>NW_026783545.1:0-317000 GCF_949774975.1 Lagenorhynchus albirostris | reverse complement strand
ACCCGTAGGCTCACACTAAACCGCGCCGTCACACGCACACTCCCCCTAAAGCGTTGTCGGACCCTCACCTGGACCCTAAACCGTCCCCGTCCCCTAACCCTAACCCTAGCCCGAACCCTAACCCTAAACCTTCCCCGAAGCCTGACCCTCACCCGTCCCCTAATCCTAACCCGTACGCTAACACTAACCCACGCCCTCACACGCACGCTCCCCCTAAAGCGTTGTCGGACCCTCACCTGGACCCTAAACCGTCCCCGTCCCCTAACCATAACCCTAGCCCGAACCCTAACCCTAAACCTTCCCCGAAGCCTGACGCTCACCCGTCCCCTAATCCTAACCCGTACGGTAACACTAACCCGCGCCGTCACACGCACGCTCCCCCTAAAGCGTTGTCGGACCCTCACCTGGACCCTAAACCGTCCCCGTCCCCTAACCGTAACCCTAGCCCGAACCCTAACCCTAACACTTCCCCAAAGCCTGACCCTCACCCGTCACCTAGTCCTAACCCGTAGGCTCACACTAACCCACGCCCTCACAGGCACGCTCCCCCTAAAGCGTTGTCGGACCCTCACCTGGATCCTAAACCGTACCCGTCCCCTAACCCTAACCCTAGCCCGAACCCTAACCCTAACCCTTCCCCGAAGCATGACCCTCACCCGTCCCCTAATCCTAAGACGTACGCTAACACTAACCCGCGCCCTCACACGCACGCTCCCCCTAAAGCGTTGTCGGACCCTCACCTGGACCCTAAACCTTCCCCGTCCCCTAACCCTAACCCTAGCCCGAACCCTAACCCTAACCCTTCCCCGAAGCCTGACACTCACCCGTCACCTAATCCTAACCCGTAGGCTCACACTAACCCGCGCCCTCACACGCACGCTCCCCCTAAAGCGCTGTCGGACCCTCACCTGGAACCTAAACCGTCCCCGTCCCCTAACCCTAACCCTAGCCCGAACCCTAACCCTAACCCTTCCCCGAAGCATGACCATCACCCGTCCCCTAATCCTAAGCCGTACGCTAACACTAACCCGCGCCCTCACACGCACGCTCCCCCTAAAGCGTTGTCGGACCCTCACCTGGACCCTAAACCGTCCCCGTCCCCTAACCCTAACCCTAGCCCGAACCCTAACCCTAACCCTTCCCCGAAGCCTGACGCTCACCCGTCCCCTAATCCTAACCCGTACGGTAACACTAACCCGCGCCCTCACACGCACGCTCCCCCTAAAGCGTTCTCGGAACCTCACCTGGACCCTAAACCGTCCCCGTCCCCTAACCCTAACCCTAGCCCGAACCCTAACCCTAACACTTCCCCGAAGCCTGACCCTCACCCGTCGCCTAATCCTAACCCGTAGGCTCACACTAACCCACGCCCTCACACGCACGATCCCCCTAAAGCGTTGTCCGACCCTCACCTGGACCCTAAACCGTCCCCGTCCCCTAACCCTAACCCTAGCCCAAACCCTAACCCTAACCCTTCCCCGAAGCATGACCCTCACCCGTCCCCTAATCCTAAGCCGTACGCTAACAGTAACCCGCGCCCTCACTCGCACGCTGCCCCTAAAGCGTTGTCGGACCCTCACCTGGACCCTAAACCGACCCGTCCCCTAACCCTAACCCTAGCCCGAACCCTAACCCTAACCCATGCCTGAAGCCTGACCCTCACCCGTCCCCTAATCCTAACCCGTAGGCTCACACTAACCAGCGCCCTCACACGCACGCTCCCCCTAAAGCGTTGTCGGAACCTCACCTCGACCCTAAACCTTCCCCGTCCCCTAACCCTAACCCTAGCCCGAACCCTAACCCTAACCCTTCCCCGAAGCCTGACCCTCACCCGTCCCCTAATCCTAAGACGTACGCTAACACTAACCCGCGCCCTCACACGCACGCTCCCCCTAAAGCGTTGTCGGACCCTCACCTGGACCCTAAACCTTCCCCGTCCCCTAATCCTAACCCTAGCCCGAACCCTAACCCTAACCCTTCCCCGAAGCCTGACACTCACCCGTCCCCTAATCCTAACCCGTAGGCTCACACTAACCCGCGCCGTCACACGCACGCTCCCCCTAAAGCGTTGTCGGACCCTCACCTGGACCCTAAACCGTCCCCGTCCCCTAACCCTAACCCTAGCCCGAACCCTAACCCTAACCCTTCCCCGAAGCATGACCATCACCCGTCCCCTAATCCTAAGCCGTACGCTAACACTAACCCGCGCCCTCACACGCACGCTCCCCCTAAAGCGTTGTCGGACCCTCACCTGGACCCTAAACCGTCCCCGTCCCCTAACCCTAACCCTAGCCCGAACCCTAACCCTAAACCTTCCCCGAAGCCTGACCCTCACCCGTTCCCTAATCCTAACCCGTAGGCTCACACTAACCCGCGCCCTCACACGCACGCTCCCCCTAAAGCGTTGTCGGACTCTAACCTCGACCCTAAACCGTCCCCGTCCCCTAACCCTAACCCTAGCCCGAACCCTAACCCTAACACTTCCCCGAAGCCTGACCCTCACCCGTCCCCTAATCCTAACCCGTAGGCTCACACTAACCCGCGCCCTTACACGCACACTCCCCCTAAAGCGTTGTCGGGCCCTCAACAGGACCCTAAACCGTCCCCGTCCCCTAACCCTAACCCTAGCCCGAACCCTAACCATAACACTTCCCCGAAGCCTGACCCTCAAACGTCCCCTAATCCTAACGCGTACGCTCACACTAACTCGCGCCCTCACACGCACGCTCCCCCTAAAGTGTTGTCGGACCCTCACCTGGACCCTAAACCGTCTCCGTCCCCTAACCCTAACCCTAGCCCGAACCCTAACCCTAACCCTTCCCCGAAGCCTCACCCTCACCCGTTCCCTAATCCTAACCCGTAGGCTCACACTAAGCCGCGCCCTCACACGCACGCTCCCCCTAAAGCGTTGTCGGACCCTCACCTCGACCCTAAACCGTCCCCGTCCCCTAACCCTAACCCTAGCCCGAACCCTAACCCTAACCCTTCCCCGAAGCCTGACCCTCACCCGTCCCCTAATCCTAACCCGTACGCTAACACTAACCCGCGCCCTCACATGCACGCTCCCCCTAAAGCGTTGTCGGACCCTCAGCTGGATCCTAAACCGTCCCTGTCCCCTAACCCTAACCCTAGCCCGAACCCTAACCCTAACCCTTCCCCGAAGCCTGACCCTCACCCGTCCCCTAATCCTAACCCGTAGGCTCACACTAACCCGCGCCCTTACACGCATGCTCCCCCTAAAGCGTTGTCGGACCCTCACCTCGACCCTAAACCGTCCCCGTCCCCTAACCCTAACCCTAGCCCGAACCCTAACCCTAACCCTTCCCCGAAGCCTGACCCTCACCCGTCCCCTAATCTTAACCCGTACGCTAACAGTAACCCGCGCCCTCACACGCACGCTCCCCCTAAAGTGTTGTCGGACCCTCACCTGGACCCTAAACCGTCTCCGTCCCCTAACCCTAACCCTAGCCCGAACCCTAACCCTAACCCTTCCCCGAAGCCTGACCCTCACCCGTTCCCTAATCCTAACTCGTAGGCTCACACTAACCCGCGCCCTCACACGTACGCTCCCCCTAAAGCGTTGTCGGACCCTCACCTCGACCCTAAACCGTCCCCGTCCCCTAACCCTAACCCTAGCCCGAACCCTAACCCTAACCCTTCCCCGAAGCCTGACCCTCACCCATCCCCTAATCCTAACCCGTATGCTAACACTAACCCGCGCCCTCACACGCACGCTCCCCCTAAAGTGTTGTCGGACCCTCACCTGGACCCTAAACCGTCTCCGTCCCCTAACCCTAACCCTAGCCCGAACCCTAACCCTAACCCTTCCCCGAAGCCTGACCCTCACCCGTTCCCTAATCCTAAACCGTAGGCTCACACTAACCCGCGCCCTCACACGCACGCTCCCCCTAAAGCGTTGTCGGACCCTCACCTCGACCCTAAACCGTCCCCATCGCCTAACCCTAACCCTAGCCCGAACCCTAACCCTAACCCTTCCCCGAAGCCTGACCCTCACCCGTACCCTAATCCTAACCCGTACGCTAACACTAACCCGCGCCCTCACATGCACGCTCCCCCTAAAGCGTTGTCGGACCCTCAGCTGGATCCTAAACCGTCCCCGTCCCCTAACCCTAACCCTAGCCCGAACCCTAACCCTAACCCATCCCCGAAGCCTGACCCTCACCCGTCCCCTAATCCTAACCCGTAGGCTCACACTAACCCGCGCCCTTACACGCACGCTCCCCCTAAAGCGTTGTCGGACCCTCATCTGGACCCTAAACCGTCCCCGTCCCCTAACCCTAACCCTAGCCCGAACCCTAACCCTAACCCTTCCCCGAAGCCTGACCCTCACCCGTCCCCTAATCCTAACCCGTAGGCTCACACTAACCCGCGCCCTTACACGCACGCTCCCCCTAAAGCGTTGTCAGACCCTCAACAGGACCCTAAACCGTCCCCGTCCCCTAACCCTAACCCTAGCCCGAATCCTAACCATAACACTTCCCCGAAGCCTGACCCTCAAACGTCCCCTAATCCTAACGCGTACGCTCACACTAACTCGCGCCCTCACACGCACGCTCCCCCTAAAGCGTTGTCAGACCCTCACCTGGACCCTAAACCGTCCCCGTCCCCTAACCCTAACCCTAGCCCGAACCCTAACCCTAACCCTTCCCCGAAGCCTGACCCTCAGCCATCCCCTAATCCTAACCCGTAGGCTCACACTAACCCGCGCCCTCACACGCACGCTCCCCCTAAAGCGTTGTCGGACCCTCACCTGGACCCTAAACCGTCCCCGTCCCCTAACCCTAACCCTAGCCCGAACCCTAACCCTAACCCTTCCCCGAAGCCTGACCCTCACCCCTCCCCTAATCCTAACCCGTAGGCTCACAGTAACCCGCGCCCTTACATGCACGCTCCCCCTAAAGCATTGTCGGAACCTCACCTGGACCCTAAACCGTCCCCGTCCCCTAACCCTAACCGTAGCCCGAACCCTAACCCTTACCGTTCCCCGAAGCCTGACCCTCACCCGTCCGCTAATCCTTACCCGTACGCTAACACTAACCCACGCCCTCACACGCACCCTCCCCCTAAAGCGTTGTCGGACCCTCAATTGGACCCTAAGCCGTCCCCGTCCCCTAACCCTAACCCTAGCCCGAACCCTAACCCTAACCCTTCCCCGAAGCCTGACCCTCACCCGTCCCCTAATCCTAACCCGCACGCTAACACTAACCCAGGCCCTCACACGCATGCTCCCCCTAAAGGGTTGTCAGACCCTCACCTGGACCCTAAACCGTCCCCGTCCCCTAACCCTAACCCTAGCCCAAACCCTAACCCTAACACTTCCCCGAAGCCTGACCCTCACCCGTCCCCTAATCCTAATCCGTAGGCTCACACTAACCCGCGCCCTCACACGCACGATCCCCCTAAAGCATTGTCGGAACCTCACCTGGACCCTAAAGAGTCCCCGTACCCTTACCCTAACCCTAGCCCGAACCCTAACCCTAACCCTTCCCCGAAGCCTGACCCTCACCCGTCCCCTAATCCTAACCCGTACGCTAACACTAACCCACGCCCTCACATGCACGCTACCCCTAAAGCTTTGTCGGACCGTCACCTGGACCCTAAACCGTCCCCGTCCCCTAACCCTAACCCTAGCCCGAACCCTAACCCTAACCCTTCCCCGAAGCCTGACGCTCACCCGTCCCGTAATCCTAACCCGTATGGTAGCACTAACCCGCGCCCTCACACGCACGCTCCACCCAAAGCGTTGTCGGAACCTCACCTGGACCCTAAACCGTCCCCGTCCCCTAACCCTAACCCTAGCCCGAACCCTAACCCTAACCCTTCCCCGAAGCCTGACCCTCACCCGTCACCTAATCCTAACCCGTAGGCTCACACTAACCCGCGCACTCACACGCACGCTCCCCCTAAAGCGTTGTCGGACCCTCACCTGGACCCTAAACCTTCCCCGTCCCCTAACCCTAACCCTAGCCCGAACCCTAACCCTAACCGTTCCCCGAAGCATGACCCTCACCCGTCCCCTAATCCTTAGCCGTACGCTAACACTAACCCGCGGCCTCACACGCACGCTCCCCCTAAAGCGTTGTCGGACCCTCACCTGGACCCTAAACCGTCCCCATCCCCTAACCCTAACCCTAGCCCGAACCCAAACCCTAACCCTTCCCCGAACCCGGACCCTCAACCGTCCCCTAATCCTAACCCGTACGCTAACACTAACCCGCGCCCTCACACGCACGCTCCCCCTAAAGCGTTGTCGGACCCTCACCTGGACCCTAAACCGTCCCCGTCCCCTAACCCTAACCCTAGCCCGAACCCTAACCCTAACCCTTCCCCGAAGCCTGACCCTCACCCGTCCCCTAATCCTAACCCGTAGGCTCACACTAACCCGCGCCCTCACACGCACGCTCCCCCTAAAGCGTTGTCGGACCCTCACCTCGACCCTAAACCGTCCCCGTCCCCTAACCCTAACCCTAGCCCGAACCCTAACCCTAACCCTTCCCCGAAGCCTGACACTCACCCGTTCCCTAATCCTAACACGTACGCCAACACTAACCCGCGCCCTCACATGCACGCTCCCCCTAAAGCGTTGTCGGACCCTCACCTGGACCCTAAACCGTCCCCGTCCCCTAACCCTAACCCTAGCCCGAACCCTAACCCTAACCCTTCCCCGAAGCCTGACCCTCACCCGTCACCTAATCCTAACACGTAGGCTCACACTAACCCGCGCCCTCACACGCACGATCCCCCTAAAGCGTTGTCGGAGCCTCACCAGGACCCTAAACCGTCCCCGTCCCCTAACCCTAACCCTAGCCCTAACCCTAACCATAACACTTCCCCGAAGCCTGACCCTCACCCGTCCCCTAATCCTAACCCGTACGCTCACACAAACTCGCGCCCTCACACGCACGCTCCCCCTAAAGCGTTGTCAGATCCTCACCTGTACCCTAAACCTTCCCCGTCCCCTAACCCTAACCCTAGCCCGAACCCTAACCCTAACCCTTCCCCGAAGCCTGACCCTCACCCGTCCCCTAATCCTAACCCGTAGGCTCACACTAACCCGCGCCCTCACACGCACGCTCCCCCTAAAGCGTTGTCGGACCCTCACCTGGACCCTAAACCGTCCCCATCCCCTAACCCTAACCCTAGCCCGAACCCTAAACCTAACCCTTCCCCGAAGCCTGACCCTCACCCGTCCCCTAATCCTAACCCGTAGGCTCACACTAACCCGCGCCCTTACACGCACGCTCCCCCTAAAGCATTGTCGGAACTTCACCGGGACCCTAAACCGTCCCCGTCCCCTAACCCTAACCCTAGCCCGAACCCTAACCCTAACCCTTCCCCGAAGCCTGACCCTCACCCGTCCCCTAATCCTAACCCGTACGCTAACACTAACCCACGCCCTCACACACACGCTCCCCCTAAAGCGTTGTCGGACCCTCACCTGGACCCTAAACCGTCCCCGTCCCCTAACCCTAACCCTAGCCCGAACCCTAACCCTAACCCTTCCCCGAAGCCTGACCCTCACCCGTCCCCTAATCCTAACCCGTACGCTCACACTAACTCGCGCCCTCACACGCACGCTCCCCCTAAAGCGTTGTCAGACCCTCTCCTGGACCCTCAACCGTCCCCGTCACCTAACCCTAACCCTAGCCCAAACCCTAACCCTAACCCTTCCCCGAAGCCTGACCCTCACCTGTCCCCTAATCCTAACCCGTATGCTCCCCCTTACCCGCGCCCTCACACGCACGCTCCCCCTAAAGCGTTGTCGGACCCTCTCCTGGACCCTAAACCGTCCCCGTACCCTAACCCTAACCCTAGCCCGAACCCTAACCCTAACACTTCCCCGAAGCCTGACCCTCACCCGTCACCTAATCGTAACCCGTAGGCTCACACTAACCCGCGCCCTCACTCGCACGATCCCCCTAAAGCGTTGTCGGACCCTCACCTGGACTCTAAACCGTCCCCGTCCCCTAACCCTAACCCTAGCCCGAACCCTAACCCTAACCCTTCCCCGAAGCCTGACCCTCACCCGTCCCCTAATCCTAACCCGTACGCTAACACTAACCCGCGCCCTCACACGCACGCTCCCCCTAAAGCGTTGTCGGACCCTCACCTGGACCCTAAACCGTCCCCGTCCCCTAACCCTAACCCTAGCCCGAACCCTAACCCTAACCCTTCCCCGAAGCCTGACCCTCACCCGTCCCCTAATCCTAAACCGTAGGCTCACACTAACCCGCGCCCTGACACGCAGGCTCCCCCTAAAGCGTTGTCGGACCCTCACCTGGACCCTAAACCGTCCCCGTCCCCTAACCCTAACCCTAGCCCGAACCCTAACCCTAACCCTTCCCCGAAGCCTGACCCTCACCCGTCCCCTAATCCTAACCCTTACGCTAACACTAACCCGCGCCCTCACATGCACGCTCCCCCTAAAGCGTTGTCGGACCCTCAGCTGGATCCTAAACCGTCCCCGTCCCCTAACCCTAACCCTAGCCCAAACCCTAACCTTAACACTTCCCCGAAGCCTGACCCTCACCCGTCCCCTAATACTAACCCGTAGGCTCACACTAACCCGCACCCTTACACGCACTCTCCCCCTAAAGCGTTGTCGGACCCTCACCAGGACCCTAAACCTTCCCCGTCCCCTAACCCTAACCCTAGCCCGAACCCTAACCATAACACTTCCCCGAAGCCTGACCCTCACCCGTCCCCTAATCCTAACCCGTACGCTAACACTAACCCGCGCCCTCACATGCACGCTCCCCCTAAAGCGTTGTCGGACCCTCACCTGGCCCCTAAACCGTCCCCGTCCCCTAACCCTAACCCTAGCCCGAACCCTAACCCTAACCCTTCCCCGAAGCCTGACGCTCACCCGTCCCCTAATCCTAACCCGTACGGTAACACTAACCCGCGCCCTCACACGCACGCTCCCCCTAAAGCGTTGTCGGACCCTCACCTGGACCCTAAACCGTCCCCGTCCCTAACCCTAACCATAGCCCGAACCCTAATCTAACACTTCCCCGAAGCCTGACCGTCACCCGTCACCTAATCCTAACCCGTAGGCTCACACTAACCCGCGCCCTCACACGCACGATCCCCCTAAAGCGTTGTCGGGCCCTCACCTGGACCCTAAACCGTCCCCGTCCCCTAACCCTAACCCTAGCCCGAACCCTAACCCTAACCCTTCCCCGAAGCCTGACCCTCACCCGTCCCCTAATCCTAACCCGTAGGTTCACACTAATCCGCGCCCTCACACGCACGCTCCCCCTAAAGCGTTGTCGGACCCTCACCTCGACCCTAAACCGTCCCCGTCCCCTAACCCTAACCCTAGCCCGAACCCTAACCCTAACCCTTCAACGAAGCCTGACCCTCACCCGTCCCCTAATCCTAACCCGTAGGCTCACACTAACCCGCGCCCTCACACGCACGCTCCCCCTAAAGCGTTGTCGGACCCTCACCTGGACCCTAAACCGTCCCCGTCCCCTAACACTAACCCTAGCCCGAACCCTAACCCTAACCCTTCCCCGAAGCCTGACCCTCACCCGTCCCCTAATCCTAACCCGTACGCTAACACTAACCCACGCCCTCACACGCACGCTCCCCCTAAAGCGTTGTCGGACCCTCACCTGGACCCTAAACCGTCCCCGTCCCCTAACCCTAACCCTAGCCCAAACCCTAACCCTAACCCTTCCCTGAAGCCTGACGCTCACCCGTCCCCTTATCCTAACCCGTACGGTAACACTAACCCGCGCCCTCACACGCACGCTCCCCCTAAAGCGTTCTCGGAACCTCACCTGGACCCTAAACCGTCCCCGTCCCCTAACCCTAACCCTAGCCCGAACCCTAACCCTAACACTTCCCCGAAGCCTGACCCTCACCCGTCGCCTAATCCTAACCCGTAGGCTCACACTAACCCACGCCCTCACACGCACGATCCCCCTAAAGCGTTGTCGGACCCTCACCTGGACCCTAAACCGTCCCCGTCCCCTAACCCTAACCCTAGCCCAAACCCTAACCCTAACCCTTCCCCGAAGCATGACCCTCACCCGTCCCCTAATCCTAAGCCGTACGCTAACACTAACCCGCGCCCTCACACGCACGCTCCCCCTAAAGCGTTGTCGGACCCTCACCTGGACCCTAAACCGTCCCCGTCCCCTAACCCTAACCCTAGCCCGAACCCTAACCCTAACCCATGCCTGAAGCCTGACCCTCACCCGTCCCCTAATCCTAACCCGTAGGTTCACACTAACCAGCGCCCTCACACGCACGCTCCCCCTAAAGCGTTGTCGGAACCTCACCTCGACCCTAAACCTTCCCCGTCCCCTAACCCTAACCCTAGCCCGAACCCTAACCCTAACCCTTCCCCGAAGCCTGACACTCACCCGTCCCCTAATCCTAACCCGTACGCTAACACAAATCCGCGCCCTCACATGCACGCTCCCCCTAAAGCGTTGTCGGACCCTCAGCTGGATCCTAAATCGTCCCCGTCCCCTAACCCTAACCCTAGCCCGAACCCTAACCCTAACCCTTCCCCGAAGCCTGACCCTCACCCGTCCCCTAATCCTAACCCGTAGGCTCACACTAACCAGCGCCCTCACACGCACGCTCCCCCTAAAGCGTTTTCGGAACCTCACCTCGACCCTAAACCTTCCCCGTCCCCTAACCCTAACCCTAGCCCGAACCCTAACCCTAACCCTTCCCCGAAGCCTGACGCTCACCCGTCCCCTAATCCTAACCCGTACGCTAACACTAATCCGCGCCCTCACATGCACGCTCCCCCTAAAGCGTTGTCGGACCCTCAGCTGGATCCTAAACCGTCCCCGTCCCCTAACCCTAACCCTAGCCCGAACCCTAACCCTAACCCTTCCCCGAAGCCTGACACTCACCCGTCCACTAATCCTAACCCGTAGGCTCACACTAACCCGCGCCCTTACACGCACGCTCCCCCTAAAGCGTTGTCGGACCCTCACCAGGACCCTAAACCGTCCCCGTCCCCTAACCCTAACCCTAGCCCGAACCCTAACCATAACACTTCCCCGAAGCCTGACCCTCACCCGTCCCCTAATCCTAACACGTACGCTCACACTAACTAGCGCCCTCACACGCACGCTCCCTCTAAAGCGTTGTCAGACCCTCACCTGGACCGTAAACCGTCCCCGTCCCCTAACACTAACCCTAGCCCGAACCCTAACCCTAACCCTTCCCCGAAGCCTGACCCTCACCCGTCCCATAATCCTAACCCGCACGCTAACACTAACCCGGGCCCTCACACGCACGCTCCCCCTAAAGCGTTGTCGGACCCTCACCTGGACCCTAAACCGTCCCCGTCCCCTAAACCTAACCTTAGCCCGAACCCTAACCCTAACACTTCCCCGAAGCCTGACCCTCACCCGTCCCCTAATCCTAACCCGTAGGCTCACAATAACCCGCGCCCTCACACGCACGCTCCCCCTAAAGCGTTGTCGGACCCTCACCTGGACCCTAAACCGTCCCCGTCCCCTAACCCTAACCCTAGCCCGAAC
The DNA here is from genome assembly GCF_949774975.1 of Lagenorhynchus albirostris. NCBI lineage: Eukaryota > Metazoa > Chordata > Mammalia > Artiodactyla > Delphinidae > Lagenorhynchus > Lagenorhynchus albirostris. The sequence continues at coordinate 305,463 of NW_026783545.1, read as the reverse complement.
CCTAACCCTAACTCTTCAACGAAGCCTGACCCTCACCCGTCCCCTAATCCTAACCCGTAGGCTCACACTAAACCGCGCCGTCACACGCACACTCCCCCTAAAGCGTTGTCGGACCCTCACCTGGACCCTAAACCGTCCCCGTCCCCTAACCCTAACCCTAGCCCGAACCCTAACCCTAAACCTTCCCCGAAGCCTGACCCTCACCCGTCCCCTAATCCTAACCCGTACGCTAACACTAACCCACGCCCTCACACGCACGCTCCCCCTAAAGCGTTGTCGGACCCTCACCTGGACCCTAAACCGTCCCCGTCCCCTAACCATAACCCTAGCCCGAACCCTAACCCTAAACCTTCCCCGAAGCCTGACGCTCACCCGTCCCCTAATCCTAACCCGTACGGTAACACTAACCCGCGCCGTCACACGCACGCTCCCCCTAAAGCGTTGTCGGACCCTCACCTGGACCCTAAACCGTCCCCGTCCCCTAACCGTAACCCTAGCCCGAACCCTAACCCTAACACTTCCCCAAAGCCTGACCCTCACCCGTCACCTAGTCCTAACCCGTAGGCTCACACTAACCCACGCCCTCACAGGCACGCTCCCCCTAAAGCGTTGTCGGACCCTCACCTGGATCCTAAACCGTACCCGTCCCCTAACCCTAACCCTAGCCCGAACCCTAACCCTAACCCTTCCCCGAAGCATGACCCTCACCCGTCCCCTAATCCTAAGACGTACGCTAACACTAACCCGCGCCCTCACACGCACGCTCCCCCTAAAGCGTTGTCGGACCCTCACCTGGACCCTAAACCTTCCCCGTCCCCTAACCCTAACCCTAGCCCGAACCCTAACCCTAACCCTTCCCCGAAGCCTGACACTCACCCGTCACCTAATCCTAACCCGTAGGCTCACACTAACCCGCGCCCTCACACGCACGCTCCCCCTAAAGCGCTGTCGGACCCTCATCTGGAACCTAAACCGTCCCCGTCCCCTAACCCTAACCCTAGCCCGAACCCTAACCCTAACCCTTCCCCGAAGCATGACCATCACCCGTCCCCTAATCCTAAGCCGTACGCTAACACTAACCCGCGCCCTCACACGCACGCTCCCCCTAAAGCGTTGTCGGACCCTCACCTGGACCCTAAACCGTCCCCGTCCCCTAACCCTAACCCTAGCCCGAACCCTAACCCTAACCCTTCCCCGAAGCCTGACGCTCACCCGTCCCCTAATCCTAACCCGTACGGTAACACTAACCCGCGCCCTCACACGCACGCTCCCCCTAAAGCGTTCTCGGAACCTCACCTGGACCCTAAACCGTCCCCGTCCCCTAACCCTAACCCTAGCCCGAACCCTAACCCTAACACTTCCCCGAAGCCTGACCCTCACCCGTCGCCTAATCCTAACCCGTAGGCTCACACTAACCCACGCCCTCACACGCACGATCCCCCTAAAGCGTTGTCCGACCCTCACCTGGACCCTAAACCGTCCCCGTCCCCTAACCCTAACCCTAGCCCAAACCCTAACCCTAACCCTTCCCCGAAGCATGACCCTCACCCGTCCCCTAATCCTAAGCCGTACGCTAACAGTAACCCGCGCCCTCACTCGCACGCTGCCCCTAAAGCGTTGTCGGACCCTCACCTGGACCCTAAACCGACCCGTCCCCTAACCCTAACCCTAGCCCGAACCCTAACCCTAACCCATGCCTGAAGCCTGACCCTCACCCGTCCCCTAATCCTAACCCGTAGGCTCACACTAACCAGCGCCCTCACACGCACGCTCCCCCTAAAGCGTTGTCGGAACCTCACCTCGACCCTAAACCTTCCCCGTCCCCTAACCCTAACCCTAGCCCGAACCCTAACCCTAACCCTTCCCCGAAGCCTGACCCTCACCCGTCCCCTAATCCTAAGACGTACGCTAACACTAACCCGCGCCCTCACACGCACGCTCCCCCTAAAGCGTTGTCGGACCCTCACCTGGACCCTAAACCTTCCCCGTCCCCTAATCCTAACCCTAGCCCGAACCCTAACCCTAACCCTTCCCCGAAGCCTGACACTCACCCGTCCCCTAATCCTAACCCGTAGGCTCACACTAACCCACGCCGTCACACGCACGCTCCCCCTAAAGCGTTGTCGGACCCTCACCTGGACCCTAAACCGTCCCCGTCCCCTAACCCTAACCCTAGCCCGAACCCTAACCCTAACCCTTCCCCGAAGCATGACCATCACCCGTCCCCTAATCCTAAGCCGTACGCTAACACTAACCCGCGCCCTCACACGCACGCTCCCCCTAAAGCGTTGTCGGACCCTCACCTGGACCCTAAACCGTCCCCGTCCCCTAACCCTAACCCTAGCCCGAACCCTAACCCTAAACCTTCCCCGAAGCCTGACCCTCACCCGTTCCCTAATCCTAACCCGTAGGCTCACACTAACCCGCGCCCTCACACGCACGCTCCCCCTAAAGCGTTGTCGGACTCTAACCTCGACCCTAAACCGTCCCCGTCCCCTAACCCTAACCCTAGCCCGAACCCTAACCCTAACACTTCCCCGAAGCCTGACCCTCACCCGTCCCCTAATCCTAACCCGTAGGCTCACACTAACCCGCGCCCTTACACGCACACTCCCCCTAAAGCGTTGTCGGGCCCTCAACAGGACCCTAAACCGTCCCCGTCCCCTAACCCTAACCCTAGCCCGAACCCTAACCATAACACTTCCCCGAAGCCTGACCCTCAAACGTCCCCTAATCCTAACGCGTACGCTCACACTAACTCGCGCCCTCACACGCACGCTCCCCCTAAAGTGTTGTCGGACCCTCACCTGGACCCTAAACCGTCTCCGTCCCCTAACCCTAACCCTAGCCCGAACCCTAACCCTAACCCTTCCCCGAAGCCTCACCCTCACCCGTTCCCTAATCCTAACCCGTAGGCTCACACTAAGCCGCGCCCTCACACGCACGCTCCCCCTAAAGCGTTGTCGGACCCTCACCTCGACCCTAAACCGTCCCCGTCCCCTAACCCTAACCCTAGCCCGAACCCTAACCCTAACCCTTCAACGAAGCCTGACCCTCACCCGTCCCCTAATCCTAACCCGTACGCTAACACTAACCCGCGCCCTCACATGCACGCTCCCCCTAAAGCGTTGTCGGACCCTCAGCTGGATCCTAAACCGTCCCTGTCCCCTAACCCTAACCCTAGCCCGAACCCTAACCCTAACCCTTCCCCGAAGCCTGACCCTCACCCGTCCCCTAATCCTAACCCGTAGGCTCACACTAACCCGCGCCCTTACACGCATGCTCCCCCTAAAGCGTTGTCGGACCCTCACCTCGACCCTAAACCGTCCCCGTCCCCTAACCCTAACCCTAGCCCGAACCCTAACCCTAACCCTTCCCCGAAGCCTGACCCTCACCCGTCCCCTAATCTTAACCCGTACGCTAACAGTAACCCGCGCCCTCACACGCACGCTCCCCCTAAAGTGTTGTCGGACCCTCACCTGGACCCTAAACCGTCTCCGTCCCCTAACCCTAACCCTAGCCCGAACCCTAACCCTAACCCTTCCCCGAAGCCTGACCCTCACCCGTTCCCTAATCCTAACTCGTAGGCTCACACTAACCCGCGCCCTCACACGCACGCTCCCCCTAAAGCGTTGTCGGACCCTCACCTCGACCCTAAACCGTCCCCGTCCCCTAACCCTAACCCTAGCCCGAACCCTAACCCTAACCCTTCCCCGAAGCCTGACCCTCACCCGTCCCCTAATCCTAACCCGTATGCTAACACTAACCCGCGCCCTCACACGCACGCTCCCCCTAAAGTGTTGTCGGACCCTCACCTGGACCCTAAACCGTCTCCGTCCCCTAACCCTAACCCTAGCCCGAACCCTAACCCTAACCCTTCCCCGAAGCCTGACCCTCACCCGTTCCCTAATCCTAAACCGTAGGCTCACACTAACCCGCGCCCTCACACGCACGCTCCCCCTAAAGCGTTGTCGGACCCTCACCTCGACCCTAAACCGTCCCCATCGCCTAACCCTAACCCTAGCCCGAACCCTAACCCTAACCCTTCCCCGAAGCCTGACCCTCACCCGTACCCTAATCCTAACCCGTACGCTAACACTAACCCGCGCCCTCACATGCACGCTCCCCCTAAAGCGTTGTCGGACCCTCAGCTGGATCCTAAACCGTCCCCGTCCCCTAACCCTAACCCTAGCCCGAACCCTAACCCTAACCCTTCCCCGAAGCCTGACCCTCACCCGTCCCCTAATCCTAACCCGTAGGCTCACACTAACCCGCGCCCTTACACGCACGCTCCCCCTAAAGCGTTGTCGGACCCTCACCTGGACCCTAAACCGTCCCCGTCCCCTAACCCTAACCCTAGCCCGAACCCTAACCCTAACCCTTCCCCGAAGCCTGACCCTCACCCGTCCCCTAATCCTAACCCGTAGGCTCACACTAACCCGCGCCCTTACACGCACGCTCCCCCTAAAGCGTTGTCGGACCCTCAACAGGACCCTAAACCGTCCCCGTCCCCTAACCCTAACCCTAGCCCGAATCCTAACCATAACACTTCCCCGAAGCCTGACCCTCAAACGTCCCCTAATCCTAACGCGTACGCTCACACTAACTCGCGCCCTCACACGCACGCTCCCCCTAAAGCGTTGTCAGACCCTCACCTGGACCCTAAACCGTCCCCGTCCCCTAACCCTAACCCTAGCCCGAACCCTAACCCTAACCCTTCCCCGAAGCCTGACCCTCAGCCATCCCCTAATCCTAACCCGTAGGCTCACACTAACCCGCGCCCTCACACGCACGCTCCCCCTAAAGCGTTGTCGGACCCTCACTTGGACCCTAAACCGTCCCCGTCCCCTAACCCTAACCCTAGCCCGAACCCTAACCCTAACCCTTCCCCGAAGCCTGACCCTCACCCCTCCCCTAATCCTAACCCGTAGGCTCACAGTAACCCGCGCCCTTACATGCACGCTCCCCCTAAAGCATTGTCGGAACCTCACCTGGACCCTAAACCGTCCCCGTCCCCTAACCCTAACCGTAGCCCGAACCCTAACCCTTACCGTTCCCCGAAGCCTGACCCTCACCCGTCCGCTAATCCTTACCCGTACGCTAACACTAACCCACGCCCTCACACGCACCCTCCCCCTAAAGCGTTGTCGGACCCTCAATTGGACCCTAAGCCGTCCCCGTCCCCTAACCCTAACCCTAGCCCGAACCCTAACCCTAACCCTTCCCCGAAGCCTGACCCTCACCCGTCCCCTAATCCTAACCCGCACGCTAACACTAACCCAGGCCCTCACACGCATGCTCCCCCTAAAGGGTTGTCAGACCCTCACCTGGACCCTAAACCGTCCCCGTCCCCTAACCCTAACCCTAGCCCAAACCCTAACCCTAACACTTCCCCGAAGCCTGACCCTCACCCGTCCCCTAATCCTAATCCGTAGGCTCACACTAACCCGCGCCCTCACACGCACGATCCCCCTAAAGCATTGTCGGAACCTCATCTGGACCCTAAAGAGTCCCCGTACCCTTACCCTAACCCTAGCCCGAACCCTAACCCTAACCCTTCCCCGAAGCCTGACCCTCACCCGTCCCCTAATCCTAACCCGTACGCTAACACTAACCCACGCCCTCACATGCACGCTACCCCTAAAGCTTTGTCGGACCGTCACCTGGACCCTAAACCGTCCCCGTCCCCTAACCCTAACCCTAGCCCGAACCCTAACCCTAACCCTTCCCCGAAGCCTGACGCTCACCCGTCCCGTAATCCTAACCCGTATGGTAGCACTAACCCGCGCCCTCACACGCACGCTCCACCCAAAGCGTTGTCGGAACCTCACCTGGACCCTAAACCGTCCCCGTCCCCTAACCCTAACCCTAGCCCGAACCCTAACCCTAACCCTTCCCCGAAGCCTGACCCTCACCCGTCACCTAATCCTAACCCGTAGGCTCACACTAACCCGCGCACTCACACGCACGCTCCCCCTAAAGCGTTGTCGGACCCTCACCTGGACCCTAAACCATCCCCGTCCCCTAACCCTAACCCTAGCCCGAACCCTAACCCTAACCCTTCCCCGAAGCCTGACCATCACCCGTCCTCTAATCCTAACCCGTACGCTAACACTAACCCGCGCCCTCACACTCACGCTCCCCCTAAAGCGTTGTCGGACCCTCACCTGGACCCTAAACCGTCCCCGTCCCCTAACCCTAACCCTAGCCTGAACCCTAACCCTAACCCTTCCCCGAAGCCTGACCCTCACCCGTCCCCTAATCCTAACCCGTAGGCTCACACTAACCAGCGCCCTCACACGCACGCTCCCCCTAAAGCGTTGTCGGATCCTCACCTGGACCCTAAACCGTCCCCGTCCCCTAACCCTAACCCTAGCCCGAACCCTAACCCTAACTCTTCAACGAAGCCTGACCCTCACCCGTCCCCTAATCCTAACCCGTAGGCTCACACTAACCCGCGCCGCCACACGCACACTCCCCCTAAAGCGTTGTCGGACCCTCACCTGGACCCTAAACCGTCCCCGTCCCCTAACCCTAACCCTAGCCCGAACCCTAACCCTAAACCTTCCCCGAAGCCTGACCCTCACACGTCCCCTAATCCTAACCCGTACGCTAACACTAACCCACGCCCTCACACGCACGCTCCCCCTAAAGCGTTGTCGGACCCTCACCTGGACCCTAAACCGTCCCCGTCCCCTAACCATAACCCTAGCCCGAACCCTAACCCTAACCCTTCCCCGAAGCCTGACGCTCACCCGTCCCCTAATCCTAACCCGTACGGTAACACTAACCCGCGCCCTCACACGCACGCTCCCCCTAAAGCGTTGTCGGACCCTCACCTGGACCCTAAACCGTCCCCGTCCCCTAACCGTAACCCTAGCCCGAACCCTAACCCTAACACTTCCCCGAAGCCTGACCCTCACCCGTCACCTAGTCCTAACCCGTAGGCTCACACTAACCCACGCCCTCACACGCACGCTCCCCCTAAAGCGTTGTCGGACCCTCACCTGGATCCTAAACCGTACCCGTCCCCTAACCCTAACCCTAGCCCGAACCCTAACCCTAACCCTTCCCCGAAGCATGACCCTCACCCGTCCCCTAATCCTAAGCCGTACGCTAACACTAACCCGTGCCCTCACACGCACGCTCCCCCTAAAGCGTTGTCGGACCCTCACCTGGACCCTAAACCGTCCCCGTCCCCTAACCCTAACCCTAGCCCGAACCCTAACCCTAACCCTTCCCCGAAGCCTGACACTCACCCGTCCCCTAATCCTAACCCGTACGCTAACACTAACCCACGCCCTCACACGCACGCTCCCCCTAAAGCGTTGTCGGACCCTCACCTGGACCCTAAACCGTCCCCGTCCCCTAACCCTAACCCTAGCCCGAACCCTAAGCCTAACCCTTCCCCGAAGCCTGACGCTCACCCGTCACCTAATCCTCTCCCGTAGGCTCACACTAACCCGCGCCCTCACACGCACGCTCCCCCTAAAGCGTTGTCGGACCCTCACCTCGACCCTAAACCGTCCCCGTCCCCTAACCCTAACCCTAGCCCGAACCCTAACCCTAACCCTTCCCCGAAGCCTGACCCTCACCCGTCCCCTAATCCTAACCCGTACGCTAACACTAACCCGCGCCATCACACGCACGCTCCCCCTAAAGCGTTGTCGGACCCTCAGCTGGATCCTAAACCGTCCCCGTCCCCTAACCCTAACCCTAGCCCGAACCCTCACCCTAACCCTTCCCCGAAGCCTGACCCTCACCCGTCCCCTAATCCTAACCCGTAGGCTCACACTAACCCGCGCCCTTACACGCACGCTCCCCCTAAAGCGTTGTCGGACCCTCAACAGGACCCTAAACCGTCCCCGTCCCCTAGCCCTAACCCTAGCCCGAACCCTAACCATAACACTTCCCCGAAGCCTGACCCTCAAACGTCCCCTAATCCTAACCCGTACGCTCACACTAACTCGCGCCCTCACACGCACGCTCCCCCTAAAGCGTTGTCAGACCCTCACCTGGACCCTAAACCGTCCCCGTCCCCTAACCCTAACCCTAGCCCGAACCCTAACCCTAACCCTTCCCCGAAGCCTGACCCTCAGCCGTCCCCTAATCCTAACCCGTAGGCTCACACTAACCCGCGCCCTCACACGCACGCTCCCCCTAAAGCGTTGTCGGACCCTCACCTGGACCCTAAACCGTCCCCGTCCCCTAACCCTAACCCTAGCCCGAACCCTAACCCTAACCCTTCCCCGAAGCCTGACCCTCACCCGTCCCCTAATCCTAACCCGTAGGCTCACACTAACCCGCGCCCTTACATGCACGCTCCCCCTAAAGCATTGTCGGAACCTCACCTGGACCCTAAACCGTCCCCGTCCCCTAACCCTAACCCTATCCCGAACCCTAACCCTAACCCTTCCCCGAAGCCTGACCCTCACCCGTCCGCTAATCCTTACCCGTACGCTAACACTAACCCGCGCCCTCACACGCACGCTCCCCCTAAAGCGTTGTCGGACCCTCAATTGGACCCTAAGCCGTCCCCGTCCCCTAACCCTAACCCTAGCCCGAAACCTAACCCTAACCCTTCCCCGAAGCCTGACCCTCACCCGTCCCCTTATCCTAACCCGCACGCTAACACTAACCCAGGCCCTCACACGCATGCTCCCCCTAAAGGGTTGTCACACCCTCACCTGGACCCTAAACCGTCCCCGTCCCCTAACCCTAACCCTAGCCCGAACCCTAACCCTAACACTTCCCCGAAGCCTGACCCTCACCCGTCCCCTAATCCTAACCCGTAGGCTCACACTAACCCGCACCCTCACACGCACGCTCCCCCTAAAGCATTGTCGGAACCTCACCTGGACCCTAAAGAGTCCCCGTACCCTAACCCTAACCCTAGCCCGAACCCTAACCCTAACCCTTCCCCGAAGCCTGACCCTCACCCGTCCCCTAATCCTAACCCGTACGCTAACACTAACCAGCGCCCTCACACGCACGCTCCCCCTAAAGCGTTGTCGGACCCTCAATTGGACCCTAAGCCGTCCCCCTCCCCTAACCCTAACCCTAGCCCGAACCCTAACCCTAACCCTTCCCCAAAGGCTGACCCTCACCCGTCCCCTAATCCTAACCCGCACGCTAACACTAACCCGGGCCCTCACACGCATGCTCCCCCTAAAGCGTTGTCGGACCCTCACCTGGACCCTAAACCGTCCCCGTCCCCTAAACCTAACCTTAGCCCGAACCCTAACCCTAACACTTCCCCGAAGCCTGACCCTCACCCGTCCCCTAATCCTAACCCGTAGGCTCACACTAACCCGCGCCCTCACACGCACGCTCCCCCTAAAGCGTTGTCGGACCCTCACCTGGACCCTAAACCGTCCCCGTATCTTAACCCTACCCCTAGCCCGAACCCTAACCCTAACACTCAACAAAGCCTGACCCTCACCCGTCCCCTAATCCTAACCCGTAGGCTCACACTAACCCGCGCCCTCACACGCACGCTCCCCCTAAAGCGTTGTCGGACCCTCACCTGGACCCTAAACCGTCCCCGTCCCCTAACCCTAACCCTAGCCCGAACCCTAACCCTAACCCTTCCCCGAAGCCTGACCCTCACCCGTCCCCTAATCCTAACCCGTACGCTAACACTAACCCGCGCCCTCACACGCACGCTCCCCCTAAAGCGTTGTCGGACCCTCACCTGGACCCTAAACCGTCCCCGTCCCCTAACCCTAACCCTAGCCCGAACCCTAACCCTAACCCTTCCCCGAAGCCTGACGCTCACCCGTCCCCTAATCCTAACCCGTACGGTAACACTAACCAGCGCCCTCACACGCACGCTCCCCCTAAAGCGTTGTCGGAACCTCACCTGGACCCTAAACCGTCCCCGTCCCCTAACCCTAACCCTAGCCCGAACCCTAACCCTAACCCTTCCCCGAACCCTGACCCTCACCCGTCCCCTAATCCTAACCCGTAGGCTCACACTAACCCGCTCCCTCACACGCACGATCCCCCTAAAGCGTTGTCGGACCCTCACCTGGACCTTAAACCGTCCCCGTCCCCTAACCCTAACCCTAGCCCGAACCCTAACCCTAACCCTTCCCCGAAGCATGACCCTCACCCGTCCCCTAATCCTAAGCTGTACGCTAACACTAACCCGCGCCCTCACACGCACGCTACCCCTAAAGCGTTGTCGGACCCTCACCTGGACCCTAAACCGTCCCCGTCCCCTAACCCTAACCCTAGCCCGAACCCTAACCCTAACCCTTCCCCGAAGCCTGACCCTCACCCGTCCCCTAATCCTAACCCGTACGCTAACACTAACCCGCGCCCTCACACGCACGCTCCCCCTAAAGTGTTGTCGGACCCTCACCTGGACCCTAAACCGTCTCCGTCCCCTAACCCTAACCCTAGCCCGAACCCTAACCCTAACCCTTCCCCGAAGCCTGACCCTCACCCGTCCCCTAATCCTAACCCGTAGGCTCACACTAACGCGCGCCCTCACACGCACGCTCCCCCTAAAGCGTTGTCGGACCCTCACCTCGACCCTAAACCGTCCCCGTCCCCTAACCCTAACCCTAGCCCGAACCCTAACCCTAACCCTTCCCCGAAGCCTGACCCTCACCCGTCCCCTAATCCTAACCCGTACGCTAACACTAACCCGCGCCCTCACATGCACGGTCCCCCTAAAGCGTTGTCGGACCCTCAGCTGGATCCTAAACAGTCCCCGTCCCCTACCCCTAACCCTAGCCCGAACCCTAACCCTAACCCTTCCCCGAAGCCTGACCCTCACCCGTCCCCTAATCCTAACCCGTAGGCTCACACTAACCCGCGCCCTTACACGCACGCTCCCCCTAAAGCGTTGTCGGACCCTCAACAGGACCCTAAACCGTCCCCGTCCCCTAACCCTAACCCTAGCCCGAACCCTAACCATAACACTTCCCCGAAGCCTGACCCTCAAACGTCCCCTAATCCTAACCCGTACGCTCACACTAACTCGCGCCCTCACACGCACGATCCCCCTAAAGCGTTGTCGGACCCTCACCTGGACCCTAAACCGTCCCCGTCCCCTAACCCTAACCCTAGCCCGAACCCTAACCCTAACCCTTCCCCGAAGCCTGACCCTCACCCGTCCCCTAATCCTAACCCGTAGGGTCACACTAACCCGCGCCCTCACACGCACGCTCCCCCTAAAGTGTTGTCGGACCCTCACCTGGACCCTAAACCGTCCCCGTCCCCTAACCCTAACCCTAGCCCGAACCCTAACCCTAACCCTTCCCCGAAGCCTGACCCTCACCCGTCCCCTAATCCTAACCCGTAGGGTCACACTAACCCGCGCCCTCACATGCACGTTCCCCCTAAAGTGTTGTCGGACCCTCACCTGGACCCTAAACCGTCCCCGTCCCCTAACCCTAACCCTAGCCCGAACCCTAACCCTAACCCTTCCCCGAAGCCTGACCCTCACCCGTCACCTAATCCTAACCCGTAAGGTCACACTAACCCGCGCCCTCACACGCACGATCCCCCTAAAGCGTTGTCGGACCCTCACCTGGACCCTAAACCGTCCCCGTCCCCTAACCCTAACCCTAGCCCGAACCCTAACCCTAACCCTTCCCCGAAGCATGACCCTCACCCTTCCCCTAATCCTAATCCATACGCTAACACTAACCCGCGCCCTCACACGCACGCTCCCCCTAAAGCGTTGTCGGACCCTCACCTGGACCCTAAACCGTCCCCGTCCCCTAACACTAACCCTAGCCCGAACCCTAACCCTAACCCTTCCCCGAAGCCTGACGCTCACCCGTCCCCTAATCCTAACCCGTACGGTAACACTAACCCGCGCCCTCACACTCACGCTCCACCTAAAGCGTTGTCGGACCCTCACCTGGACCCTAAACCGTCCCCGTCCCCCAACCCTAAACCTAGCCCGAACCCTAACCCTAACACTTCCCCGAAGCCTGACCCTCACCCGTGTCCTAATCCTAAACCGTAGGCTCACACTAACCCGCGCCCTCACACGCACGATCCCCCTAAAGCGCTGTCGGACCCTCACCTGGACCCTAAACCGTCCCCGTCCCCTAACCCTAACCCTAGCCCGAACCCTAACCCTAACCCTTCCCCGAAGCCTGACCCTCACCCGTCCCCTAATCCTAACCCGTACGCTAACACTAACCCGTGCCCTCACACGCACGCTCCCCCTAAAGCGTTGTCGGACCCTCACCTGGACCCTAAACCGTCCCCGTCCCCTAACCCTAACCCTAGCCCGAACCCTAACCCTAACCCTTCCCCGAAGCCTGACCCTCACCCGTCCCCTAATCCTAACCCGTAGGCTCACACTAACCGCGCCCTCACACGCACGCTCCCCCTAAAGCGTTGTCGGACCCTCACCTCGACCCTAAACCGTCCCCGTCCCCTAACCCTAACCCTAGCCCGAACCCTAACCCTAACCCTTCCCCGAAGCCTGACCCTCACCCGTCCCCAAATCCTAACCCGTACGCTAACACTAACCCACGCCCTCACACGCACGCTCCCCCTAAAGCGTTGTCGGACCCTCAGCTGGATCCTAAACCGTCCCCGTCCCCTAACCCTAACCCTAGCCCGAACCCTAACCCTAACCCTTCCCCGAAGCCTGACCCTCACCCGTCCCCTAATCCTAACCCGTAGGCTCACACTAACCCGCGCCCTTACACGCACGCTCCCTCTAAAGCGTTGTCGGACCCTCACCAGGACCCTAAACCGTCCCCGTCCCCTAACCCTAACCCTAGCCCGAACCCTAACCATAACACTTCCCCGAAGCCTGACCCTCACCCGTCCCCTAATCCTAACCCGTACGCTCACACTAACTCGCGCCCTCACACGCACGCTACCCCTAAAGCGTTGTCAGACCCTCATCTGGACCCTAAACCGTCCCCGTCCCCTAACCCTAACCCTAGCCCGAACCCTGACCCTAACCCTTCCCCGAAGCCTGACCCTCACCCGTCCCCTAATCCTAAACCGTAGGCTCACACTAACCCGCGCCCTCACACGCACGCTCCCCCTAAAGCATTCTCGGAACCTCACCTGGACCCTAAACCGTCCCCGTACCCTAACCCTAACCCTAGCCCGAACCCTAACCCTAACCCTTCCCCGAAGCCTGACCCTCACCCGTCCCCTAATCCTAACCCGTACGCTAACACTAACCTGCGCCCTCACACGCACGCTCCCCCTAAAGCGTTTTCGGACCCTCAATTGGACCCTAAGCCGTCCCCGTCCCCTAACCCTAACCCTAGCCCGAACCCTAACCCTAACCCTTTCCCGAAGCCTAACCCTCACCCGTCCCCTAATCCTAAACCGTAGGCTCACAGTAACCCGCGCCCTCACACGCACGCTCCCCCTAAAGCGTTGTCGGACCCTCACCTGGACCCTAAACCGTCTCCGTCCCCTAACCCTAACCCTAGCCCGAACCCTAACCCTAACACTTCCCCGAAGCCTGACCCTCACCCGTCCCCTAATCCTAATCGGTACGCTCACACTAACCCACGCCCTCACACGCACGCTCCCCCTAAAGCGTTGTCGGACCCTCACCTGGACCCTAAACCGTCCCCGTCCCCTAACACTAACCCTAGCCCGAACCCTAACCCTAACCCTTCCCCGAAGCCTGACCCTCACCCGTGTCCTAATCCTAACCCGTAGGCTAATACTAACCCGCGACCTCACACGCACGTTCCCCCTAAAGCGTTGTCGGACCCTCACCTGGACCCTAAACCGTCCCCGTCCCCTAACCCTAACCCTAGCCCGAACCCTAACCCTAACCCTTCCCCGAAGCCTGACCCTCACCCGTCCCCTAATCCTAACCCGTAGGCTCACACTAACCCGCGCCCTCACACGCACTCTCCCCCTAAAGCATTGTCGGACCCTCACCTGGACCCTAAACCTTCCCCGTCCCCTAACCCTAACCCTAGCCCGAACCCTAACCCTAACCCTTCCCCGAAGCCTGACCCTCACCCGTCCCCTAATCCTAACCCGTAGGCTCACACTAACCCGCGCCCTCACACGCACGCTCCCCCTAAAGCCTTGTCGGACCCTCACCTCGACCCTAAACCGTCCCCGTCCCCTAACCCTAGCCCTAGCCCAAACCCTAACCCTAACCCTTCCCCGAAGCCTGACCCTCACCCGTCCCCTAATCCTAACCCGTACGCTAACACTAACCCGCGCCCTCACACGCACGCTCCCCCTAAAGCGTTGTCGGACCCTCAGCTGGATCCTAAACCGTCCCCGTCCCCTAACCCTAACCCTAGCCCGAACCCTAACCCTAACACTTCCCCGAAGCCTGACCCTCACCCGTCCCCTAATCCTAACCCGTAGGCTCACGCTAACCCGCGCCCTCACACGCACGCTCCCCCTAAAGCGTTGTCGGACCCTCACCTGGACCCTAAACCGTCCCCGTCCCCTAACCCTAACCCTAGCCCGAACCCTAACCCTAACCCTTCCCCGAAGCCTGACGCTCACCCGTCCCCTAATCCTAACCCGTACGGTAACACTAACCCGCGCCCTCACACGCACGCTCCCCCTAAAGCGTTGTCGGACCCTCACCTGGACCCTAAACCGTCCCCGTCCCCTAAACCTAACCCTAGCCCGAACCCTAACCCTAACCCTTCCCCGAAGCCTGACCCTCACCCGTCCCCTAATCCTAACCCGTAGGGTCACACTAACCCGCGCCCTCACACGCACGCTCCCCCTAAAGCGTTGTCGGACCCTCACCTGGACCCTAAACCGTCCCCGTCCCCTAACCCTAACGCTAGCCCGAACCCTAACCCTAACACTTCCCCGAAGCCTGACGCTCACCCGTCCCCTAATCCTAACCCGTACGGTAACACTAACCCACGCCCTCACACGCACGCTCCCCCTAAAGCGTTGTCGGACCCTCACCTGGACCCTAAACCGTCCGCGTCCCCTAACCCTAACCCTAGCCCGAACCCTAACCCTAACCCTTCCCCGAAGCCTGACCCTCACCCGTCACCTAATCCTAACCCGTAGGCTCACACTAACCCGCGCCCTCACACGCACGATCCCCCTAAAGCGTTGTCGGACCCTCACCTGGACCCTAAACCGTCCCCGTTCCCTAACCCTAACGCTAGCCCGAACCCTAACCCTAACACTTCCCCGAAGCCTGACGCTCACCCGTCCCCTAATCCTATCCCGTACGGTAACACTAACCCGCGCCCTCACACGCACGCTCCCCCTAAAGCGTTGTCGGACCCTCACCTGGACCCTAAACCGTCCCCGTCCCCTAGCCCTAACCCTAGCCCGAACCCTAACCCTAACCCTTTCCCGAAGCCTGACCCTCACCCGTCCCCTAATCCTAACCCGTAGGCTCACACTAACCCGCGCCCTCACACGCACGCTCCCCCTAAAGCGTTGTCGGACCCTCACCTCGACCCTAAACCGTCCCCGTCCCCTAACCCTAACCCTAGCCCGAACCCTAACCCTAACCTTTCCCCGAAGCCTGACACTCACCCGTCACCTAATCCTAACCCGTAGGCCCACACTAACCCGCGCCCTCACACGCACGATCCCCCTAAAGCGTTGTCGGACCCTCACCTGGACCCTAAACCGTCCCCATACCCTAACCCTAACCCTAGCCCGAACACTAACCCTAACCCTTCCCAGAAGCATGACCCTCACCCGTGCCCTAATCCTAAGCCGTACGCTAACACTAACCCACGCCCTCACACGCACGCTCCCCCTAAAGCGTTGTCGGACCCTCACCTGGACCCTAAACCGTCCCCGTCCCCTAACCCTAACCCTAGCCCGAACCCTAACCCTAACCCTTCCCCGAAGCCTGACGCTCACCCGTCCCCTAATCCTAACCCGTACGGTAACACTAACCCGCGCCCTCACACTCACGCTCCCCCTAAAGCGTTGTCGGACCCTCTCCTGGACCCTAAACCGTCCCCGTCCCCTAACCCTAACCCTAGCCCGAACCCTAACCCTAACCCTCACCCTTCCCCGAAGCCTGACCCTCACCCGTCACCTAATCCTAACCCGTAGGCTCACACTAACCCGCGCCCTCACACGCACGATCCCCCTAAAGCATTGTCGGACCCTCACCTGGACCCTAAACTGTCCCCATCCCCTAACCCTAACCCTAGCCCGAACCCTAACCCTAACCCTTCCCCGAAGCATGACCCTCACCCGTCCCCTAATCCTAACCCGTAGGCTCACACTAACCCGCGCCCTTACACACACGATCCCCCTAAAGCATTGTCGGACCCTCAGCAGGACCCTAAACCGTCCCCGTCCCCTAACCCTAACCCTAGCCCGAACGCTAACCCTAACCCTTCCCCGAAGCCTGACGCTCACCCTTCCCCTAATCCTAACCCGTACGGTAACACTAACCCGCGCCCTCACATGCACGCTCCCCCTAAAGCGTTGTCGGACCCTCACCTGGACCCTAAACCGTCCCCGTCCCCTAACCCTAACCCTAGCCCGAACCCTAACCATAACACTTCCCCGAAGCCTGACCCTCACCCGTTCCCTAATCCTAACCCGTACGCTCACACTAACTCGCGCCCTCACACGCACGCTCCCCCTAAAGCGTTGTCAGACCCTCACCTGGACCCTAAACCGTCCCCGTCCCCTAACCCTAACCCTAGCCCGAACCCTAACCCTAACCCTTCCCCGAAGCCTGACCCTCACCCGTCCCCTAATCCTAAACCGTAGGCTCACACTAACCCGCGCCCTCACACGCACGCTCCCCCTAAAGCATTTTCGGAACCTCACCTGGACCCTAAACCGTCCCCGTACCCTAACTCTAACCCTAGCCCGAACCCTAACCCTAACCCTTCCCCGAAGCCTGACCCTCACCCGTCCCCTAATCCTAACCCGTACGCTAACACTAACCTGCGCCCTCACACGCACGCTCCCCCTAAAGCGTTTTCGGACCCTCAATTGGACCCTAAGCCGTCCCCGTACCCTAACCCTAACCCTAGCCCGAACCCTAACCCTAACCCTTCCCCGAAGCCTGACCCTCACCCGTCCCCTAATCCTAACCTGCACGCTAACACTAACCCGGGCCCTCACACGCATGCTCCCCCTAAAGCGTTGTCGGACCCTCACCTGGACCCTAAACCGTCCCCGTCCCCTAACCCTAACCCTAGCCCGAACCCTAAACCTAACACTTCCCCGAAGCCTGACCCTCACCCGTCCCCTAATCCTAACCCGTACGCTCACACTAACCCGCGCCCTCACACGCACGCTCCCCCTAAAGCGTTGTCAGACCCTCACCTGGACCCTAAACCGTCCCCGTACCCTAACCCTAACCCTAGCCCGAACCCTAACCCTAACACTTCAACGAAGCCTGACCCTCACCCGTCCCCTAATCCTAAACCGTAGGCTCACACTAACCCGCGCCCTCACACGCACGCTCCCCCTAAAGCGTTGTCGGACCCTCACCTGGACCCTAAACCGTCTCCGTCCCCTAACCCTAACCCTAGCCCGAACCCTAACCCTAACACTTCCCCGAAGCCTGACCCTCACCCGTCCCCTAATCCTAACCCGTACGCTAACACTAACCCGCGCCCTCACACGCACGCTCCCCCTAAAGCGTTGTCGGACCCTCACCTGGACCCTAAACCGTCCCCGTCCCCTAACCCTAACCCTAGCCCGAACCCTAACCCTAACCCTTCCCCGAAGCCTGACCCTCACCCGTCCCCTAATCCTAACCCGTACGCTAACACTAACCCGCGCCCTCACACGCACGCTCCCCCTAAAGCGTTGTCGGACCCTCATCTCGACCCTAAACCGTCCCCGTCCCCTAACCCTAGCCCGAACCCTAACCCTAACCCTTCCCCGAAGCCTGACCCTCACCCGTCCCCTAATCCTAACCCGTAGGCTCACACTAACCCGCGCCCTCACACGCACGCTCCCCCTAAAGCGTTGTCGGACCCTCACCTCGACCCTAAACCGTCCCCGTCCCCTAACCCTAACCCTAGCCCGAACCCTAACCCTAACCCTTCCCCGAAGCCTGACCCTCACCCGTCCCCTAATACTAACCCGTACGCTAACACTAACCCGCGCCCTCACATGCACGCTCCCCCTAAAGCGTTGTCGGACCCTCAGCTGGATCCTAAACCGTCCCCGTCCCCTAACCCTAACCCTAGCCCGAACCCTAACCCTAACCCTTCCCCGAAGCCTGACCCTCACCCGTCCCCTAATCCTAACCCGTAGGCTCACACTAACCCGCGCCCTTACATGCACGCTACCGCTAAAGCGTTGTCAGACCCTCACCTGGACCCTAAACCGTCCCCGTCCCCTAACCCTAACCCTAGCCCGAACCCTAACCCTAACCCTTCCCCGAAGCCTGACCCTCACCCATCCCCTAATCCTAACCCGTACGCTCACACTAACTCGCGCCCTCACACGCACGCTCCCCCTAAAGCGTTGTCGGACCCTCACCTGGAGCCTAAACCGTCCCCGTCCCCTAACCCTAACCCTAGCCCGAACCCTAACCCTAACCCTTCCCCGAAGCCTGACCCTCACCCGTCCCCTAATCCTAACCCGTAGGCTCACACTAACCCGCGCCCTCACACGCACTCTCCCCCTAAAGCATTGTCGGAACCTCACCTGGACCCTAAACCGTCCCCGTACCCTAACCCTAACCCTAGCCCGAACCCTAACCCTAACACTTCCCCGAAGCATGACCCTCACACGTCCCCTAATCCTAACCCGTACGCTAACACTAACCCGCGCCCTCACACGCACGCTCCCCTTAAAGCGTTGTCGGACCCTCAATTGGACCCTAAGCCGTCCCCGTCCCGTAACCCTAACCCTAGCCCGAACCCTAACCCTAACCCTTCCCCAAAGCCTGACGCTCACCCGTCCCCTAATCCTAATCCGTACAGTAACACTAACCCGCGCCCTCACACGCACGCTCCCCCTAAAGCGTTGTCGGACCCTCACCTGGACCCTAAACCGTCCCCGTCCCCTAACCCTAACCCTAGCCCGAACCCTAACCCTAACCCTTCCCCGAAGCCTGACCCTCACCCGTCACCTAATCCTAACCCGAAGGCTCACACTAACCCGCGCCCTCACACCCACGATCCCCCTAAAGCGTTGTCGGACCCTCACCTGGACCCTAAACCGTCCCCGTACCCTAACCCAAACCCTAGCCCGAACACTAACCCTAACCCTTCCCTGAAGCCTGACCCTCACCCGTCCCCTAATCCTAAGCCGTACGCTAATACTAACCCGCGCCCTCACACGCACGCTCCCCCTAAAGCGTTGTCGGACCCTCACCTGGACCCTAAACCGTCCCCGTCCCCTAACCCTAACCCTAGCCCGAACCCTAACCCTAACCCTTCCCCGAAGCCTGACGCTCACCCGTCCCCTAATCCTAACCCGTACGGTAACACTAACCCGCGCCCTCACACGCACGCTCCCCCTAAAGCGTTGTCGGACCATCTCCTGGACCCTAAACCGTCCCCGTCCCCTAACCCTAACCCTAGCCCGAACCCTAACCCTCACCCTTCCCCGAAGCCTGACCCTCACCCGTCACCTAATCCTAACCCGTAGGCTCACACTAACCCGCGCCCTCACACGCACGCTCCCCCTAAAGCGTTGTCGGACCCTCACCTCGACCCTAAACCGTCCCCGTCCCCTAACCCTAGACCTAGCCCGAACCCTAACCCTAACCCTTCCCCGAAGCCTGACCCTCACCCGTCCCCTAATCCTAACCCGTAGGCTCACATTAACCCGCGCCCTTACACGCACGATCCCCCTAAAGCATTGTCGGACCCTCAGCAGGACCCTAAACCGTCCCCGTCCCCTAACCCTAACCCTAGCCCGAACCCTAACCCTAACCCTTCCCCGAAGCCTGACCCTCACCCGTCCCCTAATCCTAACCCGTACGGTAACACTAACCCGCGCCCTCACACGCACGCTCCCCCTAAAGCGTTGTCGGACCCTCACCTGGACCCTAAACCGTCCCCGTCCCCTAACCCTAAACCTAGCCCGAACCCTAACCCTAACCCTTCCCCGAAGCCTGACCCACACCCGTCTCCTAATCCTAACCCATAGGCTCACACTAACCCGCGCCCTCACACGCACGATCCCCCTAAAGCGTTGTCGGACCCTCACCTGGACCCTAAACCGTCCCCGTCCCCTAACCCTAACCCTAGCCCGAAACCTAACCCTAACCCTTCCCCGAAGCCTGACCCTCACCCGTCCCCTAATCCTAACCCGTACGCTAACACTAACCTGCGCCCTCACACGCACGCTCCCCGTAAAGCGTTGTCGGACCCTCACCTGGACCCTAAACCGTCCCCGTCCCCTAACCCTAACCCTAGCCCGAACCCTAACCCTAACCCTTCCACGAAGCCTGACCCTCACCCGTCCCCTAATCCTAACCCGTAGGCTCACACTAACCCGCGCCCTCACACGCACGCTCCCCCTAAAGCGTTGTCGGACCCTCAACTGGACCCTAAACCGTCCCCGTCCCCTAACCCTAACCCTAGCCCGAACCCTAACCCTAACCCTTCCCCGAAGCCTGACCCTCACCCGTCCCCCAATCCTAACCCGTAGGCTCACACTAACCCGCGCCCTTACACGCACGCTCCCCCTAAAGCGTTGTCGGACCCTCAACAGGACCCTAAACCGTCCCCGTCCCCTAACCCTAACCCTAGCCCGAACCCTAACCATAACACTTCCCCGAAGCCTGACCCTCACCCGTCCCCTAATCCTAACCCGTACGCTCACACTAACTCGCGCCCTCACACGCACGCTCCCCCTAAAGCGTTGTCGGACCCTCACCTCGACCCTAAACCGTCCCCGTCCCCTAACCCTAACCCTAGCCCGAACCCTAACCCTAACCCTTCCCCGAAGCCTGACCCTCACCCGTCCCCTAATACTAACCCGTACGCTAACACTAACCCGCGCCCTCACATGCACGCTCCCCCTAAAGCGTTGTCGGACCCTCAGCTGGATCCTAAACCGTCCCCGTCCCCTAACCCTAACCCTAGCCCGAACCCTAACCCTAACCCTTCCCCGAAGCCTGACCCTCACCCGTCCCCTAATCCTAACCTGTAGGCTCACACTAACCCGCGCCCTTACACGCACGCTACCGCTAAAGCGTTGTCAGACCCTCACCTGGACCCTAAACCGTCCCCGTCCCCTAACCCTAACCCTAGCCCGAACCCTAACCCTAACCCTTCCCCGAAGCCTGACCCTCACCCATCCCCTAATCCTAACCCGTACGCTCACACTAACTCGCGCCCTCACACGCACGCTCCCCCTAAAGCGTTGTCGGACCCTCACCTGGACCCTAAACCGTCCCCGTCCCCTAACCCTAACCCTAGCCCGAACCCTAACCCTAACCCTTCCCCGAAGCCTGACCCTCACCCGTCCCCTAATCCTAACCCGTAGGCTCACACTAACCCGCGCCCTCACACGCACTCTCCCCCTAAAGCATTGTCGGAACCTCACCTGGACCCTAAACCGTCCCCGTACCCTAACCCTAACCCTAGCCCGAACCCTAACCCTAACACTTCCCCGAAGCATGACCCTCACACGTCCCCTAATCCTAACCCGTACGCTAACACTAACCCGCGCCCTCACACGCACGCTCCCCCTAAAGCGTTGTCGGACCCTCAATTGGACCCTAAGCCGTCCCCGTCCCGTAACCC
Source organism: Lagenorhynchus albirostris (assembly GCF_949774975.1). NCBI lineage: Eukaryota > Metazoa > Chordata > Mammalia > Artiodactyla > Delphinidae > Lagenorhynchus > Lagenorhynchus albirostris. Next base: position 283,810 of record NW_026783545.1, on the reverse strand, counting down.
TAACCCTAGCCCGAACCCTAACCCTAACCCTTCCCCAAAGCCTGACGCTCACCCGTCCCCTAATCCTAATCCGTACAGTAACACTAACCCGCGCCCTCACACGCACGCTCCCCCTAAAGCGTTGTCGGACCCTCACCTGGACCCTAAACCGTCCCCGTCCCCTAACCCTAACCCTAGCCCGAACCCTAACCCTAACCCTTCCCCGAAGCCTGACCCTCACCCGTCACCTAATCCTAACCCGAAGGCTCACACTAACCCGCGCCCTCACACGCACGATCCCCCTAAAGCGTTGTCGGACCCTCACCTGGACCCTAAACCGTCCCCGTACCCTAACCCAAACCCTAGCCCGAACACTAACCCTAACCCTTCCCTGAAGCCTGACCCTCACCCGTCCCCTAATCCTAAGCCGTACGCTAATACTAACCCGCGCCCTCACACGCACGCTCCCCCTAAAGCGTTGTCGGACCCTCACCTGGACCCTAAACCGTCCCTGTCCCCTAACCCTAACCCTAGCCCGAACCCTAACCCTAACCCTTCCCCGAAGCCTGACGCTCACCCGTCCCCTAATCCTAACCCGTACGGTAACACTAACCCGCGCCCTCACACGCACGCTCCCCCTAAAGCGTTGTCGGACCCTCTCCTGGACCCTAAACCGTCCCCGTCCCCTAACCCTAACCCTAGCCCGAACCCTAACCCTCACCCTTCCCCGAAGCCTGACCCTCACCCGTCACCTAATCCTAACCCGTAGGCTCACACTAACCCGCGCCCTCACACGCACGCTCCCCCTAAAGCGTTGTCGGACCCTCACCTCGACCCTAAACCGTCCCCGTCCCCTAACCCTAGACCTAGCCCGAACCCTAACCCTAACCCTTCCCCGAAGCCTGACCCTCACCCGTCCCCTAATCCTAACCCGTAGGCTCACATTAACCCGCGCCCTTACACGCACGATCCCCCTAAAGCATTGTCGGACCCTCAGCAGGACCCTAAACCGTCCCCGTCCCCTAACCCTAACCCTAGCCCGAACCCTAACCCTAACCCTTCCCCGAAGCCTGACCCTCACCCGTCCCCTAATCCTAACCCGTACGGTAACACTAACCCGCGCCCTCACACGCACGCTCCCCTTAAAGCGTTGTCGGACCCTCACCTGGACCCTAAACCGTCCCCGTCCCCTAACCCTAAACCTAGCCCAAACCCTAACCCTAACCCTTCCCCGAAGCCTGACCCACACCCGTCTCCTAATCCTAACCCGTAGGCTCACACTAACCCGCGCCCTCACACGCACGATCCCCCTAAAGCGTTGTCGGACCCTCACCTGGACCCTAAACCGTCCCCGTCCCCTAACCCTAACCCTAGCCCGAAACCTAACCCTAACCCTTCCCCGAAGCCTGACCCTCACCCGTCCCCTAATCCTAACCCGTACGCTAACACTAACCTGCGCCCTCACACGCACGCTCCCCGTAAAGCGTTGTCGGACCCTCACCTGGACCCTAAACCGTCCCCGTCCCCTAACCCTAACCCTAGCCCGAACCCTAACCCTAACCCTTCCACGAAGCCTGACCCTCACCCGTCCCCTAATCCTAACCCGTAGGCTCACACTAACCCGCGCCCTCACACGCACGCTCCCCCTAAAGCGTTGTCGGACCCTCAACTGGACCCTAAACCGTCCCCGTCCCCTAACCCTAACCCTAGCCCGAACCCTAACCATAACACTTCCCCGAAGCCTGACCCTCACCCGTCCCCTAATCCTAACCCGTACGCTCACACTAACTCGCGCCCTCACACGCACGCTCCCCCTAAAGCGTTGTCAGACCCTCACCTGGACCGTAAACCGTCCCCGTCCCCTAACCCTAACCCTAGCCCGAACCCTAACCCTAACCCTTCCCCGAAGCCTGACCCTCACCCGTCCCCTAATCCTAAACCGTAGGCTCACACTAACCCGCGCCCTCACACGCACGCTCCCCCTAAAGCATTGTCGGAACCTCACCTGGACCCTAAACCGTCCGCGTCCCCTAACCCTAACCCTAGCCCGAACCCTAACCCTAACCCTTCCCCGAAGCCTGACCCTCACCCGTCCCCTAATCCTAACCCGTACGCTAACACTAACCTGCGCCCTCACACGCACGCTCCCCCTAAAGCGTTTTCGGACCCTCAATTGGACCCTAAGCCGTCCCCGTCCCCTAACCCTAACCCTAGCCCGAACCCTAACCCTAACCCTTCCCCGAAGCCTGACCCTCACCCGTCCCCTAATCCTAACCCGCACGCTAACACTAACCCGGGCCCTCACACGCATGCTCCCCCTAAAGCGTTGTCGGACCCTCACCTGGACCCTAAACCGTCCCCGTCCCCTAACCCTAACCCTAGCTCGAACCCTAACCCTAACACTTCCCCGAAGCCTGACCCTCACCCGTCCCCTAATCCTAACCCGTAGGCTCACACTAACCCGCGCCCTCACACGCACGCTCCCCCTAAAGCGTTGTCAGACCCTCATCTCGACCCTAAACCGTCCCCGTACCCTAACCCTAACCCTAGCCCGAACCCTAACCCTAAACCTTCAACGAAGCCTGACCCTCACCCGTCCCCTAATCCTAAACCGTAGGCTCACACTAACCCGCGCCCTCACACGCACGCTCCCCCTAAAGCGTTGTCGGACCCTCACCTGGACCCTAAACCGTCTCCGTCCGCTAACCCTAACCCTAGCCCGAACCATAACCCTAACACTTCCCCGAAGCCTGACCCTCGCCCGTCCCCTAATCCTAACCCGTACGCTAACACTAACCCACGCCCTCACACGCACGCTCCCCCTAAAGCGTTGTCGGACCCTCACCTGGACCCTAAACCGTCCCCGTCCCCTAACCCTAACCCTAGCCCGAACCCTAACCCTAACCCTTCCCCGAAGCCTGACCCTCACCCGTCCCCTAATCCTAACCCGTAGGCTCACACTAACCCGCGCCCTTACACGCACGCTCCCCCTAAAGCGTTGTCGGACCCTCACCAGGACCCTAAACCGTCCCCGTCCCCTAACCCTAACCCTAGCCCGAACCCTAACCATAACACTTCCCCAAAGCCTGACCCTCACCCGTCCCCTAATCCTAACCCGAACGCTCACACTAACTCGCGCCCTCACACGCACGCTCCCCCTAAAGCGTTGTCGGACCCTCACCTGGACCCTAAACCGTCCCCGTCCCCTAACCCTAACCCTAGCCCGAACCCTAACCCTAACCCTTCCCCGAAGCCTGACGCTCACCCGTCCCCTAATCCTAATCCGTACAGTAACACTAACCCGCGCCCTCACACGCACGCTCCCCCTAAAGCGTTCTCGGACCCTCACCTGGACCCTAAACCGTCCCCGTCCCCTAACCCTAACCCTAGCCCGAACCCTAACCCTAACACTTCCCCGAAGCCTGACCCTCACCCGTCCCCTAATCCTAACCCGTAGGCTCACACTAACCCGCGCCCTCACACGCACGCTCCCCCTAAAGCGTTGTCGGACCCTCACCTCGACCCTAAACTGTCCCCGTCCCCTAACCCTAGCCCTAGCCCGAACCCTAACCCTAACCCTTCCCCGAAGCCTGACCCTCACCCGTCCCCTAATCCTAACCCGTACGCTAACACTAACCCGCGCCCTCACACGCACGCTCCCCCTAAAGCGTTGTCGGACCCTCAGCTGGATCCTAAACCGTCCCCGTCCCCTAACCCTAACCCTAGCCCGAACCCTAACCCTAACCCTTCCCCGAAGCCTGACCCTCACCCGTCCCCTAATCCTAACCCGTAGGCTCACACTAACCCGCGCCCTTACACGCACGATCCCCCTAAAGCATTGTCGGACCCTCAGCAGGACCCTAAACCGTCCCCGTCCCCTAACCCTAACCCTAGCCCGAACCCTAACCCTAACCCTTCCCCGAAGCCTGACCCTCACCCGTCCCCTAATCCTAACCCGTAGGCTCACACTAACCCGCGCCCTCACACGCACGCTCCCCCTAAAGCGTTGTCGGACCCTCACCTGGACCCTAAACCGTCCCCGTCCCCTAACCCTAACCCTAGCCCGAACCCTAACCCTAACACTTCCCCGAAGCCTGACCCTCACCCGTCACCTAATCCTAACCCGTAGGCTCACACTAACCCGCGCCCTCACACGCACGATCCCCCTAAAGCGTTGTCGGACCCTCACCTGGACCCTAAACCGTCCCCGTCCCCTAACCCTAACCCTAGCCCGAACCCTAACCCTAACCCTTCCCCGAAGCATGACCCTCACCCGTCCACTAATCCTAATCCGTACGCTAACACTAAACCGCGCCCTCACACGCACGCTCCCCCTAAAGCGTTGTCGGACCCTCACCTGGACCCTAAACCGTCCCCGTCCCCTAACACTAACCCTAGCCCGAACCCTAACCCTAACCCTTCCCCGAAGCCTGACGCTCACCCGTCCCCTAATCCTAACCCGTACGGTAACACTAACCCGTGCCCTCACACGCACGCTCCCCCTAAAGCGTTGTCGGACCCTCACCTGGACCCTAAACCGTCCCCGTCCCCAAACCCTAAACCTAGCCCGAACCCTAACCCTAACCCTTCCCCGAAGCCTGACCCTCACCCGTCTCCTAATCCTAACCCGTAGGCTCACACTAACCCGCGCCCTCACACGCACGATCCCCCTAAAGCGTTGTCGGACCCTCACCTGGACCCTAAACCGTCCCCGTCCCCTAACCCTAACCCTAGCCCTAACCCTACCCTAACCCTTCCCCGAGCCTGACCCTCACCCGTCCCCTAATCCTAACCCGTACGCTAACACTAACCCGCGCCCTCACACGCACGCTCCCCCTAAAGCGTTGTCGGACCCTCACCTGGACCCTAAACCGTCCCCGTCCCCTAACCCTAACCCTAGCCCGAACCCTAACCCTAACCCTTCCCCGAAGCCTGACCCTCACCCGTCCCCTAATCCTAACCCGTACGCTCACACTAACCCGCGCCCTCACACGCACGCTCCCCGTAAAGCGTTGTCGGACCCTCACCTCGACCCTAAACCGTCCCCGTCCCCTAACCCTAACCCTAGCCCGAACCCTAACCCTAACCCTTCCCCGAAGCCTGACCCTCACCCGTCCCCTAATCCTAACCCGTACGCTAACACTAACCCACGCCCTCACATGCACGCTCCCCCTAAAGCGTTGTCGGACCCTCAGCTGGATCCTAAACCATCCCCGTCCCCTAACCCTAACCCTAGCCCGAACCCAAACCCTAACCCTTCCCTGAAGCCTGACCCTCACCCGTCCCCTAATCCTAACCCGTAGGCTCACACTAACCCGCGCCCTTACACGCACGCTCCCCCTAAAGCGTTGTCGGACCCTCAACAGGACCATAAACCGTCCCCGTCCCCTAACCCTAACCCTAGCCCGAACCCTAACCCTAACCCTTCCCCGAAGCCTGACCCTCACCCGTCCCCTAATCCTAACCCGTACGCTCACACTAACTCGCGCCCTCACACGCACGCTCCCCGTAAAGCGTTGTCAGACCCTCACCTGGACCCTAAACCGTCCCTGTCCCCTAACCCTAACCCTAGCCCGAACCCTAACCCTAACCCTTCCCCGAAGCCTGACCCTCACCCGTCCCCTAATCCTAAACCGTAGGCTCACACTAACCCGCGCCCTCACACGCACGCTCCCCCTAAAGCATTGTCGGAACCTCACCTGGACCCTAAACCGTCCCCGTCCCCTAACCCTAACCCTAGCCCGAACCCTAACCCCAACCCTTCCCCGAAGCCTGACCCTCAACCGTCCCCTAATCCTAACCCGTACGCAAACACTAACCTGCGCCCTCACACGCACGCTCCCCCTAAAGCGTTTTCGGACCCTCAATTGGACCATAAGCCGTCCCCGTCCCCTAACCCTAACCCTAGCCCGAACCCTAACCCTAACCCTTCCCCGAAGCCTGACCCTCACCCGTCCCCTAATCCTAACCCGCACGCTAACACTAACCCGCGCCCTCACACGCACGCTCCCCCTAAAGCGTTGTCAGACCCTCACCTGGACCCTAAACCGTCCCCGTACCCTAACCCTAACCCTAGCCCGAAACCTAAACCTAACCCTTCCCCGAAGCCTGACGCTCACCCGTCCCCTAATCCTAACCCGTACGGTAACACTAACCCGCGCCCTCACACGCACGCTCCCCCTAAAGCGTTGTCGGACCCTCTCCTGGACCCTAAACCGTCCCCGTCCCCTAACCCTAACCCTAGCCCGAACCCTAACCCTCACCCTTCCCCGAAGCCTGACCCTCACCCGTCACCTAATCCTAACCCGTAGGCTCACACTAACCCGCGCCCTCACACGCACGCTCCCCCTAAAGCGTTGTCGGACCCTCACCTCGACCCTAAACCGTCCCCGTCCCCTAACCCTAGACCTAGCCCGAACCCTAACCCTAACCCTTCCCCGAAGCCTGACCCTCACCCGTCCCCTAATCCTAACCCGTAGGCTCACATTAACCCGCGCCCTTACACGCACGATCCCCCTAAAGCATTGTCGGACCCTCAGCAGGACCCTAAACCGTCCCCGTCCCCTAACCCTAAACCTAGCCCGAACCCTAACCCTAACCCTTCCCCGAAGCCTGACCCACACCCGTCTCCTAATCCTAACCCGTAGGCTCACACTAACCCGCGCCCTCACACGCACGATCCCCCTAAAGCGTTGTCGGACCCTCACCTGGACCCTAAACCGTCACCGTCCCCTAACCCTAACCCTAGCCCGAAACCTAACCCTAACCCTTCCCCGAAGCCTGACCCTCACCCGTCCCCTAATCCTAACCCGTACGCTAACACTAACCCGCGCCCTCACACGCACGCTCCCCCTAAAGCGTTGTCGGACCCTCACCTGGACCCTAAACCGTCCCCGTCCCCTAACCCTAACCCTAGCCCGAACCCTAACCCTAACCCTTCCCCGAAGCCTGACCCTCACCCGTCCCCCAATCCTAACCCGTAGGCTCACACTAACCCGCGCCCTTACACGCACGCTCCCCCTAAAGCGTTGTCGGACCCTCAACAGGACCCTAAACCGTCCCCGTCCCCTAACCCTAACCCTAGCCCGAACCCTAACCATAACACTTCCCCGAAGCCTGACCCTCACCCGTCCCCTAATCCTAACCCGTACGCTCACACTAACTCGCGCCCTCACACGCACGCTCCCCCTAAAGCGTTGTCAGACCCTCACCTGGACCCTAAACCGTCCCCGTCCCCTAACCCTAACCCTAGCCCGAACCCTAACCCTAACCCTTCCCCGAAGCCTGACCCTCACCCGTCCCCTAATCCTAAACCGTAGGCTCACACTAACCCGCGCCCTCACACGCACGCTCCCCCTAAAGCATTGTCGGAACCTCACCTGGACCCTAAACCGTCCGCGTCCCCTAACCCTAACCCTAGCCCGAACCCTAACCCTAACCCTTCCCCGAAGCCTGACCCTCACCCGTCCCCTAATCCTAACCCGTACGCTAACACTAACCTGCGCCCTCACACGCACGCTCCCCCTAAAGCGTTTTCGGACCCTCAATTGGACCCTAAGCCGTCCCCGTCCCCTAACCCTAACCCTAGCCCGAACCCTAACCCTAACCCTTCCCCGAAGCCTGACCCTCACCCGTCCCCTAATCCTAACCCGCACGCTAACACTAACCCGGGCCCTCACACGCATGCTCCCCCTAAAGCGTTGTCGGACCCTCACCTGGACCCTAAACCGTCCCCGTCCCCTAACCCTAACCCTAGCTCGAACCCTAACCCTAACACTTCCCCGAAGCCTGACCCTCACCCGTCCCCTAATCCTAACCCGTAGGCTCACACTAACCCGCGCCCTCACACGCACGCTCCCCCTAAAGCGTTGTCAGACCCTCATCTCGACCCTAAACCGTCCCCGTACCCTAACCCTAACCCTAGCCCGAACCCTAACCCTAACCCTTCAACGAAGCCTGACCCTCACCCGTCCCCTAATCCTAAACCGTAGGCTCACACTAACCCGCGCCCTCACACGCACGCTCCCCCTAAAGCGTTGTCGGACCCTCACCTGGACCCTAAACCGTCTCCGTCCGCTAACCCTAACCCTAGCCCGAACCATAACCCTAACACTTCCCCGAAGCCTGACCCTCGCCCGTCCCCTAATCCTAACCCGTACGCTAACACTAACCCACGCCCTCACACGCACGCTCCCCCTAAAGCGTTGTCGGACCCTCACCTGGACCCTAAACCGTCCCCGTCCCCTAACCCTAACCCTAGCCCGAACCCTAACCCTAACCCTTCCCCGAAGCCTGACCCTAACCCGTCCCCTAATCCTAACCCGTAGGCTCACACTAACCCGCGCCCTTACACGCACGCTCCCCCTAAAGCGTTGTCGGACCCTCACCAGGACCCTAAACCGTCCCCGTCCCCTAACCCTAACCCTAGCCCGATCCCTAACCATAACACTTCCCCGAAGCCTGACCCTCACCCGTCCCCTAATCCTAACCCGAACGCTCACACTAACTCGCGCCCTCACACGCACGCTCCCCCTAAAGCGTTGTCGGACCCTCACCTGGACCCTAAACCGTCCCCGTCCCCTAACCCTAACCCTAGCCCGAACCCTAACCCTAACCCTTCCCCGAAGCCTGACGCTCACCCGTCCCCTAATCCTAATCCGTACAGTAACACTAACCCGCGCCCTCACACGCACGCTCCCCCTAAAGCGTTCTCGGACCCTCACCTGGACCCTAAACCGTCCCCGTCCCCTAACCCTAACCCTAGCCCGAACCCTAACCCTAACACTTCCCCGAAGCCTGACCCTCACCCGTCCCCTAATCCTAACCCGTAGGCTCACACTAACCCGCGCCCTCACACGCACGCTCCCCCTAAAGCGTTGTCGGACCCTCACCTCGACCCTAAACCGTCCCCGTCCCCTAACCCTAGCCCTAGCCCGAACCCTAACCCTAACCCTTCCCCGAAGCCTGACCCTCACCCGTCCCCTAATCCTAACCCGTACGCTAACACTAACCCGCGCCCTCACACGCACGCTCCCCCTAAAGCGTTGTCGGACCCTCAGCTGGATCCTAAATCGTCCCCGTCCCCTAACCCTAACCCTAGCCCGAACCCTAACCCTAACCCTTCCCCGAAGCCTGACCCTCACCCGTCCCCTAATCCTAACCCGTAGGCTCACACTAACCCGCGCCCTTACACGCACGATCCCCCTAAAGCATTGTCGGACCCTCAGCAGGACCCTAAACCGTCCCCGTCCCCTAACCCTAACCCTAGCCCGAACCCTAACCCTAACCCTTCCCCGAAGCCTGACCCTCACCCGTCCCCTAATCCTAACACGTAGGCTCACACTAACCCGCGCCCTCACACGCACTCTCCCCCTAAAGCGTTGTCGGACCCTCACCTGGACCCTAAACCGTCTCCGTCCCCTAACCCTAACCCTAGCCCGAACCCTAACCCTAACACTTCCCCGAAGCCTGACCCTCACCCGTCCCCTAATCCTAACCCGTACGGTAACACTAACCCGCGCCCTCACACGCACGCTCCCCCTAAAGCGTTGTCGGACCCTCACCTGGACCCTAAACCGTCCCCGTCCCCTAACCCTAACCCTAGCCCGAACCCTAACCCTAACCCTTCCCCGAAGCCTGACGCTCACCCGTCCCCTAATCCTAACCCGTACGGTAACACTAACCCGCGCCCTCACACGCACGCTCCCCCTAAAGCGTTGTCGGACCCTCTCCTGGACCCTAAACCGTCCCCGTCCCCTAACCCTAACCCTAGCCCGAACCCTAACCCTCACCCTTCCCCGAAGCCTGACCCTCACCCGTCACCTAATCCTAACCCGTAGGCTCACACTAACCCGCGCCCTCACACGCACGCTCCCCCTAAAGCGTTGTCGGACCCTCACCTCGACCCTAAACCGTCCCCGTCCCCTAACCCTAGACCTAGCCCGAACCCTAACCCTAACCCTTCCCCGAAGCCTGACCCTCACCCGTCCCCTAATCCTAACCCGTAGGCTCACATTAACCCGCGCCCTTACACGCACGATCCCCCTAAAGCATTGTCGGACCCTCAGCAGGACCCTAAACCGTCCCCGTCCCCGAACCCTAACCCTAGCCCGAACCCTAACCCTAACCCTTCCCCGAATCCTGACCCTCACCCGTCCCCTAATCCTAACCCGTACGGTAACACTAACCCGCGCCCTCACACGCACGCTACCCCTAAAGCGTTGTCGGACCCTCACCTGGACCCTAAACCGTCCCCGTCCCCTAACCCTAAACCTAGCCCGAACCCTAACCCTAACCCTTCCCCGAAGCCTGACCCACACCCGTCTCCTAATCCTAACCCGTAGGCTCACACTAACCCGCGCCCTCACACGCACGATCCCCCTAAAGCGTTGTCGGACCCTCACCTGGACCCTAAACCGTCCCCGTCCCCTAACCCTAACCCTAGCCCGAAACCTAACCCTAACCCTTCCCCGAAGCCTGACCCTCACCCGTCCCCTAATCCTAACCCGTACGCTAACACTAACCTGCGCCCTCACACGCACGCTCCCCGTAAAGCGTTGTCGGACCCTCACCTGGACCCTAAACCGTCCCCGTCCCCTAACCCTAACCCTAGCCCGAACCCTAACCCTAACCCTTCCACGAAGCCTGACCCTCACCCGTCCCCTAATCCTAACCCGTAGGCTCACACTAACCCGCGCCCTCACACGCACGCTCCCCCTAAAGCGTTGTCGGACCCTCACCTGGACCCTAAACCGTCCCCGTCCCCTAACCCTAACCCTAGCCCGAACCCTAACCCTAACCCTTCCCCGAAGCCTGACCCTCACCCGTCCCCCAATCCTAACCCGTAGGCTCACACTAACCCGCGCCCTTACACGCACGCTCCCCCTAAAGCGTTGTCGGACCCTCAACAGGACCCTAAACCGTCCCCGTCCCCTAACCCTAACCCTAGCCCGAACCCTAACCATAACACTTCCCCGAAGCCTGACCCTCACCCGTCCCCTAATCCTAACCCGTACGCTCACACTAACTCGCGCCCTCACACGCACGCTCCCCCTAAAGCGTTGTCAGACCCTCACCTGGACCCTAAACCGTCCCCGTCCCCTAACCCTAACCCTAGCCCGAACCCTAACCCTAACCCTTCCCCGAAGCCTGACCCTCACCCGTCCCCTAATCCTAAACCGTAGGCTCACACTAACCCGCGCCCTCACACGCACGCTCCCCCTAAAGCATTGTCGGAACCTCACCTGGACCCTAAACCGTCCGCGTCCCCTAACCCTAACCCTAGCCCGAACCCTAACCCTAACCCTTCCCCGAAGCCTGACCCTCACCCGTCCCCTAATCCTAACCCGTACGCTAACACTAACCTGCGCCCTCACACGCACGCTCCCCCTAAAGCGTTTTCGGACCCTCAATTGGACCCTAAGCCGTCCCCGTCCCCTAACCCTAACCCTAGCCCGAACCCTAACCCTAACCCTTCCCCGAAGCCTGACCCTCACCCGTCCCCTAATCCTAACCCGCACGCTAACACTAACCCGGGCCCTCACACGCATGCTCCCCCTAAAGCGTTGTCGGACCCTCACCTGGACCCTAAACCGTCCCCGTCCCCTAACCCTAACCCTAGCTCGAACCCTAACCCTAACACTTCCCCGAAGCCTGACCCTCACCCGTCCCCTAATCCTAACCCGTAGGCTCACACTAACCCGCGCCCTCACACGCACGCTCCCCCTAAAGCGTTGTCAGACCCTCATCTCGACCCTAAACCGTCCCCGTACCCTAACCCTAACCCTAGCCCGAACCCTAACCCTAACCCTTCAACGAAGCCTGACCCTCACCCGTCCCCTAATCCTAAACCGTAGGCTCACACTAACCCGCGCCCTCACACGCACGCTCCCCCTAAAGCGTTGTCGGACCCTCACCTGGACCCTAAACCGTCTCCGTCCGCTAACCCTAACCCTAGCCCGAACCATAACCCTAACACTTCCCCGAAGCCTGACCCTCGCCCGTCCCCTAATCCTAACCCGTACGCTAACACTAACCCACGCCCTCACACGCACGCTCCCCCTAAAGCGTTGTCGGACCCTCACCTGGACCCTAAACCGTCCCCGTCCCCTAACCCTAACCCTAGCCCGAACCCTAACCCTAACCCTTCCCCGAAGCCTGACCCTAACCCGTCCCCTAATCCTAACCCGTAGGCTCACACTAACCCGCGCTCTTACACGCACGCTCCCCCTAAAGCGTTGTCGGACCCTCACCAGGACCCTAAACCGTCCCCGTCCCCTAACCCTAACCCTAGCCCGAACCCTAACCATAACACTTCCCCGAAGCCTGACCCTCACCCGTCCCCTAATCCTAACCCGAACGCTCACACTAACTCGCGCCCTCACACGCACGCTCCCCCTAAAGCGTTGTCGGACCCTCACCTGGACCCTAAACCGTCCCCGTCCCCTAACCCTAACCCTAGCCCGAACCCTAACCCTAACCCTTCCCCGAAGCCTGACGCTCACCCGTCCCCTAATCCTAATCCGTACAGTAACACTAACCCGCGCCCTCACACGCACGCTCCCCCTAAAGCGTTCTCGGACCCTCACCTGGACCCTAAACCGTCCCCGTCCCCTAACCCTAACCCTAGCCCGAACCCTAACCCTAACACTTCCCCGAAGCCTGACCCTCACCCGTCCCCTAATCCTAACCCGTAGGCTCACACTAACCCGCGCCCTCACACGCACGCTCCCCCTAAAGCGTTGTCGGACCCTCACCTCGACCCTAAACCGTCCCCGTCCCCTAACCCTAGCCCTAGCCCGAACCCTAACCCTAACCCTTCCCCGAAGCCTGACCCTCACCCGTCCCCTAATCCTAACCCGTACGCTAACACTAACCCGCGCCCTCACACGCACGCTCCCCCTAAAGCGTTGTCGGACCCTCAGCTGGATCCTAAACCGTCCCCGTCCCCTAACCCTAACCCTAGCCCGAACCCTAACCCTAACCCTTCCCCGAAGCCTGACCCTCACCCGTCCCCTAATCCTAACCCGTAGGCTCACACTAACCCGCGCCCTTACACGCACGATCCCCCTAAAGCATTGTCGGACCCTCAGCAGGACCCTAAACCGTCCCCGTCCCCTAACCCTAACCCTAGCCCGAACCCTAACCCTAACCCTTCCCCGAAGCCTGACCCTCACCCGTCCCCTAATCCTAACCCGTAGGGTCACACTAACCCGCGCCCTCACACGCACGCTCCCCCTAAAGCGTTGTCGGACCCTCACCTGGACCCTAAACCGTCCCCGTCCCCTAACCCTAACGCTAGCCCGAACCCTAACCCTAACCCTTCCCCGAAGCCTGACCCTCACCCGTCCCCTAATCCTAACCCGTACGGTAACACTAACCCGCGCCCTCACACGCACGCTCCCCCTAAAGCGTTGTCGGACCCTCACCTGGACCCTAAACCGTCCCCGTCCCCTAACCCTAACCCTAGCCCGAACCCTAACCCTAACCCTTCCCCGAAGCCTGACCCTCACCCGTCACCTAATCCTAACCCGTAGGCTCACACTAACCCGCGCCCTCACACGCACGATCCCCCTAAAGCGTTGTCGGACCCTCACCTGGACCCTAAACCGTCCCCGTCCCCTAACCCTAACCCTAGCCCGAACCCTAACCCTAACCCTTCCCCGAAGCATGACCCTCACCCGTCCACTAATCCTAATCCGTACGCTAACACTAACCCGCGCCCTCACACGCACGCTCCCCCTAAAGCGTTGTCGGACCCTCACCTGGACCCTAAACCGTCCCCGTCCCCAAACCCTAAACCTAGCCCGAACCCTAACCCTAACCCTTCCCCGAAGCCTGACCCTCACCCGTCTCCTAATCCTAACCCGTAGGCTCACACTAACCCGCGCCCTCACACGCACGATCCCCCTAAAGCGTTGTCGGACCCTCACCTGGACCCTAAACCGTCCCCGTCCCCTAACCCTAACCCTAGCCCTAACCCTAACCCTAACCCTTCCCCGAAGCCTGACCCTCACCCGTCCCCTAATCCTAACCCGTACGCTAACACTAACCCGCGCCCTCACACGCACGCTCCCCCTAAAGCGTTGTCGGACCCTCACCTGGACCCTAAACCGTCCCCGTCCCCTAACCCTAACCCTAGCCCGAACCCTAACCCTAACCCTTCCCCGAAGCCTGACCCTCACCCGTCCCCTAATCCTAACCCGTACGCTCACACTAACTCGCGCCCTCACACGCACGCTCCCCGTAAAGCGTTGTCAGACCCTCACCTGGACCCTAAACCGTCCCCGTCCCCTAACCCTAACCCTAGCCCGAACCCTAACCCTAACCCTTCCCCGAAGCCTGACCCTCACCCGTCCCCTAATCCTAACCCGTACGCTCACACTAACTCGCGCCCTCACACGCACGCTCCCCGTAAAGCGTTGTCAGACCCTCACCTGGACCCTAAACCGTCCCTGTCCCCTAACCCTAACCCTAGCCCGAACCCTAACCCTAACCCTTCCCCGAAGCCTGACCCTCACCCGTCCCCTAATCCTAAACCGTAGGCTCACACTAACCCGCGCCCTCACACGCACGCTCCCCCTAAAGCATTGTCGGAACCTCACCTGGACCCTAAACCGTCCCCGTCCCCTAACCCTAACCCTAGCCCGAACCCTAACCCTAACCCTTCCCCGAAGCCTGACCCTCAACCGTCCCCTAATCCTAACCCGTACGCAAACACTAACCTGCGCCCTCACACGCACGCTCCCCCTAACGCGTTTTCGGACCCTCAATTGGACCATAAGCCGTCCCCGTCCCCTAACCCTAACCCTAGCCGAACCCTAACCCTAACCCTTCCCCGAAGCCTGACCCTCACCCGTCCCCTAATCCTAACCCGCACGCTAACACTAACCCGCGCCCTCACACGCACGCTCCCCCTAAAGCGTTGTCAGACCCTCACCTGGACCCTAAACCGTCCCCGTACCCTAACCCTAACCCTAGCCCGAAACCTAACCCTAACCCTTCAACGAAGCCTGACCCTCACCCGTCCCCTAATCCTAACACGTAGGCTCACACTAACCCGCGCCCTCACACGCACGCTCCCCCTAAAGCGTTGTCGGACCCTCACCTGGACCCTAAACCGTCTCCGTCCCCTAACCCTAACCCTAGCCCGAACCCTAACCCTAACACTTCCCCGAAGCCTGACCCTCACCCGTCCCCTAATCCTAACCCGTACGGTAACACTAACCCGCGCCCTCACACGCACGCTCCCCCTAAAGCGTTGTCGGACCCTCACCTGGACCCTAAACCGTCCCCGTCCCCTAACCCTAACCCTAGCCCGAACCCTAACCCTAACCCTTCCCCGAAGCCTGACCCTCACCCGTCCCCTAATCCTAAACCGTAGGCTCACACTAACCCGCGCCCTCACACGCACGCTCCCCCTAAAGCATTGTCGGAACCTCACCTGGACCCTAAACCGTCCGCGTCCCCTAACCCTAACCCTAGCCCGAACCCTAACCCTAACCCTTCCCCGAAGCCTGACCCTCACCCGTCCCCTAATCCTAACCCGTACGCTAACACTAACCTGCGCCCTCACACGCACGCTCCCCCTAAAGCGTTTTCGGACCCTCAATTGGACCCTAAGCCGTCCCCGTCCCCTAACCCTAACCCTAGCCCGAACCCTAACCCTAACCCTTCCCCGAAGCCTGACCCTCACCCGTCCCCTAATCCTAACCCGCACGCTAACACTAACCCGGGCCCTCACACGCATGCTCCCCCTAAAGCGTTGTCGGACCCTCACCTGGACCCTAAACCGTCCCCGTCCCCTAACCCTAACCCTAGCTCGAACCCTAACCCTAACACTTCCCCGAAGCCTGACCCTCACCCGTCCCCTAATCCTAACCCGTAGGCTCACACTAACCCGCGCCCTCACACGCACGCTCCCCCTAAAGCGTTGTCAGACCCTCATCTCGACCCTAAACCGTCCCCGTACCCTAACCCTAACCCTAGCCCGAACCCTAACCCTAACCCTTCAACGAAGCCTGACCCTCACCCGTCCCCTAATCCTAAACCGTAGGCTCACACTAACCCGCGCCCTCACACGCACGCTCCCCCTAAAGCGTTGTCGGACCCTCACCTGGACCCTAAACCGTCTCCGTCCGCTAACCCTAACCCTAGCCCGAACCATAACCCTAACACTTCCCCGAAGCCTGACCCTCGCCCGTCCCCTAATCCTAACCCGTACGCTAACACTAACCCACGCCCTCACACGCACGCTCCCCCTAAAGCGTTGTCGGACCCTCACCTGGACCCTAAACCGTCCCCGTCCCCTAACCCTAACCCTAGCCCGAACCCTAACCCTAACCCTTCCCCGAAGCCTGACCCTAACCCGTCCCCTAATCCTAACCCGTAGGCTCACACTAACCCGCGCCCTTACACGCACGCTCCCCCTAAAGCGTTGTCGGACCCTCACCAGGACCCTAAACCGTCCCCGTCCCCTAACCCTAACCCTAGCCCGATCCCTAACCATAACACTTCCCCGAAGCCTGACCCTCACCCGTCCCCTAATCCTAACCCGAACGCTCACACTAACTCGCGCCCTCACACGCACGCTCCCCCTAAAGCGTTGTCGGACCCTCACCTGGACCCTAAACCGTCCCCGTCCCCTAACCCTAACCCTAGCCCGAACCCTAACCCTAACCCTTCCCCGAAGCCTGACGCTCACCCGTCCCCTAATCCTAATCCGTACAGTAACACTAACCCGCGCCCTCACACGCACGCTCCCCCTAAAGCGTTCTCGGACCCTCACCTGGACCCTAAACCGTCCCCGTCCCCTAACCCTAACCCTAGCCCGAACCCTAACCCTAACACTTCCCCGAAGCCTGACCCTCACCCGTCCCCTAATCCTAACCCGTAGGCTCACACTAACCCGCGCCCTCACACGCACGCTCCCCCTAAAGCGTTGTCGGACCCTCACCTCGACCCTAAACCGTCCCCGTCCCCTAACCCTAGCCCTAGCCCGAACCCTAACCCTAACCCTTCCCCGAAGCCTGACCCTCACCCGTCCCCTAATCCTAACCCGTACGCTAACACTAACCCGCGCCCTCACACGCACGCTCCCCCTAAAGCGTTGTCGGACCCTCAGCTGGATCCTAAATCGTCCCCGTCCCCTAACCCTAACCCTAGCCCGAACCCTAACCCTAACCCTTCCCCGAAGCCTGACCCTCACCCGTCCCCTAATCCTAACCCGTAGGCTCACACTAACCCGCGCCCTTACACGCACGATCCCCCTAAAGCATTGTCGGACCCTCAGCAGGACCCTAAACCGTCCCCGTCCCCTAACCCTAACCCTAGCCCGAACCCTAACCCTAACCCTTCCCCGAAGCCTGACCCTCACCCGTCCCCTAATCCTAACACGTAGGCTCACACTAACCCGCGCCCTCACACGCACTCTCCCCCTAAAGCGTTGTCGGACCCTCACCTGGACCCTAAACCGTCTCCGTCCCCTAACCCTAACCCTAGCCCGAACCCTAACCCTAACACTTCCCCGAAGCCTGACCCTCACCCGTCCCCTAATCCTAACCCGTACGGTAACACTAACCCGCGCCCTCACACGCACGCTCCCCCTAAAGCGTTGTCGGACCCTCACCTGGACCCTAAACCGTCCCCGTCCCCTAACCCTAACCCTAGCCCGAACCCTAACCCTAACCCTTCCCCGAAGCCTGACGCTCACCCGTCCCCTAATCCTAACCCGTACGGTAACACTAACCCGCGCCCTCACACGCACGCTCCCCCTAAAGCGTTGTCGGACCCTCTCCTGGACCCTAAACCGTCCCCGTCCCCTAACCCTAACCCTAGCCCGAACCCTAACCCTCACCCTTCCCCGAAGCCTGACCCTCACCCGTCACCTAATCCTAACCCGTAGGCTCACACTAACCCGCGCCCTCACACGCACGCTCCCCCTAAAGCGTTGTCGGACCCTCACCTCGACCCTAAACCGTCCCCGTCCCCTAACCCTAGACCTAGCCCGAACCCTAACCCTAACCCTTCCCCGAAGCCTGACCCTCACCCGTCCCCTAATCCTAACCCGTAGGCTCACATTAACCCGCGCCCTTACACGCACGATCCCCCTAAAGCATTGTCGGACCCTCAGCAGGACCCTAAACCGTCCCCGTCCCCGAACCCTAACCCTAGCCCGAACCCTAACCCTAACCCTTCCCCGAATCCTGACCCTCACCCGTCCCCTAATCCTAACCCGTACGGTAACACTAACCCGCGCCCTCACACGCACGCTACCCCTAAAGCGTTGTCGGACCCTCACCTGGACCCTAAACCGTCCCCGTCCCCTAACCCTAAACCTAGCCCGAACCCTAACCCTAACCCTTCCCCGAAGCCTGACCCACACCCGTCTCCTAATCCTAACCCGTAGGCTCACACTAACCCGCGCCCTCACACGCACGATCCCCCTAAAGCGTTGTCGGACCCTCACCTGGACCCTAAACCGTCCCCGTCCCCTAACCCTAACCCTAGCCCGAAACCTAACCCTAACCCTTCCCCGAAGCCTGACCCTCACCCGTCCCCTAATCCTAACCCGTA
Source organism: Lagenorhynchus albirostris (assembly GCF_949774975.1). Classification (NCBI taxonomy): domain Eukaryota; kingdom Metazoa; phylum Chordata; class Mammalia; order Artiodactyla; family Delphinidae; genus Lagenorhynchus; species Lagenorhynchus albirostris. The sequence continues at coordinate 265,258 of NW_026783545.1, read as the reverse complement.
CGCTAACACTAACCTGCGCCCTCACACGCACGCTCCCCGTAAAGCGTTGTCGGACCCTCACCTGGACCCTAAACCGTCCCCGTCCCCTAACCCTAACCCTAGCCCGAACCCTAACCCTAACCCTTCCACGAAGCCTGACCCTCACCCGTCCCCTAATCCTAACCCGTAGGCTCACACTAACCCGCGCCCTCACACGCACGCTCCCCCTAAAGCGTTGTCGGACCCTCACCTGGACCCTAAACCGTCCCCGTCCCCTAACCCTAACCCTAGCCCGAACCCTAACCCTAACCCTTCCCCGAAGCCTGACCCTCACCCGTCCCCCAATCCTAACCCGTAGGCTCACACTAACCCGCGCCCTTACACGCACGCTCCCCCTAAAGCGTTGTCGGACCCTCAACAGGACCCTAAACCGTCCCCGTCCCCTAACCCTAACCCTAGCCCGAACCCTAACCATAACACTTCCCCGAAGCCTGACCCTCACCCGTCCCCTAATCCTAACCCGTACGCTCACACTAACTCGCGCCCTCACACGCACGCTCCCCCTAAAGCGTTGTCAGACCCTCACCTGGACCCTAAACCGTCCCCGTCCCCTAACCCTAACCCTAGCCCGAACCCTAACCCTAACCCTTCCCCGAAGCCTGACCCTCACCCGTCCCCTAATCCTAAACCGTAGGCTCACACTAACCCGCGCCCTCACACGCACGCTCCCCCTAAAGCATTGTCGGAACCTCACCTGGACCCTAAACCGTCCGCGTCCCCTAACCCTAACCCTAGCCCGAACCCTAACCCTAACCCTTCCCCGAAGCCTGACCCTCACCCGTCCCCTAATCCTAACCCGTACGCTAACACTAACCTGCGCCCTCACACGCACGCTCCCCCTAAAGCGTTTTCGGACCCTCAATTGGACCCTAAGCCGTCCCCGTCCCCTAACCCTAACCCTAGCCCGAACCCTAACCCTAACCCTTCCCCGAAGCCTGACCCTCACCCGTCCCCTAATCCTAACCCGCACGCTAACACTAACCCGGGCCCTCACACGCATGCTCCCCCTAAAGCGTTGTCGGACCCTCACCTGGACCCTAAACCGTCCCCGTCCCCTAACCCTAACCCTAGCTCGAACCCTAACCCTAACACTTCCCCGAAGCCTGACCCTCACCCGTCCCCTAATCCTAACCCGTAGGCTCACACTAACCCGCGCCCTCACACGCACGCTCCCCCTAAAGCGTTGTCAGACCCTCATCTCGACCCTAAACCGTCCCCGTACCCTAACCCTAACCCTAGCCCGAACCCTAACCCTAACCCTTCAACGAAGCCTGACCCTCACCCGTCCCCTAATCCTAAACCGTAGGCTCACACTAACCCGCGCCCTCACACGCACGCTCCCCCTAAAGCGTTGTCGGACCCTCACCTGGACCCTAAACCGTCTCCGTCCGCTAACCCTAACCCTAGCCCGAACCATAACCCTAACACTTCCCCGAAGCCTGACCCTCGCCCGTCCCCTAATCCTAACCCGTACGCTAACACTAACCCACGCCCTCACACGCACGCTCCCCCTAAAGCGTTGTCGGACCCTCACCTGGACCCTAAACCGTCCCCGTCCCCTAACCCTAACCCTAGCCCGAACCCTAACCCTAACCCTTCCCCGAAGCCTGACCCTAACCCGTCCCCTAATCCTAACCCGTAGGCTCACACTAACCCGCGCTCTTACACGCACGCTCCCCCTAAAGCGTTGTCGGACCCTCACCAGGACCCTAAACCGTCCCCGTCCCCTAACCCTAACCCTAGCCCGAACCCTAACCATAACACTTCCCCGAAGCCTGACCCTCACCCGTCCCCTAATCCTAACCCGAACGCTCACACTAACTCGCGCCCTCACACGCACGCTCCCCCTAAAGCGTTGTCGGACCCTCACCTGGACCCTAAACCGTCCCCGTCCCCTAACCCTAACCCTAGCCCGAACCCTAACCCTAACCCTTCCCCGAAGCCTGACGCTCACCCGTCCCCTAATCCTAATCCGTACAGTAACACTAACCCGCGCCCTCACACGCACGCTCCCCCTAAAGCGTTCTCGGACCCTCACCTGGACCCTAAACCGTCCCCGTCCCCTAACCCTAACCCTAGCCCGAACCCTAACCCTAACACTTCCCCGAAGCCTGACCCTCACCCGTCCCCTAATCCTAACCCGTAGGCTCACACTAACCCGCGCCCTCACACGCACGCTCCCCCTAAAGCGTTGTCGGACCCTCACCTCGACCCTAAACCGTCCCCGTCCCCTAACCCTAGCCCTAGCCCGAACCCTAACCCTAACCCTTCCCCGAAGCCTGACCCTCACCCGTCCCCTAATCCTAACCCGTACGCTAACACTAACCCGCGCCCTCACACGCACGCTCCCCCTAAAGCGTTGTCGGACCCTCAGCTGGATCCTAAACCGTCCCCGTCCCCTAACCCTAACCCTAGCCCGAACCCTAACCCTAACCCTTCCCCGAAGCCTGACCCTCACCCGTCCCCTAATCCTAACCCGTAGGCTCACACTAACCCGCGCCCTTACACGCACGATCCCCCTAAAGCATTGTCGGACCCTCAGCAGGACCCTAAACCGTCCCCGTCCCCTAACCCTAACCCTAGCCCGAACCCTAACCATAACCCTTCCCCGAAGCCTGACCCTCACCCGTCCCCTAATCCTAACCCGTAGGGTCACACTAACCCGCGCCCTCACACGCACGCTCCCCCTAAAGCGTTGTCGGACCCTCACCTGGACCCTAAACCGTCCCCGTCCCCTAACCCTAACGCTAGCCCGAACCCTAACCCTAACCCTTCCCCGAAGCCTGACCCTCACCCGTCCCCTAATCCTAACCCGTACGGTAACACTAACCCGCGCCCTCACACGCACGCTCCCCCTAAAGCGTTGTCGGACCCTCACCTGGACCCTAAACCGTCCCCGTCCCCTAACCCTAACCCTAGCCCGAACCCTAACCCTAACCCTTCCCCGAAGCCTGACCCTCACCCGTCACCTAATCCTAACCCGTAGGCTCACACTAACCCGCGCCCTCACACGCACGATCCCCCTAAAGCGTTGTCGGACCCTCACCTGGACCCTAAACCGTCCCCGTCCCCTAACCCTAACCCTAGCCCGAACCCTAACCCTAACCCTTCCCCGAAGCATGACCCTCACCCGTCCACTAATCCTAATCCGTACGCTAACACTAACCCGCGCCCTCACACGCACGCTCCCCCTAAAGCGTTGTCGGACCCTCACCTGGACCCTAAACCGTCCCCGTCCCCAAACCCTAAACCTAGCCCGAACCCTAACCCTAACCCTTCCCCGAAGCCTGACCCTCACCCGTCTCCTAATCCTAACCCGTAGGCTCACACTAACCCGCGCCCTCACACGCACGATCCCCCTAAAGCGTTGTCGGACCCTCACCTGGACCCTAAACCGTCCCCGTCCCCTAACCCTAACCCTAGCCCTAACCCTAACCCTAACCCTTCCCCGAAGCCTGACCCTCACCCGTCCCCTAATCCTAACCCGTACGCTAACACTAACCCGCGCCCTCACACGCACGCTCCCCCTAAAGCGTTGTCGGACCCTCACCTGGACCCTAAACCGTCCCCGTCCCCTAACCCTAACCCTAGCCCGAACCCTAACCCTAACCCTTCCCCGAAGCCTGACCCTCACCCGTCCCCTAATCCTAACCCGTACGCTCACACTAACTCGCGCCCTCACACGCACGCTCCCCGTAAAGCGTTGTCAGACCCTCACCTGGACCCTAAACCGTCCCCGTCCCCTAACCCTAACCCTAGCCCGAACCCTAACCCTAACCCTTCCCCGAAGCCTGACCCTCACCCGTCCCCTAATCCTAACCCGTACGCTCACACTAACTCGCGCCCTCACACGCACGCTCCCCGTAAAGCGTTGTCAGACCCTCACCTGGACCCTAAACCGTCCCTGTCCCCTAACCCTAACCCTAGCCCGAACCCTAACCCTAACCCTTCCCCGAAGCCTGACCCTCACCCGTCCCCTAATCCTAAACCGTAGGCTCACACTAACCCGCGCCCTCACACGCACGCTCCCCCTAAAGCATTGTCGGAACCTCACCTGGACCCTAAACCGTCCCCGTCCCCTAACCCTAACCCTAGCCCGAACCCTAACCCTAACCCTTCCCCGAAGCCTGACCCTCAACCGTCCCCTAATCCTAACCCGTACGCAAACACTAACCTGCGCCCTCACACGCACGCTCCCCCTAACGCGTTTTCGGACCCTCAATTGGACCATAAGCCGTCCCCGTCCCCTAACCCTAACCCTAGCCGAACCCTAACCCTAACCCTTCCCCGAAGCCTGACCCTCACCCGTCCCCTAATCCTAACCCGCACGCTAACACTAACCCGCGCCCTCACACGCACGCTCCCCCTAAAGCGTTGTCAGACCCTCACCTGGACCCTAAACCGTCCCCGTACCCTAACCCTAACCCTAGCCCGAAACCTAACCCTAACCCTTCAACGAAGCCTGACCCTCACCCGTCCCCTAATCCTAACACGTAGGCTCACACTAACCCGCGCCCTCACACGCACGCTCCCCCTAAAGCGTTGTCGGACCCTCACCTGGACCCTAAACCGTCTCCGTCCCCTAACCCTAACCCTAGCCCGAACCCTAACCCTAACACTTCCCCGAAGCCTGACCCTCACCCGTCCCCTAATCCTAACCCGTACGGTAACACTAACCCGCGCCCTCACACGCACGCTCCCCCTAAAGCGTTGTCGGACCCTCACCTGGACCCTAAACCGTCCCCGTCCCCTAACCCTAACCCTAGCCCGAACCCTAACCCTAACCCTTCCCCGAAGCCTGACGCTCACCCGTCCCCTAATCCTAACCCGTACGGTAACACTAACCCGCGCCCTCACACGCACGCTCCCCCTAAAGCGTTGTCGGACCCTCTCCTGGACCCTAAACCGTCCCCGTCCCCTAACCCTAACCCTAGCCCGAACCCTAACCCTCACCCTTCCCCGAAGCCTGACCCTCACCCGTCACCTAATCCTAACCCGTAGGCTCACACTAACCCGCGCCCTCACACGCACGCTCCCCCTAAAGCGTTGTCGGACCCTCACCTCGACCCTAAACCGTCCCCGTCCCCTAACCCTAGACCTAGCCCGAACCCTAACCCTAACCCTTCCCCGAAGCCTGACCCTCACCCGTCCCCTAATCCTAACCCGTAGGCTCACATTAACCCGCGCCCTTACACGCACGATCCCCCTAAAGCATTGTCGGACCCTCAGCAGGACCCTAAACCGTCCCCGTCCCCTAACCCTAACCCTAGCCCGAACCCTAACCCTAACCCTTCCCCGAAGCCTGACCCTCACCCGTCCCCTAATCCTAACCCGTACGGTAACACTAACCCGCGCCCTCACACGCACGCTCCCCCTAAAGCGTTGTCGGACCCTCACCTGGACCCTAAACCGTCCCCGTCCCCTAACCCTAAACCTAGCCCGAACCCTAACCCTAACCCTTCCCCGAAGCCTGACCCACACCCGTCTCCTAATCCTAACCCGTAGGCTCACACTAACCCGCGCCCTCACACGCACGATCCCCCTAAAGCGTTGTCGGACCCTCACCTGGACACTAAACCGTCCCCGTCCCCTAACCCTAACCCTAGCCCGAAACCTAACCCTAACCCTTCCCCGAAGCCTGACCCTCACCCGTCCCCTAATCCTAACCCGTACGCTAACACTAACCTGCGCCCTCACACGCACGCTCCCCGTAAAGCGTTGTCAGACCCTCACCTGGACCCTAAACCGTCCCCGTCCCCTAACCCTAACCCTAGCCCGAACCCTAACCCTAACCCTTCCACGAAGCCTGACCCTCACCCGTCCCCTAATCCTAACCCGTAGGCTCACACTAACCCGCGCCCTCACACACACGCTCCCCCTAAAGCGTTGTCGGACCCTCACCTGGACCCTAAACCGTCCCCGTCCCCTAACCCTAACCCTAGCCCGAACCCTAACCCTAACCCTTCCCCGAAGCCTGACCCTCACCCGTCCCCCAATCCTAACCCGTAGGCTCACACTAACCCGCGCCCTTACACGCACGCTCCCCCTAAAGCGTTGTCGGACCCTCAACAGGACCCTAAACCGTCCCCGTCCCCTAACCCTAACCCTAGCCCGAACCCTAACCATAACACTTCCCCGAAGCCTGACCCTCACCCGTCCCCTAATCCTAACCCGTACGCTCACACTAACTCGCGCCCTCACACGCACGCTCCCCCTAAAGCGTTGTCAGACCCTCACCTGGACCCTAAACCGTCCCCGTCCCCTAACCCTAACCCTAGCCCGAACCCTAACCCTAACCCTTCCCCGAAGCCTGACGCTCACCCGTCCCCTAATCCTAAACCGTAGGCTCACACTAACCCGCGCCCTCACACGCACGCTCCCCCTAAAGCATTGTCGGAACCTCACCTGGACCCTAAACCGTCCGCGTCCCCTAACCCTAACCCTAGCCCGAACCCTAACCCTAACCCTTCCCCGAAGCCTGACCCTCACCCGTCCCCTAATCCTAACCCGTACGCTAACACTAACCTGCGCCCTCACACGCACGCTCCCCCTAAAGCGTTTTCGGACCCTCAATTGGACCCTAAGCCGTCCCCGTCCCCTAACCCTAACCCTAGCCCGAACCCTAACCCTAACCCTTCCCCGAAGCCTGACCCTCACCCGTCCCCTAATCCTAACCCGCACGCTAACACTAACCCGGGCCCTCACACGCATGCTCCCCCTAAAGCGTTGTCGGACCCTCACCTGGACCCTAAACCGTCCCCGTCCCCTAACCCTAACCCTAGCTCGAACCCTAACCCTAACACTTCCCCGAAGCCTGACCCTCACCCGTCCCCTAATCCTAACCCGTAGGCTCACACTAACCCGCGCCCTCACACGCACGCTCCCCCTAAAGCGTTGTCAGACCCTCATCTCGACCCTAAACCGTCCCCGTACCCTAACCCTAACCCTAGCCCGAACCCTAACCCTAAACCTTCAACGAAGCCTGACCCTCACCCGTCCCCTAATCCTAAACCGTAGGCTCACACTAACCCGCGCCCTCACACGCACGCTCCCCCTAAAGCGTTGTCGGACCCTCACCTGGACCCTAAACCGTCTCCGTCCGCTAACCCTAACCCTAGCCCGAACCATAACCCTAACACTTCCCCGAAGCCTGACCCTCGACCGTCCCCTAATCCTAACCCGTACGCTAACACTAACCCACGCCCTCACACGCACGCTCCCCCTAAAGCGTTGTCGGACCCTCACCTGGACCCTAAACCGTCCCCGTCCCCTAACCCTAACCCTAGCCCGAACCCTAACCCTAACCCTTCCCCGAAGCCTGACCCTCACCCGTCCCCTAATCCTAACCCGTAGGCTCACACTAACCCGCGCCCTTACACGCACGCTCCCCCTAAAGCGTTGTCGGACCCTCACCAGGACCCTAAACCGTCCCCGTCCCCTAACCCTAACCCTAGCCCGAACCCTAACCATAACACTTCCCCAAAGCCTGACCCTCACCCGTCCCCTAATCCTAACCCGAACGCTCACACTAACTCGCGCCCTCACACGCACGCTCCCCCTAAAGCGTTGTCGGACCCTCACCTGGACCCTAAACCGTCCCCGTCCCCTAACCCTAACCCTAGCCCGAACCCTAACCCTAACCCTTCCCCGAAGCCTGACGCTCACCCGTCCCCTAATCCTAATCCGTACAGTAACACTAACCCGCGCCCTCACACGCACGCTCCCCCTAAAGCGTTCTCGGACCCTCACCTGGACCCTAAACCGTCCCCGTCCCCTAACCCTAACCCTAGCCCGAACCCTAACCCTAACACTTCCCCGAAGCCTGACCCTCACCCGTCCCCTAATCCTAACCCGTAGGCTCACACTAACCCGCGCCCTCACACGCACGCTCCCCCTAAAGCGTTGTCAGACCCTCACCTCGACCCTAAACCGTCCCCGTCCCCTAACCCTAGCCCTAGCCCGAACCCTAACCCTAACCCTTCCCCGAAGCCTGACCCTCACCCGTCCCCTAATCCTAACCCGTACGCTAACACTAACCCGCGCCCTCACACGCACGCTCCCCCTAAAGCGTTGTCGGACCCTCAGCTGGATCCTAAACCGTCCCCGTCCCCTAACCCTAACCCTAGCCCGAACCCTAACCCTAACCCTTCCCCGAAGCCTGACCCTCACCCGTCCCCTAATCCTAACCCGTAGGCTCACACTAACCCGCGCCCTTACACGCACGATCCCCCTAAAGCATTGTCGGACCCTCAGCAGGACCCTAAACCGTCCCCGTCCCCTAACCCTAACCCTAGCCCGAACCCTAACCCTAACCCTTCCCCGAAGCCTGACCCTCACCCGTCCCCTAATCCTAACCCGTAGGGTCACACTAACCCGCTCCCACACACGCACGCTCCCCCTAAAGCGTTGTCGGACCCTCACCTGGACCCTAAACCGTCCCCGTCCCCTAACCCTAACGCTAGCCCGAACCCTAACCCTAACCCTTCCCCGAAGCCTGACGCTCACCCGTCCGCTAATCCTAACCCGTACGGTAACACTAACCCGCGCCCTCACACGCACGCTCCCCCTAAAGCGTTGTCGGACCCTCACCTGGACCCTAAACCGTCCCCGTCCCCTAACCCTAACCCTAGCCCGAACCCTAACCCTAACCCTTCCCCGAAGCCTGACCCTCACCCGTCACCTAATCCTAACCCGTAGGCTCACACTAACCCGCGCCCTCACACGCACGATCCCCCTAAAGCGTTGTCGGACCCTCACCTGGACCCTAAACCGTCCCCGTCCCCTAACCCTAACCCTAGCCCGAACCCTAACCCTAACCCTTCCCCGAAGCATGACCCTCACCCGTCCACTAATCCTAATCCGTACGCTAACACTAACACGCGCCCTCACACGCACGCTCCCCCTAAAGCGTTGTCGGACCCTCACCTGGACCCTAAACCGTCCCCGTCCCCTAACACTAACCCTAGCCCGAACCCTAACCCTAACCCTTCCCCGAAGCCTGACGCTCACCCGTCCCCTAATCCTAACCCGTACGGTAACACTAACCCGTGCCCTCACACGCACGCTCCCCCTAAAGCGTTGTCGGACCCTCACCTGGACCCTAAACCGTCCCCGTCCCCAAACCCTAAACCTAGCCCGAACCCTAACCCTAACCCTTCCCCGAAGCCTGACCCTCACCCGTCTCCTAATCCTAACCCGTAGGCTCACACTAACCCGCGCCCTCACACGCACGATCCCCCTAAAGCGTTGTCGGACCCTCACCTGGACCCTAAACCGTCCCCGTCCCCTAACCCTAACCCTAGCCCTAACCCTAACCCTAACCCTTCCCCGAGCCTGACCCTCACCCGTCCCCTAATCCTAACCCGTACGCTAACACTAACCCGCGCCCTCACACGCACGCTCCCCCTAAAGCGTTGTCGGACCCTCACCTGGACCCTAAACCGTCCCCGTCCCCTAACCCTAACCCTAGCCCGAACCCTAACCCTAACCCTTCCCCGAAGCCTGACCCTCACCCGTCCCCTAATCCTAACCCGTACGCTCACACTAACCCGCGCCCTCACACGCACGCTCCCCGTAAAGCGTTGTCGGACCCTCACCTCGACCCTAAACCGTCCCCGTCCCCTAACCCTAACCCTAGCCCGAACCCTAACCCTAACCCTTCCCCGAAGCCTGACCCTCACCCGTCCCCTAATCCTAACCCGTACGCTAACACTAACCCACGCCCTCACATGCACGCTCCCCCTAAAGCGTTGTCGGACCCTCAGCTGGATCCTAAACCATCCCCGTCCCCTAACCCTAACCCTAGCCCGAACCCTAACCCTAACCCTTCCCTGAAGCCTGACCCTCACCCGTCCCCTAATCCTAACCCGTAGGCTCACACTAACCCGCGCCCTTACACGCACGCTCCCCCTAAAGCGTTGTCGGACCCTCAACAGGACCCTAAACCGTCCCCGTCCCCTAACCCTAACCCTAGCCCGAACCCTAACCCTAACCCTTCCCCGAAGCCTGACCCTCACCCGTCCCCTAATCCTAACCCGTACGCTCACACTAACTCGCGCCCTCACACGCACGCTCCCCGTAAAGCGTTGTCAGACCCTCACCTGGACCCTAAACCGTCCCTGTCCCCTAACCCTAACCCTAGCCCGAACCCTAACCCTAACCCTTCCCCGAAGCCTGACCCTCACCCGTCCCCTAATCCTAAACCGTAGGCTCACACTAACCCGCGCCCTCACACGCACGCTCCCCCTAAAGCATTGTCGGAACCTCACCTGGACCCTAAACCGTCCCCGTCCCCTAACCCTAACCCTAGCCCGAACCCTAATCCTAACCCTTCCCCGAAGCCTGACCCTCAACCGTCCCCTAATCCTAACCCGTACGCAAACACTAACCTGCGCCCTCACACGCACGCTCCCCCTAAAGCGTTTTCGGACCCTCAATTGGACCATAAGCCGTCCCCGTCCCCTAACCCTAACCCTAGCCCGAACCCTAACCCTAACCCTTCCCCGAAGCCTGACCCTCACCCGTCCCCTAATCCTAACCCGCACGCTAACACTAACCCGCGCCCTCACACGCACGCTCCCCCTAAAGCGTTGTCAGACCCTCACCTGGACCCTAAACCGTCCCCGTACCCTAACCCTAACCCTAGCCCGAAACCTAACCCTAACCCTTCAACGAAGCCTGACCCTCACCCGTCCCCTAATCCTAACACGTAGGCTCACACTAACCCGCGCCCTCACACGCACTCTCCCCCTAAAGCGTTGTCGGACCCTCACCTGGACCCTAAACCGTCTCCGTCCCCTAACCCTAACCCTAGCCCGAACCCTAACCCTAACACTTCCCCGAAGCCTGACCCTCACCCGTCCCCTAATCCTAACCCGTACGGTAACACTAACCCGCGCCCTCACACGCACGCTCCCCCTAAAGCGTTGTCGGACCCTCACCTTGACCCTAAACCGTCCCCGTCCCCTAACCCTAACCCTAGCCCGAACCCTAACCCTAACCCTTCCCCGAAGCCTGACGCTCACCCGTCCCCTAATCCTAACCCGTACGGTAACACTAACCCGCGCCCTCACACGCACGCTCCCCCTAAAGCGTTGTCGGACCCTCTCCTGGACCCTAAACCGTCCCCGTCCCCTAACCCTAACCCTAGCCCGAACCCTAACCCTCACCCTTCCCCGAAGCCTGACCCTCACCCGTCACCTAATCCTAACCCGTAGGCTCACACTAACCCGCGCCCTCACACGCACGCTCCCCCTAAAGCGTTGTCGGACCCTCACCTCGACCCTAAACCGTCCCCGTCCCCTAACCCTAGACCTAGCCCGAACCCTAACCCTAACCCTTCCCCGAAGCCTGACCCTCACCCGTCCCCTAATCCTAACCCGTAGGCTCACATTAACCCGCGCCCTTACACGCACGATCCCCCTAAAGCATTGTCGGACCCTCAGCAGGACCCTAAACCGTCCCCGTCCCCGAACCCTAACCCTAGCCCGAACCCTAACCCTAACCCTTCCCCGAATCCTGACCCTCACCCGTCCCCTAATCCTAACCCGTACGGTAACACTAACCCGCGCCCTCACACGCACGCTACCCCTAAAGCGTTGTCGGACCCTCACCTGGACCCTAAACCGTCCCCGTCCCCTAACCCTAAACCTAGCCCGAACCCTAACCCTAACCCTTCCCCGAAGCCTGACCCACACCCGTCTCCTAATCCTAACCCGTAGGCTCACACTAACCCGCGCCCTCACACGCACGATCCCCCTAAAGCGTTGTCGGACCCTCACCTGGACCCTAAACCGTCCCCGTCCCCTAACCCTAACCCTAGCCCGAAACCTAACCCTAACCCTTCCCCGAAGCCTGACCCTCACCCGTCCCCTAATCCTAACCCGTACGCTAACACTAACCTGCGCCCTCACACGCACGCTCCCCGTAAAGCGTTGTCGGACCCTCACCTGGACCCTAAACCGTCCCCGTCCCCTAACCCTAACCCTAGCCCGAACCCTAACCCTAACCCTTCCACGAAGCCTGACCCTCACCCGTCCCCTAATCCTAACCCGTAGGCTCACACTAACCCGCGCCCTCACACGCACGCTCCCCCTAAAGCGTTGTCGGACCCTCACCTGGACCCTAAACCGTCCCCGTCCCCTAACCCTAACCCTAGCCCGAACCCTAACCCTAACCCTTCCCCGAAGCCTGACCCTCACCCGTCCCCCAATCCTAACCCGTAGGCTCACACTAACCCGCGCCCTTACACGCACGCTCCCCCTAAAGCGTTGTCGGACCCTCAACAGGACCCTAAACCGTCCCCGTCCCCTAACCCTAACCCTAGCCCGAACCCTAACCATAACACTTCCCCGAAGCCTGACCCTCACCCGTCCCCTAATCCTAACCCGTACGCTCACACTAACTCGCGCCCTCACACGCACGCTCCCCCTAAAGCGTTGTCAGACCCTCACCTGGACCCTAAACCGTCCCCGTCCCCTAACCCTAACCCTAGCCCGAACCCTAACCCTAAACCTTCCCCGAAGCCTGACCCTCACCCGTCCCCTAATCCTAAACCGTAGGCTCACACTAACCCGCGCCCTCACACGCACGCTCCCCCTAAAGCATTGTCGGAACCTCACCTGGACCCTAAACCGTCCGCGTCCCCTAACCCTAACCCTAGCCCGAACCCTAACCCTAACCCTTCCCCGAAGCCTGACCCTCACCCGTCCCCTAATCCTAACCCGTACGCTAACACTAACCTGCGCCCTCACACGCACGCTCCCCCTAAAGCGTTTTCGGACCCTCAATTGGACCCTAAACCGTCCCCGTCCCCTAACCCTAACCCTAGCCCGAACCCTAACCCTAACCCTTCCCCGAAGCCTGACCCTCACCCGTCCCCTAATCCTAACCCGCACGCTAACACTAACCCGGGCCCTCACACGCATGCTCCCCCTAAAGCGTTGTCGGACCCTCACCTGGACCCTAAACCGTCCCCGTCCCCTAACCCTAACCCTAGCTCGAACCCTAACCCTAACACTTCCCCGAAGCCTGACCCTCACCCGTCCCCTAATCCTAACCCGTAGGCTCACACTAACCCGCGCCCTCACACGCACGCTCCCCCTAAAGCGTTGTCAGACCCTCATCTCGACCCTAAACCGTCCCCGTACCCTAACCCTAACCCTAGCCCGAACCCTAACCCTAACCCTTCAACGAAGCCTGACCCTCACCCGTCCCCTAATCCTAAACCGTAGGCTCACACTAACCCGCGCCCTCACACGCACGCTCCCCCTAAAGCGTTGTCGGACCCTCACCTGGACCCTAAACCGTCTCCGTCCGCTAACCCTAACCCTAGCCCGAACCATAACCCTAACACTTCCCCGAAGCCTGACCCTCGCCCGTCCCCTAATCCTAACCCGTACGCTAACACTAACCCACGCCCTCACACGCACGCTCCCCCTAAAGCGTTGTCGGACCCTCACCTGGACCCTAAACCGTCCCCGTCCCCTAACCCTAACCCTAGCCCGAACCCTAACCCTAACCCTTCCCCGAAGCCTGACCCTAACCCGTCCCCTAATCCTAACCCGTAGGCTCACACTAACCCGCGCCCTTACACGCACGCTCCCCCTAAAGCGTTGTCGGACCCTCACCAGGACCCTAAACCGTCCCCGTCCCCTAACCCTAACCCTAGCCCGAACCCTAACCATAACACTTCCCCGAAGCCTGACCCTCACCCGTCCCCTAATCCTAACCCGAACGCTCACACTAACTCGCGCCCTCACACGCACGCTCCCCCTAAAGCGTTGTCGGACCCTCACCTGGACCCTAAACCGTCCCCGTCCCCTAACCCTAACCCTAGCCCGAACCCTAACCCTAACCCTTCCCCGAAGCCTGACGCTCACCCGTCCCCTAATCCTAATCCGTACAGTAACACTAACCCGCGCCCTCACACGCACGCTCCCCCTAAAGCGTTCTCGGACCCTCACCTGGACCCTAAACTGTCCCCGTCCCCTAACCCTAACCCTAGCCCGAACCATAACCCTAACACTTCCCCGAAGCCTGACCCTCACCCGTCCCCTAATCCTAACCCGTAGGCTCACACTAACCCGCGCCCTCACACGCACGCTCCCCCTAAAGCGTTGTCGGACCCTCACCTCGACCCTAAACCGTCCCCGTCCCCTAACCCTAGCCCTAGCCCGAACCCTAACCCTAACCCTTCCCCGAAGCCTGACCCTCACCCGTCCCCTAATCCTAACCCGTACGCTAACACTAACCCGCGCCCTCACACGCACGCTCCCCCTAAAGCGTTGTCGGACCCTCAGCTGGATCCTAAACCGTCCCCGTCCCCTAACCCTAACCCTAGCCCGAACCCTAACCCTAACCCTTCCCCGAAGCCTGACCCTCACCCGTCCCCTAATCCTAACCCGTAGGCTCACACTAACCCGCGCCCTTACACGCACGATCCCCCTAAAGCATTGTCGGACCCTCAGCAGGACCCTAAACCGTCCCCGTCCCCTAAACCTAACCCTAGACCGAACCCTAACCCTAACCCTTCCCCGAAGCCTGACCCTCACCCGTCCCCTAATCCTAACCCGTAGGGTCACACTAACCCGCGCCCTCACACGCACGCTCCCCCTAAAGCCTTGTCGGACCCTCACCTGGACCCTAAACCGTCCCCGTCCCCTAACCCTAACACTAGCCCGAACCCTAACCCTAACCCTTCCCCGAAGCCTGACCCTCACCCGTCCCCTAATCCTAACCCGTACGGTAACACTAACCCGCGCCCTCACACGCACGCTCCCCCTAAAGCGTTGTCGGACCCTCACCTGGACCCTAAACCGTCCCCGTCCCCTAACCCTAACCCTAGCCCGAACCCTAACCCTAACCCTTCCCCGAAGCCTGACCCTCACCCGTCACCTAATCCTAACCCGTAGGCTCACACTAACCCGCGCCCTCACACGCACGATCCCCCTAAAGCGTTGTCGGACCCTCACCTGGACCCTAAACCGTCCCCGTCCCCTAACCCTAACCCTAGCCCGAACCCTAACCCTAACCCTTCCCCGAAGCATGACCCTCACCCGTCCACTAATCCTAATCCGTACGCTAACACTAACCCGCGCCCTCACACGCACGCTCCCCCTAAAGCGTTGTCGGACCCTCACCTGGACCCTAAACCGTCCCCGTCCCCAAACCCTAAACCTAGCCCGAACCCTAACCCTAACCCTTCCCCGAAGCCTGACCCTCACCCGTCTCCTAATCCTAACCCGTAGGCTCACACTAACCCGCGCCCTTACACGCACGCTCCCCCTAAAGCGTTGTCGGACCCTCACCTGGACCCTAAACCGTCCCCGTCCCCTAACCCTAACCCTAGCCCGAACCCTAACCCTAACCCTTCCCCGAAGCCTGACCCTCACCCGTCCCCTAATCCTAACCCGTACGCTAACACTAACCCGCGCCCTCACACGCACGCTCCCCCTAAAGCGTTGTCGGACCCTCACCTGGACCCTAAACCGTCCCCGTCCCCTAACCCTAACCCTAGCCCGAACCCTAACCCTAACCCTTCCCCGAAGCCTGACCCTCACCCGTCCCCTAATCCTAACCCGTACGCTCACACTAACTCGCGCCCTCACACGCACGCTCCCCGTAAAGCGTTGTCAGACCCTCACCTGGACCCTAAACCGTCCCCGTCCCCTAACCCTAACCCTAGCCCGAACCCTAACCCTAACCCTTCCCCGAAGCCTGACCCTCACCCGTCCCCTAATCCTAACCCGTACGCTCACACTAACTCGCGCCCTCACACGCACGCTCCCCGTAAAGCGTTGTCAGACCCTCACCTGGACCCTAAACCGTCCCTGTCCCCTAACCCTAACCCTAGCCCGAACCCTAACCCTAACCCTTCCCCGAAGCCTGACCCTCACCCGTCCCCTAATCCTAAACCGTAGGCTCACACTAACCCGCGCCCTCACACGCACGCTCCCCCTAAAGCATTGTCGGAACCTCACCTGGACCCTAAACCGTCCCCGTCCCCTAACCCTAACCCTAGCCCGAACCCTAACCCTAACCCTTCCCCGAAGCCTGACCCTCAACCGTCCCCTAATCCTAACCCGTACGCAAACACTAACCTGCGCCCTCACACGCACGCTCCCCCTAACGCGTTTTCGGACCCTCAATTGGACCATAAGCCGTCCCCGTCCCCTAACCCTAACCCTAGCCCGAACCCTAACCCTAACCCTTCCCCGAAGCCTGACCCTCACCCGTCCCCTAATCCTAACCCGCACGCTAACACTAACCCGCGCCCTCACACGCACGCTCCCCCTAAAGCGTTGTCAGACCCTCACCTGGACCCTAAACCGTCCCCGTACCCTAACCCTAACCCTAGCCCGAAACCTAACCCTAACCCTTCAACGAAGCCTGACCCTCACCCGTCCCCTAATCCTAACACGTAGGCTCACACTAACCCGCGCCCTCACACGCACGCTCCCCCTAAAGCGTTGTCGGACCCTCACCTGGACCCTAAACCGTCTCCGTCCCCTAACCCTAACCCTAGCCCGAACCCTAACCCTAACACTTCCCCGAAGCCTGACCCTCACCCGTCCCCTAATCCTAACCCGTACGGTAACACTAACCCGCGCCCTCACACGCACGCTCCCCCTAAAGCGTTGTCGGACCCTCACCTGGACCCTAAACCGTCCCCGTCCCCTAACCCTAACCCTAGCCCGAACCCTAACCCTAACCCTTCCCCGAAGCCTGACGCTCACCCGTCCCCTAATCCTAACCCGTACGGTAACACTAACCCGCGCCCTCACACGCACGCTCCCCCTAAAGCGTTGTCGGACCCTCTCCTGGACCCTAAACCGTCCCCGTCCCCTAACCCTAACCCTAGCCCGAACCCTAACCCTCACCCTTCCCCGAAGCCTGACCCTCACCCGTCACCTAATCCTAACCCGTAGGCTCACACTAACCCGCGCCCTCACACGCACGCTCCCCCTAAAGCGTTGTCGGACCCTCACCTCGACCCTAAACCGTCCCCGTCCCCTAACCCTAGACCTAGCCCGAACCCTAACCCTAACCCTTCCCCGAAGCCTGACCCTCACCCGTCCCCTAATCCTAACCCGTAGGCTCACATTAACCCGCGCCCTTACACGCACGATCCCCCTAAAGCATTGTCGGACCCTCAGCAGGACCCTAAACCGTCCCCGTCCCCTAACCCTAACCCTAGCCCGAACCCTAACCCTAACCCTTCCCCGAAGCCTGACCCTCACCCGTCCCCTAATCCTAACCCGTACGGTAACACTAACCCGCGCCCTCACACGCACGCTCCCCCTAAAGCGTTGTCGGACCCTCACCTGGACCCTAAACCGTCCCCGTCCCCTAACCCTAAACCTAGCCCGAACCCTAACCCTAACCCTTCCCCGAAGCCTGACCCACACCCGTCTCCTAATCCTAACCCGTAGGCTCACACTAACCCGCGCCCTCACACGCACGATCCCCCTAAAGCGTTGTCGGACCCTCACCTGGACCCTAAACCGTCCCCGTCCCCTAACCCTAACCCTAGCCCGAAACCTAACCCTAACCCTTCCCCGAAGCCTGACCCTCACCCGTCCCCTAATCCTAACCCGTACGCTAACACTAACCTGCGCCCTCACACGCACGCTCCCCGTAAAGCGTTGTCGGACCCTCACCTGGACCCTAAACCGTCCCCGTCCCCTAACCCTAACCCTAGCCCGAACCCTAACCCTAACCCTTCCACGAAGCCTGACCCTCACCCGTCCCCTAATCCTAACCCGTAGGCTCACACTAACCCGCGCCCTCACACGCACGCTCCCCCTAAAGCGTTGTCGGACCCTCACCTGGACCCTAAACCGTCCCCGTCCCCTAACCCTAACCCTAGCCCGAACCCTAACCCTAACCCTTCCCCGAAGCCTGACCCTCACCCGTCCCCCAATCCTAACCCGTAGGCTCACACTAACCCGCGCCCTTACACGCACGCTCCCCCTAAAGCGTTGTCGGACCCTCAACAGGACCCTAAACCGTCCCCGTCCCCTAACCCTAACCCTAGCCCGAACCCTAACCATAACACTTCCCCGAAGCCTGACCCTCACCCGTCCCCTAATCCTAACCCGTACGCTCACACTAACTCGCGCCCTCACACGCACGCTCCCCCTAAAGCGTTGTCAGACCCTCACCTGGACCCTAAACCGTCCCCGTCCCCTAACCCTAACCCTAGCCCGAACCCTAACCCTAACCCTTCCCCGAAGCCTGACCCTCACCCGTCCCCTAATCCTAAACCGTAGGCTCACACTAACCCGCGCCCTCACACGCACGCTCCCCCTAAAGCATTGTCGGAACCTCACCTGGACCCTAAACCGTCCGCGTCCCCTAACCCTAACCCTAGCCCGAACCCTAACCCTAACCCTTCCCCGAAGCCTGACCCTCACCCGTCCCCTAATCCTAACCCGTACGCTAACACTAACCTGCGCCCTCACACGCACGCTCCCCCTAAAGCGTTTTCGGACCCTCAATTGGACCCTAAGCCGTCCCCGTCCCCTAACCCTAACCCTAGCCCGAACCCTAACCCTAACCCTTCCCCGAAGCCTGACCCTCACCCGTCCCCTAATCCTAACCCGCACGCTAACACTAACCCGGGCCCTCACACGCATGCTCCCCCTAAAGCGTTGTCGGACCCTCACCTGGACCCTAAACCGTCCCCGTCCCCTAACCCTAACCCTAGCTCGAACCCTAACCCTAACACTTCCCCGAAGCCTGACCCTCACCCGTCCCCTAATCCTAACCCGTAGGCTCACACTAACCCGCGCCCTCACACGCACGCTCCCCCTAAAGCGTTGTCAGACCCTCATCTCGACCCTAAACCGTCCCCGTACCCTAACCCTAACCCTAGCCCGAACCCTAACCCTAACCCTTCAACGAAGCCTGACCCTCACCCGTCCCCTAATCCTAAACCGTAGGCTCACACTAACCCGCGCCCTCACACGCACGCTCCCCCTAAAGCGTTGTCGGACCCTTACCTGGACCCTAAACCGTCTCCGTCCGCTAACCCTAACCCTAGCCCGAACCATAACCCTAACACTTCCCCGAAGCCTGACCCTCGCCCGTCCCCTAATCCTAACCCGTACGCTAACACTAACCCACGCCCTCACACGCACGCTCCCCCTAAAGCGTTGTCGGACCCTCACCTGGACCCTAAACCGTCCCCGTCCCCTAACCCTAACCCTAGCCCGAACCCTAACCCTAACCCTTCCCCGAAGCCTGACCCTAACCCGTCCCCTAATCCTAACCCGTAGGCTCACACTAACCCGCGCCCTTACACGCACGCTCCCCCTAAAGCGTTGTCGGACCCTCACCAGGACCCTAAACCGTCCCCGTCCCCTAACCCTAACCCTAGCCCGAACCCTAACCATAACACTTCCCCGAAGCCTGACCCTCACCCGTCCCCTAATCCTAACCCGAACGCTCACACTAACTCGCGCCCTCACACGCACGCTCCCCCTAAAGCGTTGTCGGACCCTCACCTGGACCCTAAACCGTCCCCATCCCCTAACCCTAACCCTAGCCCGAACCCTAACCCTAACCCTTCCCCGAAGCCTGACGCTCACCCGTCCCCTAATCCTAATCCGTACAGTAACACTAACCCGCGCCCTCACACGCACGCTCCCCCTAAAGCGTTCTCGGACCCTCACCTGGACCCTAAACCGTCCCCGTCCCCTAACCCTAACCCTAGCCCGAACCCTAACCCTAACACTTCCCCGAAGCCTGACCCTCACCCGTCCCCTAATCCTAACCCGTAGGCTCACACTAACCCGCGCCCTCACACGCACGCTCCCCCTAAAGCGTTGTCGGACCCTCACCTCGACCCTAAACCGTCCCCGTCCCCTAACCCTAGCCCTAGCCCGAACCCTAACCCTAACCCTTCCCCGAAGCCTGACCCTCACCCGTCCCCTAATCCTAACCCGTACGCTAACACTAACCCGCGCCCTCACACGCACGCTCCCCCTAAAGCGTTGTCGGACCCTCAGCTGGATCCTAAACCGTCCCCGTCCCCTAACACTAACCCTAGCCCGAACCCTAACCCTAACCCTTCCCCGAAGCCTGACCCTCACCCGTCCCCTAATCCTAACCCGTAGGCTCACACTAACCCGCGCCCTTACACGCACGATCCCCCTAAAGCATTGTCGGACCCTCAGCAGGACCCTAAACCGTCCCCGTCCCCTAACCCTAACCCTAGCCCGAACCCTAACCCTAACCCTTCCCCGAAGCCTGACCCTCACCCGTCCCCTAATCCTAACCCGTAGGGTCAAACTAACCCGCGCCCTCACACGCACGCTCCCCCTAAAGCGTTGTCGGACCCTCACCTGGACCCTAAACCGTCCCCGTCCCCTAACCCTAACGCTAGCCCGAACCCTAACCCTAACCCTTCCCCGAAGCCTGACCCTCACCCGTCCCCTAATCCTAACCCGTACGGTAACACTAACCCGCGCCCTCACACGCATGCTCCCCCTAAAGCGTTGTCGGACCCTCACCTGGACCCTAAACCGTCCCCGTCCCCTAACCCTAACCCTAGCCCGAACCCTAACCCTAACCCTTCCCCGAAGCCTGACCCTCACCCGTCACCTAATCCTAACCCGTAGGCTCACACTAACCCGCGCCCTCACACGCACGATCCCCCTAAAGCGTTGTCGGACCCTCACCTGGACCCTAAACCGTCCCCGTCCCCTAACCCTAACCCTAGCCCGAACCCTAACCCTAACCCTTCCCCGAAGCATGACCCTCACCCGTCCACTAATCCTAATCCGTACGCTAACACTAACCCGCGCCCTCACACGCACGCTCCCCCTAAAGCGTTGTCGGACCCTCACCTGGACCCTAAACCGTCCCCGTCCCCAAACCCTAAACCTAGCCCGAACCCTAACCCTAACCCTTCCCCGAAGCCTGACCCTCACCCGTCTCCTAATCCTAACCCGTAGGCTCACACTAACCCGCGCCCTCACACGCACGATCCCCCTAAAGCGTTGTCGGACCCTCACCTGGACCCTAAACCGTCCCCGTCCCCTAACCCTAACCCTAGCCCTAACCCTAACCCTAACCCTTCCCCGAAGCCTGACCCTCACCCGTCCCCTAATCCTAACCCGTACGCTAACACTAACCCGCGCCCTCACACGCACGCTCCCCCTAAAGCGTTGTCGGACCCTCACCTGGACCCTAAACCGTCCCCGTCCCCTAACCCTAACCCTAGCCCGAACCCTAACCCTAACCCTTCCCCGAAGCCTGACCCTCACCCGTCCCCTAATCCTAACCCGTACGCTCACACTAACCCGCGCCCTCACACGCACGCTCCCCGTAAAGCGTTGTCGGACCCTCACCTCGACCCTAAACCGTCCCCGTCCCCTAACCCTAACCCTAGCCCGAACCCTAACCCTAACCCTTCCCCGAAGCCTGACCCTCACCCGTCCCCTAATCCTAACCCGTACGCTAACACTAACCCACGCCCTCACATGCACGCTCCCCCTAAAGCGTTGTCGGACCCTCAGCTGGATCCTAAACCATCCCCGTCCCCTAACCCTAACCCTAGCCCGAACCCTAACCCTAACCCTTCCCTGAAGCCTGACCCTCACCCGTCCCCTAATCCTAACCCGTAGGCTCACACTAACCCGCGCCCTTACACGCACGCTCCCCCTAAAGCGTTGTCGGACCCTCAACAGGACCCTAAACCGTCCCCGTCCCCTAACCCTAACCCTAGCCCGAACCCTAACCCTAACACTTCCCCGAAGCCTGACCCTCACCCGTCCCCTAATCCTAACCCGTAGGCTCACATTAACCCGCGCCCTTACACGCACGATCCCCCTAAAGCATTGTCGAACCCTCAGCAGGACCCTAAACCGTCCCCGTCCCCTAACCCTAACCCTAGCCCGAACCCTAACCCTAACCCTTCCCCGAAGCCTCACCCTCACCCGTCCCCTAATCCTAACCCGTACGGTAACACTAACCCGCGCCCTCACACGCACGCTCCCCCTAAAGCGTTGTCGGACCCTCACCTGGACCCTAAACCGTCCCCGTCCCCTAACCCTAAACCTAGCCCGAACCCTAACCCTAACCCTTCCCCGAAGCCTGACCCACACCCGTCTCCTAATCCTAACCCGTAGGCTCACACTAACCCGCGCCCTCACACGCACGATCCCCCTAAAGCGTTGTCGGACCCTCACCTGGACCCTAAACCGTCCCCGTCCCCTAACCCTAACCCTAGCCCGAAACCTAACCCTAACCCTTCCCCGAAGCCTGACCCTCACCCGTCCCCTAATCCTAACCCGTACGCTAACACTAACCTGCGCCCTCACACGCACGCTCCCCGTAAAGCGTTGTCGGACCCTCACCTGGACCCTAAACCGTCCCCGTCCCCTAACCCTAACCCTAGCCCGAACCCTAACCCTAACCCTTCCACGAAGCCTGACCCTCACCCGTCCCCTAATCCTAACCCGTAGGCTCACACTAACCCGCGCCCTCACACGCACGCTCCCCCTAAAGCGTTGTCGGACCCTCACCTGGACCCTAAACCGTCCCCGTCCCCTAACCCTAACCCTAGCCCGAACCCTAACCCTAACCCTTCCCCGAAGCCTGACCCTCACCCGTCCCCCAATCCTAACCCGTAGGCTCACACTAACCCGCGCCCTTACACGCACGCTCCCCCTAAAGCGTTGTCGGACCCTCAACAGGACCCTAAACCGTCCCCGTCCCCTAACCCTAACCCTAGCCCGAACCCTAACCATAACCCTTCCCCGAAGCCTGACGCTCACCCATCCCTTAATCCTAACCCGTACTGTAACACTAACCCGCGCCCTCACAAGCACGCTCCCCCTAAAGCGTTGTCGGACCCTCACCTGGACCCTAAACGGTCCCCGTCCCCTAACCCTAACCCTAGCCCGAACCCTAACCCTAACCCTTCCCCGAAGCCTGACCCTCACCCGTCACCTAATCCTAACCCGTAGGCTCACACTAACCCGCGCCCTCACACGCACGATCCCCCTAAAGCGTTGTCGGACCCTCACCTGGACCCTAAACCGTCCCCGTCCCCTAACCCTAACCCTAGCCCGAACCCTAACCCTAACCCTTCCCCGAAGCATGACCCTCAACCGTCCCTTATCCTAAGCCGTACGCTAACACTAACCCGCGCCCTCACACGCACGCTCCCCCTAAAGCGTTGTCGGACCCTCACCTGGACCCTAAACCGTCCCCGTCCCCTAGCCCTAACCCTAGCCCGAACCCTAACCCTAACCCTTCCCCGAAGCCTGACCCTCACCCGTCCCCTAATCCTAACCCGTAGGCTCAAACTAACCCACGCCCTCACACGCACGCTCCCCCTAAAGCGTTGTCGGACCCTCACCTGGACCCTAAACCGTCCCCGTCCCCTAACCCTAACCCTAGCCCAAACCCTAACCCTAACCCTTCCCCGAAGCCTGACCCTCACCCGTCCCCTAATCCTAACCCGTAGGCTCACACTAACCCGCGCCCTCACACGCACGCTCCCCCTAAAGCGTTGTCGGACCCTCACCTCGACCCTAAACCGTCCCCGTCCCCTAACCCTAACCCTAGCCCGAACCCTAACCCTAACCCTTCCCCGAAGCCTGACCCTCACCCGTCCCCTAATCCTAACCCGTACGCTAACACTAACCCGCGCCCTCACATGCACGCTCCCCCTAAAGCGTTGTCGGACCCTCACCTGGACCCTAAACCGTCCCCGTCCCCTAACCCTAACCCTAGCCCGAACCCTAACCCTAACCCTTCCCCGAAGCCTGACCCTCACCCGTCCCCTAATCCTAACCCGTAGGCTCACACTAACCCGCGCCCTTACACGCACGCTCCCCCTAAAGCGTTGTCGGACCCTCACCAGGACCCTAAACCGTCCCCGTCCCCTAACCCTAAACCTAGCCCGAACCCTAACCATAACACTTCCCCGAAGCCTGACCCTCACCCGTCCCCTAATCCTAACCGGTACGCTCACACTAACTCGCGCCCTCACACGCACGCTCCCCCTAAAGCGTTGTCGGACCCTCACCAGGACCCTAAACCGTCCCCGTCCCCTAACCCTCACCCTAGACCGAACCCTAACCCTAACCCTTCCCCGAAGCCTGACCCTCACCCGTCCCCTAATCCTAACCCGTAGGCTCACACTAACCCGCGCCCTCACACGCACGCTGCCCCTAAAGCGTTGTCGGACCCTCACCTCGACCCTAAACCGTCCCCGTCCCCTAACCCTAACCCTAGCCCGAACCCTAACCCTAACCCTTCCCCGAAGCCTGACCCTCACCCGTCCCCTAATCCTAACCCGTACGCTAACACTAACCCACGCCCTCACACGCACGCTCCCCCTAATGCGTTGTCGGACCCTCACCTGGACCCTAAACCGTCCCCGTCCCCTAACCCTAACCCTAGCCCGAACCCTAACCCTAACCCTTCCCCGAAGCCTGACCCTCACCCGTCCCCTAATCCTAACTCGTACGCTCACATTAACTCGCGCCCTCACACGTACGCTCCCCCTAAAGCGTTGTCAGACCCTCACCTGGACCCTAAACCGTCCCCGTCCCCTAACCCTAACCCTAGCCCGAACCCTAACCCTAACACTTCCCCAAAGCCTGACCCTCACCCGTCCCCTAATCCTAACCCTTAGCCTCACACTAACCCGCGCCCTCACACGCACACTCCCCCTAAAGCGTTGTCGGACCCTCACCTGGACCCTAAACCGTCCCCGTACCCTAACCCTAACCCTAGCCCGAACCCTAACCCTAAACCTTCAACGAAGCCTGACCCTCACCCGTCCCCTAATCCTAACGCGTAGGCTCACACTAA
The DNA here is from genome assembly GCF_949774975.1 of Lagenorhynchus albirostris. Classification (NCBI taxonomy): domain Eukaryota; kingdom Metazoa; phylum Chordata; class Mammalia; order Artiodactyla; family Delphinidae; genus Lagenorhynchus; species Lagenorhynchus albirostris. The sequence goes on along the minus strand of NW_026783545.1, from coordinate 240,385 downwards.
CCCGCGCCCTCACACACACGCTTCCCCTAAAGCGTTGTCGGACCCTCACCTCGACCCTAAACCGTCCCCGTCCCCTAACCCTAACCCTAGCTCGAACCCTAACCGTAACCCTTCCCCGAAGCCTGACCCTCACCCGTCCCCTAATCCTAACCCGTAGGCTCACACTAACCCGCGCCCTCACACGCACGCTCCCCCTAAAGCATTGTCGGAACCTCACCTGGACCCTAAACCGTCCCCGTACCCTAACCCTAACCCTAGCCCGAACCCTAACCCTAACCCTTCCCCGAAGCCTGACCCTCACCCGTCCCCTAATCCTAAACCGTAGGCTCACACTAACCCGCGCCCTCACACGCACGCTCCCCCTAAATCGTTGTCGGACCCTCACCTGGACCCTAAACCGTCCCCGTACCCTAACCCTAACCCTAGGCCGAACCCTAACCCTAAACCTTCCCCGAAGCCTGACCCTCACCCGTCACCTAATCGTAACCCGTAGGCTCACACTAACCTGCGCCCTCACACGCACGATCCCCCTAAAGCGTTGTCGGACCCTCACCTGGACTCTAAACCGTCCCCGTCCCCTAACCCTAACCCTAGCCCGAACCCTAACCCTAACCCTTCCCCGAAGCCTGACCCTCACCCGTCCCCTAATCCTAACCCGTACGCTAAAACTAAACCGCGCCCTCACACGCACGCTCCCCCTAAAGCGTTGTCGGACCCTCACCTGGACCCTAAACCGTCACCGTCCCCTAACCCTAACCCTAGCCCGAACCCTAACCCTAACCCTTCCCCGAAGCCTGACCCTCACCCGTCCCCTAATCCTAACCCGTAGGCTCACACTAACCCGCGCCCTCACACGCACGCTCCCCCTAAAGCGTTGTCGGACCCTCACCTCGACCCTAAACCGTCCCCGTCCCCTAACCCTAACCCTAGCCCGAACCCTAACCCTAACCCTTCCCCGAAGCCTGACCCTCACCCGTCCCCTAATCCTAACCCGTACGCTAACACTAACCCACGCCCTCACATGCACGCTCCCCCTAAAGCGTTGTCGGACCCTCAGCTGGATCCTAAACCGTCCCCGTCCCCTAACCCTAACCCTAGCCCGAACCCTAACCCTAACCCTTCCCTGAAGCCTGACCCTCACCCGTCCCCTAATCCTAACCCGTAGGCTCACACTAACCCGCGCCCTTACACGCACGCTCCCCCTAAAGCGTTGTCGGACCCTCAACAGGACCCTAAACCGTCCCCGTCCCCTAACCCTAACCCTAGCCCGAACCCTAACCATAACACTTCCCCGAAGCCTGACCCTCACCCGTCCCCTAATCCTAACCCGTACGCTCACACTAACTCGCGCCCTCACACGCACGCTCCCCCTAAAGCGTTGTCAGACCCTCACCTGGACCCTAAACCGTCCCTGTCCCCTAACCCTAACCCTAGCCCGAACCCTAACCCTAACCCTTCCCCGAAGCCTGACCCTCAACCGTCCCCTAATCCTAAACCGTAGGCTCACACTAACCCGCGCCCTCACACGCACGCTCCCCCTAAAGCATTGTCGGAACCTCACCTGGACCCTAAACCGTCCCCGTCCCCTAACCCTAACCCTAGCCCGAACCCTAACCCTAACCCTTCCCCGAAGCCTGACCCTCACCCGTCCCCTAATCCTAACACGTACGCAAACACTAACCTGCGCCCTCACACGCACGCTCCCCCTAAAGCGTTTTCGGACCCTCAATTGGACCCTAAGCCGTCCCCGTCCCCTAACCCTAACCCTAGCCCGAACCCTAACCCTAACCCTTCCCCGAAGCCTGACCCTCACCCGTCCCCTAATCCTAACCCGCACGCTAACACTAACCCGGGCCCTCACACGCATGCTCCCCCTAAAGCGTTGTCGGACCCTCACCTGGACCCTAAACCGTCCCCGTCCCCTAACCCTAACCCTAGCTCGAACCCTAACCCTAACACTTCCCCGAAGCCTGACCCTCACCCGTCCCCTAATCCTAACCCGTAGGCTCACACTAACCCGCGCCCTCACACGCACGCTCCCCCTAAAGCGTTGTCAGACCCTCACCTGGACCCTAAACCGTCCCCGTACCCTAACCCTAACCCTAGCCCGAAACCTAACCCTAACCCTTCAACGAAGCCTGACCCTCACCCGTCCCCTAATCCTAACACGTAGGCTCACACTAACCCGCGCCCTCACACGCACGCTCCCCCTAAAGCGTTGTCGGACCCTCACCTGGACCCTAAACCGTCTCCGTCCCCTAACCCTAACCCTAGCCCGAACCCTAACCCTAACACTTCCCCGAAGCCTGACCCTCACCCGTCCCCTAATCCTAACCCGTACGCTAACACTAACCCACGCCCTCACACGCAAGCTCCCCGTAAAGCGTTGTCGGACCCTCACCTGGACCCTAAACCGTCCCCGTCCCCTAACCCTAACCCTAGCCCGAACCCTAACCCTAACCCTTCCCCGAAGCCTGACGCTCACCCGTCCCCTAATCCTAACCCGTACTGTAACACTAACCCGCGCCCTCACAAGCACGCTCCCCCTAAAGCGTTGTCGGACCCTCACCTGGACCCTAAACGGTCCCCGTCCCCTAACCCTAACCCTAGCCCGAACCCTAACCCTAACCCTTCCCCGAAGCCTGACCCTCACCCGTCACCTAATCCTAACCCGTAGGCTCACACTAACCCGCGCCCTCACACGCACGATCCCCCTAAAGCGTTGTCGGACCCTCACCTGGACCCTAAACCGTCCCCGTCCCCTAACCCTAACCCTAGCCCGAACCCTAACCCTAACCCTTCCCCGAAGCATGACCCTCAACCGTCCCCTAATCCTAAGCCGTACGCTAACACTAACCCGCGCCCTCACACGCACGCTCCCCCTAAAGCGTTGTCGGACCCTCACCTGGACCCTAAACCGTCCCCGTCCCCTAACCCTAACCCTAGCCCGAACCCTAACCCTAACCCTTCCCCGAAGCCTGACCCTCACCCGTCCCCTAATCCTAACCCGTAGGCTCACACTAACCCGCCCCCTCACACGCACGCTCCCCCTAAAGCATTGTCGGAACCTCAGCTGGACCCTAAACCGTCCCCGTACCCTAACCCTAACCCTAGCCCGAACCCTAACCCTAACCCTTCCCCGAAGCCTGACCCTCACCCGTCCCCTAATCCTAACCCGTAGGCTCAAACTAACCCACGCCCTCACACGAACGCTCCCCCTAAAGCGTTGTCGGACCCTCACCTGGACCCTAAACCGTCCCCGTCCCCTATCCCTAACCCTAGCCCGAACCCTAACCCTAACCCTTCCCCGAAGCCTGACCCTCACCCGTCCCCTAATCCTAACCCGTAGGCTCACACTAATCCGCGCCCTCACACGCACGCTCCCCCTAAAGCGTTGTCGGACCCTCACCTCGACCCTAAACCGTCCCCGTCCCCTAACCCTAACCGTAGCCCGAACCCTAACCCTAACCCTTCCCCGAAGCCTGACCCTCACACGTCCCCTAATCCTAACCCGTACGCTAACACTAACCCGCGTCCTCACATGCACGCTCCCCCTAAAGCGTTGTCGGACCCTCACCTGGACCCTAAACCGTCCCCGTCCCCTAACCCTAACCCTAGCCCGAACCCTAACCCTAACCCTTCCCCGAAGCCTGACCCTCACCCGTCCCCTAATCCTAACCCGTAGGCTCACACTAACCCGCGCCCTTACACGCACGCTCCCCCTAAAGCGTTGTCGGACCCTCACCAGGACCCTAAACCGTCCCCGTCCCCTAACCCTAACCCTAGCCCGAACGCTAACCATAACACTTCCCCGAAGCCTGACCCTCACCCGTCCCCTAATCCTAACCCGTACGCTCACACTAACTCGCGCCCTCACACGCACGCTCACCCTAAAGCGTTGTCGGACCCTCACCAGGACCCTAAACCGTCCCCGTCCCCTAACCCTAACCCTAGCCCGAACCCTAACCCTAACCCTTCCCCGAAGCCTGACCCTCACCCGTCCCCTAATCCTAACCCGTAGGCTCACACTAACCCGCGCCCTCACACGCCTGCTGCCCCTAAAGCGTTGTCGGACCCTCACCTCGACCCTAAACCGTCCCCGTCCCCTAACCCTAACCCTAACCCTAGCCCGAACCCTAACCCTAACCCTTCCCCGAAGCCTGACACTCACCCGTCCCCTAATCCTAACCCGTAGGCTCACACTAACCCGCGCCCTCACACGCACGCTCCCCGTAAAGCATTGTCGGAACCTCACCTGGACCCTAAACCGTCCCCGTACCCTAACCCTAACCCTAGCCCGAACCCTAACCCTAACCCTTCCCCGAAGCCTGACCCTCACCCGTCCCCTAATCCTAACCCGTACGCTAACACTAACCCACGCCCTCACACGCACGCTCCCCCTAAAGCGTTGTCGGACCCTCACCTGGACCCTAAACCGTCCCCGTCCGCTAACCCTAACCCTAGCCCGAACCCTAACCCTAACCCTTCCCGGAAGCCTGACCCTCACCCGTCCCCTAATCCTAGCCCGTACGCTCACACTAACTCGCGCCCTCACACGCACGCTCCCCCTAAAGCGTTGTCAGACCCTCACCTGGACCCTAAACCGTCCCCGTCCCCTAACCCTAACCCTAGCCCAAACCCTAACCCTAACACTTCCCCGAAGCCTGACCCTCACCCGTCCCCTAATCCTAACCCTTAGCCTCACACTAACCCGCGCCCTCACACGCACACTCCCCCTAAAGCGTTGTCGGACCCTCACCTGGACCCTAAACCGTCCCCGTACCCTAACCCTGACCCTAGCCCGAACCCTAACCCTAACCCTTCAACGAAGCCTGACCCTCACCCGTCCCCTAATCCTAACCCGTAGGCTCACACTAACCCGCGCCCTCACACCCACGCTTCCCCTAAAGCGTTGTCGGACCCTCACCTCGACCCTAAACCGTCCCCGTCCCCTAACCCTAACCCTAGCCCGAACCCTAACCCTAACCCTTCCCCGAAGCCTGACCCTCACCCGTCCCCTAATCCTAACCCGTAGGCTCACACTAACCCGCGCCCTCACACGCACGCTCCCCCTAAAGCATTGTCGGAACCTCACCTGGAACCTAAACCGTCCCCGTACCCTAACCCTAACCCTAGCCCGAACCCTAACCCTAACCCTTCCCCGAAGCCTGAACCTCACCCGTCCCCTAATCCTAAACCGTAGGCTCACACTAACCCGCGCCCTCACACGCACGCTCCCCCTAAATCGTTGTCGGACCCTCACCTGGACCCTAAACCGTCGCCGTACCCTAACCCTAACCCTAGGCCGAACCCTAACCCTAAACCTTCCCCGAAGCCTGACCCTCACCCGTCACCTAATCGTAACCCGTAGGCTCACACTAACCTGCGCCCTCACACGCACGATCCCCCTAAAGCGTTGTCGGACCCTCACCTGGACTCTAAACCGTCCCTGTCCCCTAACCCTAACCCTAGCCCGAACCCTAACCCTAACCCTTCCCCGAAGCATGACCCTCACCAGTCCCCTAATCCTAAGCCGTACGCTAACACTAACCCGCGCCCTCACACGCACGCTCCCCCTAAAGCGTTGTCGGACCCTCACCTGGACCCTAAACCGTCCCCGTCCCCTAACCCTAACCCTAGCCCGAACCCTAACCCTAACCCTTCCCCGAAGCCTGACCCTCACCCGTCCCCTAATCCTTACCCGTAGGCTCACACTAACCCGCGTCCTCACAGGCACGCTCCCCCTTAAGCGTTGTCGGACCCTCACCTCGACCCTAAACCGTCCCCGTACCCTAACCCTAACCCTAGCCCGAACCCTAACCCTAACCCTTCCCCGAAGCCTGACCCTCACCCGTCCCCTAATCCTAACCCGTAGGCTCACACTAACCCGCGCCCTCACACGCACGATCCCCCTAAAGCGTTGTCGGACCCTCACCTGGACCCTAAACCGTCCCCGTCCCCTAACCCTAACCCTAGCCCGAACCCTAACCCTAACCCTTCCCCGAAGCCTGACCCTCACCCGTCCCCTAATCCTAACCCGTACGCTCACACTAACTCGCGCCCTCACACGCACGCTCCCCCTAAAGCGTTGTCAGACTCTCACCTGGACCCTAAACCGTCCCCGTAACCTAACCCTAACCCTAGCCCGAACCCTAACCCTAACACTTCCCCGAAGCCTGACCCTCACCCGTCCCCTAATCCTAACTCGTACTCTAACACTAACCCACGCCCTCACACGCACGCTCCCCGTAAAGCGTTGTCGGACCCTCACCTGGACCCTAAACCGTCCCCGTCCCCTAACCCTAACCTTAGCCCGAACCCTAACCCTAACCCTTCGCCGAAGCCTGACCCTCACCCGTCCCCTAATCCTAACCCGTACGTTCACACTAACTCGCGCCCTCACACGCACGCTCCCCCTAAAGCGTTGTCAGACCCTCACCTGGACCCTAAACCGTCCCCGTCCCCTAACCCTAACCCTAGCCCGAACCCTAACCCTAACCCTTCCCCGAAGCCTGACCCTCACCTGTCCCCTAATCCTAACCCGTAAGCTCACACTAACCCGTGCCCTCACACGCACGCTCCCCCTAAAGCGTTGTCAGACCCTCAATTGGACCCTAAGCCGTCCCGTCCCCTAACCCTAACTCTAGCCCGAATCCTATCCCTAACCCTTCCTCGAAACCTGACCCTCACCCGTCCCCTAATCCTAACCCGCACGCTAACACTAACCCGGGCCCTCACACGCATGCTCCCCCTAAAGCGTTGTTGGACCCTCACCTGGACCCTAAACCTTCCCCGTCCCCTAACCCTAAACATAGCCCGAACCATAACCCTAACACTTCCCCGAAGCCTGACCCTCACCCGTCCCCTAATCCTAACCCGTAGGCTCACACTAACCCGCACCCTCACACGCACGCTCCCCCTAAAGCGTTGTCGGACCCTCACCTCGACCCTAAACCGTCCCCGTCCCCTAACCCTAACCCTAGCCCGAACCCTAACCCTAACCCTTCCCCGAAGCCTGACCCTCACGCGTCCCCTAATCCTAAGCCGTACGGTAACAGTAACCCGCGCCCTCACACGCACGCTCCCCCTAAAGCGTTGTCGGACCCTCACCTGGACCCTAAACCGTCCCCGTCCCCTAACCCTAACCCTAGCCCGAACCCTAACCCTAACACTTCCCCGAAGCCTGACCCTCACCCGTCCCCTAATCCTAACCCGTAGGCTCACACTAACCCGCGCCCTCACACGCACGCTCCCCCTAAAGCGTTGTCGGACCCTCACCTGGACCCTAAACCGTCCCCGTCCCCTAACTCTAACCCTAGCCCGAACAATAATCCTAACCCTTCCCCGAAGCCTGACCCTCACACGTCCCCTAATCCTAATCCGTAGGCTCACACTAACCCGCGCCCTCACACGCACGCTCCCCCTAAAGCATTTTCGGACCCTCACCTGGACCCTAAACCGTCACCGTACCCTAACCCTAACCCTAGCCCGAACCCTAACCCTAACACTTCCCCGAAGCCTGACCCTCACCCGTCCCCTAATCCTAACCCGTACGCTAACACTAACCCGTGCCCTCACATGCACGCTCCCCCTAAAGCGTTGTCGGACCCTCACCTGAACCCTAAACCGTCCCCGTCCCCTAACCCTAACCCTAGCCCGAACCCTAACCCTTCCCCGAAGCCTGACCCTCACCCGTCACCTAATCCTAAGACGTACGCTAACACTAACCCGCGCCCTCACACCCACGCTCCCCTTAAAGCGTTGTCGGACCCTCACCTGGACCCTAAACCGTCCACGTCCCGTTACCCTAACACTAGCCCGAACCCTAACCCTAACCCTTCCCCGAAGCCTGACCCTCACCCGTCCCCTATTCCTAACCCGTACGTTCACACTAACCCGCGCCCTCACACGCACGCTCCCTCTAAAGCGTTGTCGGACCCTCACCTCGACCCTAAAACGTCCCCGTCCCCTAACCCTAACCCTAGCCCGAACCCTAACCCTAACCCTTCCCCGAAGCCTGACCCTCACCCGTCCCCTAATCCTAACCCGTAGGCTCACACTAACCCGCGCCCTCACACGCACGCTCCACCTAAAGCGTTGTCGGACCCTCACCTGGACCCTAAACCGTCCCCGTCCCCTAACCCTAACCCTAGCCCGAATCCTAACCCTAACCCTTCCCCGAAGCATGACTCTCACCCGTCCCCTAATCCTAACCCGTATGCTAACACTAACCCGCGCCCTCACACGCACGCTCCCCCTAAAGCGTTGTCGGACCCTCACCTGGACCCTAAACCGTCCCCTAACCCTAACCCTAACCCTAGCCCGAACCCTAACCCTAACCCTTCCCCGAAGCCTGACCGTCACCCGTCCCCTAATTTTAACCCGTACGCTAACACTAACCCGCGCCCTCACACGCACGCTCCCCCTAAAGCGTTGTCGGACCCTCACCTGGACCCTAATCCGTCCCCGTCCCCTAACCCTAACCCTAGCCCGAACCCTAACCCTAACCCTTCCCCGAAGCCTGACCCTCACCCGTCCCCTCATCCTAACCCGTAGGCTCACACTAACCCGCGCCCTCACACGCACGCTCCCCCTAAAGCGTTGTCGGACCCTCACATCGACCCTAAACCGTCCCCGTCCCCTAACCCAAACCCTAGACCGAACCCTAACCCTAACCCTTCCCCGAAGCCTGACCCTCACCTGTCCCCTAATCCTAACCCGTACGCTAACACTAACCCGCACCCTCACATGCACGCTCCCCCTAAAGCGTTGTCGGACCCTCAGCTGGATCCTAAAGCGTCCCCGTCCCCTAATCCTAACCCTAGCCCGAACCCTAACCATAACACTTCCCCGAAGCCTGACGCTCACCCGTCCCCTAATCCTAACCCGTACGCTCACACTAACCCGCGCCCTCACACGCACGCTCCCCCTAAAGCGTTGTCTGACCCTCACCTGGACCCTAAACCGTCCCCGTCCCCTAACCCTAACCCTAACCCTAACCCCCTAAAGCGTTGTCGGACCCTCACCTCGACCCTAAACCGTCCCCGTCCCCTAACCCTAACCCTTGCCCGAACCCTAACCCTAACCCTCCCCCGAAACCTGACCCTCACCCGTCCCCTAATCCTAACCCGTACGCTAACACTAACCCGCGCCCTCACATGCACCCTCCCCCTAAAGCGTTGTCGGACCCTCAGCTGAATCCTAAACCGTCCCCGTCCCCTAACCCTAACCCTAGCCCGAACCCTAACCCTAACCCTTCCACGAAGCCTGACCCTCACCCGTCCCCTAATCCTAACCCGTACGCTCACACTAACTCGCGCCCTCACACGCACGCTCCCCCTAAAGCGTTGTCAGACCCTCACCTGGACCCTAAACCGTCCCCGTACCCTAACCCTAACCCTAGCCCGAACCCTAACCCTAACCCTTCCCCGAAGCCTGACCCTCACCCGTCACCTAATCGTAACCCGTAGGCTCACACTAACCCGCGCCCTCACACGCACGATCCCCCTAAAGCGTTGTCGGACCCTCACCTGGACTCTAAACCGTCCCCGTCCCCTAACCCTAACCCTAGCCCGAACCCTAACCCTAACCCTTCCCCGAAGCATGACCCTCACCCGTCCCCTAATCCTAAGCCGTACGCTAACACTAACCCGCGCCCTCACACGCACGCTCCCCCTAAAGCGTTGTCGGACCCTCACCTGGACCCTAAACCGTCCCCGTCCCCTAACCCTAACCCTAGCCCGAACCCTAACCCTAACACTTCCCCGAAGCCTGACCCTCACCCGTCCCCTAATCCTAACCCGTACGCTCACACTAACCCGCGCCCTCACACGCACGCTCCCCCTAAAGCGTTGTCGGACCCTCACCTGGACCCTAAACCGTCCCCGTCCCCTAACCCTAACCCTAGCCCGAACCCTAACCCTAACCCTTCCCCGAAGCCTGACCCTCACCCGTCCCCTAATCCTATCCCGTAGGCTCACACTAACCCGCGCCCTCACACGCACGCTCCCCCTAAAGCGTTGTCGGACCCTCACCTCGACCCTAAACTGTCCCCGTCCCCTAACCCTAACCCTAGCCCGAACCCTAACCCTAACCCTTCCCCGAAGCCTGACCCTCACCCGTCCCCTAATCCTAACCCGTACGCTAACACTAACCTGCACCCTCACATGCACGCTCCCCCTAAAGCGTTGTCGGACCCTCACCTGAATCCTAAACCGTCCCCGTCCCCTAACCCTAACCCTAGCCTTAACCCTAACCCTAACCCTTCAACGAAGCCTGACCCTCACCCGTCCCATAATCCTAACCCGTAGGCTCACACTAACCCGCGCCCTTACATGCACGCTCCCCCTAAAGCGTTGTCGGACCCTCACCAGGACCCTAAACCGTCCCCGTCCCCTAACCCTAACCCTAGCCCGAACCCTAACCATAACACTTCCCCGAAGCCTGACCCTCACCCGTCCCCTAATCCTAACCAGTACGCTCACACAAACTCGTGCCCTCACACGCACGCTCCCGCTAAAGCGTTGTCAGACCCTCACCTGGATCCTAAACCGTCCCCGTCCCCTAACCCTAACCCTAGCCCGAACCCTAACCCTAACCCTTCCCCGAAGCCTGACCCTCACCCGTCACCTAATCGTAACCCGTAGGCTCACACTAACCCGCGCCCTCACACGCACGATCCCCCTAAAGCGTTGTCGGACCCTCACCTGGACTCTAAACCGTCCCCGTCCCCTAACCCTAACCCTAGCCCGAACCCTAACCCTAACCCTTCCCCGAAGCATGACCCTCACACGTCCCCTAATCCTAAGCCGTACGCTAACACTAACCTGCGCCCTCACACGCACGCTCCCCCTAAAGCGTTGTCGGACCCTCACCTGGACCCTAAACCGTCCCCGTCCCCTAACCCTAACCCTAGCCCGAACCCTAACCCAAACCCTTCCCCGAAGCCTGACCCTCACCCGTCCCCTAATCCTAACCCGTACGCTAACACTAACCCACGGTCTCACACGCACGCTCCCCCTAAAGCGTTGTCGGACCCTCACCTGGACCCTCAACCGTCCCCGTCCCCTAACCCTAACCCTAGACCGAACCCTAACCCTAACCCTTCCCCGAAGTCTGACGCTCACCCGTCCCCTAATCCTAACCCGTACGGTAACACTAACCCGCACCCTCACACGCACGCTCCCCCTAAAGCGTTGTCGGACCCTCACCTGGACCCTAAACCGTCCCCGTCCCCTAACCCTAACCCTAGCCCGAACCCTAATCTAACCCTTCCCCGAAGCCTGACCATCACCCGTCACCTAATCCTAACCCGAAGGCTCACACTAACCCGCGCCCTCACACGCACGATCCCCCTAAAGCGTTGTCGGACACTCACCTGGACCCTAAACCGTCCCCGTCCCCTAACCCTAACCCTAGCCCGAACCCTAACCCTAACCCTTCCCCGAAGCATGACCCTCACCCGTCCCCTAATCCTAAGCCGTACGCTAACACTAACCCGCGCCCTCACATGCACGCTCCCCCTAAAGCGTTGTCGGACCCTCACCTGGACCCTAAACCGTCCCCGTCCCCTAACCCTAACCCTAGCCCGAACCCTAACCCTAACCCTTCCCCGAAGCCTGACCCTACCCGTCCCCTAATCCTAACACGTAGGCTCACACTAACCCGCGCCCTTACACGCATGCTCCCCCTAAAGCGTTGTCGGACCCTCACCAGGACCCTAAACCGTCCCAGTCCCCTAACCCTAACCCTAGCCCGAACCCTAACCATAACACTTCCCCGAAGGCTGACCCTCACCCGTCCCCTAATCCTAACCCGTACGCTCACACTAACTCGCGCCCTCACACGCACGCTCCCCCTAAAGCGTTGTCAGACCCTCATCTGGACCCTAAACCGTCCCCGTCCCCTAACCCTAACCCTAGCCCGAACCCTAACCCTAACCCTTCCCCGAAGCCTGACCCTCACCTGTCCCCTAATCCTAACCCGTAGGTTCACACTAACCCACGCCCTCACACGCACGCTCCCCCTAAAGCGTTGTCGGACCCTCACCTGGACCCTAAACCGTCCCCGTCCCCTAACCCTAACCCTAGCCCGAACCCTAACCCTAACTCTTCCCCGAAACCTGACGCTCACCCGTCCCCTAATCCTAACCCGTACGGTAACACTAACCCGCGCCCTCACACGCACGCTCCCCCTAAAGCGTTGTCGGACCCTCACCTGGACACTAAACCGTCCCCGTCCCCTAACCCTAACCCTAGCCCGAACCCTAACCCTAACCCTTCCCCGAAGCCTGACCCTCACCCGTCCCCTAATCCTAACCCGTAGGCTCACACTAACCCGCGCCCTCACACGCACGCTCCCCCTAAAGCGTTGTCGGACCCTCACCTGGACCCTAAACCGTCCCCGTCCCCTAACCCTAACCCTAGCCCGAACCCTAACCCTAATACTTCAACGAAGCCTGACCCTCACCCGTCCCCTAATCCTAACCCGTAGGCTCACACTAACCCGCGCCCTCACACGCACGCTCCCCCTAAAGCGTTGTCGGACCCTCACCTGGACCCTAAACCGTCCCCGTCCCCTAACCCTAACCCTAACCCTAACCCTTCCCCGAAGCCTGACCCTCACCCGTCACCTAATCCTAACCCGTACGCTAACACTAACCCGCGCCCTCACACGCACGCTCCCCCTAAAGCGTTGTCGGACCCTCACCTAGACCCTAAACTGTCCCCGTCCCCTAAACCTAACCCTAGCCCGAACCCTAACCCTAACCCTTCCCTGAAGCCTGACCCTCACCCGTCACCTAATCCTAACCCGTAGGCTCACACTAACCCGCGCCCTCACACGCACGATTCCCCTAAAGCGTTTTCGGACCCTCACCTGGACCCTAAACCGTCCCCGTCCCCTAACCCTAACCCTAGCCCGAACCCTAACCCTAACCCTTCCCCGAAGCATGACCCTCACCCGTCCCCTAATCCTAAGCCGTACGCTAACACTAATCCGCACCCTCACACGTACGCTCCCCCTAAAGCGTTGTCGGACCCTCACCTGGACCCTAAACCGTCCCCGTCCCCTAACCCTAACCCTAGCCCGAACCCTAACCCTAACCCTTCCCTGAAGCCTGACCCTCACCCGTCCCCTAATCCTAACCCGTACGCTAACACTAACCCGCGCCCTCACACGCACGCTCCCCCTAAAGCGTTGTCGGACCCTCACCTGGACCCTAAACCGTCCCCGTCCCCTAACCCTAACCCTAGCCCGAACCCTAACCCTAACCCTTCCCCGAAGCCTGACCCTCACCCGTCCCCTAATCCTAACCCGTAGGCTCACACTAACCCGCCCCCTCACACGCACGCTCCCCCTAAAGCGTTGTTGGACCCTCACCAGGACCCTAAACCGTCCCCGTCCCCTAACCCTAACCCTAGCCCGAACCCTAACCATAACACTTCCCCGAAGACTGACCCTCACCCGTCCCCTAATCCTAACCCGTACGCTCACACAAACTCGCGCACTCACACGCACGCTCCCGCTAAAGCGTTGTCAGACCCTCACCTGGATCCTAAACCGTCCCCGTCCCCTAACCCTAACCCTAGCCCGAACCCTAACCCTAACCCTTCCCCGAAGCCTGACCCTCACCCGTCACCTAATCGTAACCCGTAGGCTCACACTAACCCGCGCCCTCACACGCACGATCCCCCTAAAGCGTTGTCGGACCCTCACCTGGACTCTAAACCGTCCCCGTCCCCTAACCCTAACCCTAGCCCGAACCCTAACCCTAACCCTTCCCCGAAGCATGACCCTCACACGTCCCCTAATCCTATGCCGTACGCTAACACTAACCCGCGCCCTCACACGCACGCTCCCCCTAAAGCGTTGTCGGACCCTCACCTGGACCCTAAACCGTCTCCGTCCCCTAACCCTAACCCTAGCCCGAACCCTAACCCTAACCCTTCCCCGAAGCCTGACCCTCACCCGTCCCCTAATCCTAACCCGTACGCTAACACTAACCCACGCCCTCACACGCACGCTCCCCCTAAAGCGTTGTCGGACCCTCACCTGGAACCTAAACCGTCCCCGTCCCCTAACCCTAACCCTAGCCCGAACCATAACCCTAACCCTTCCCCGAAGCATGACCCTCACCCGTCCCCTAATCCTAACCCGTAGGCTCACACTAACCCGCGCCCTCACACGCACGCTCCCCCTAAAGCGTTGTCGGACCCTCACCTGGACCCTAAACCGTCCCCGTCCCCTAACCCTAACCCTAGCCCGAACCCTAACCCTAACCCTTGCCCGAAGCCTGACCCTCACCCGTCCCCTAATCCTAACCCTTACGCTAACACTAACCCGCGCCCTCACATGCACACTCCCCCTAAAGCGTTGTCGGACCCTCAGCTGGATCCTAAACCGTCCCCGTCCCCTAACCCTAAACCTAGCCCGAACCCTAACCCTAACATTTCCCCGAAGCCTGACCCTCACCCGTCCCCTAATCCTAACCCGTAGGCTCACACTAACCCGCACCCTTACACGCACGCTCCCCCTAAAGCGTTGTCGGACCCTCACCAGGACCTTAAACCGTCTCCGTCCCCTAACCCTAACCCTAGCCCGAACCCTAACCCTAACCCTTCCCAGAAGCCTGACCCTCACACGTCCCCTAATCCTAACCCGTACGCTCACACAAACTCGCGCCCTCACACGCACGCTCCCCCTAAAGCGTTGTCAGACCCTCACCTGGACCCTAAACCGTCCCCGTCCCCTAACCCTAACCCTAGCCCGAACCCTAACCCTAACCCTTCCCCGAAGCCTGACCCTCACCCGTCCCCTAATCCTAACCCGTAGGCTCACACTAACCCGCGCCCTCACACGCACGCTCCCCCTAAAGCGTTGTCGGACCCTCACCTGGACCCTAAACCGTCCCCGTCCCCTAACCCTAACCCTAGCCCGAACCCTATCCCTAACCCTTCCCCGAAGCCTGACCCTCACCCGTCCCCTAATCCTAACCCGTAGGCTCACACTAACCCGCGCCCTCACACGCACGCTCCCCCTAAAGCATTGTCGGAACCTCACCTGGACCCTAAACCGTCCCCGTCCCCTAACCCTAACCCTAGCCCGAACCCTAACCCTAACCCTTCCCCGAAGCCTGACCCTCACCCGTCCCCTAATCCTAACCCGTACGCTAACACTAACCCACGCCCTCACACGCACGCTCCCCCTAAAGCGTTGTCGGACCCTCACCTGGACCCTAAACCGTCCCCGTCCCCTAACCCTAACCCTAGCCCTAACCCTAACCCTAACCCTTCCCCGAAGCCTGACCCTCACCCGTCCCATAATCCTAACCCGTACGCTCACACTAACCCGCGCCCTCACACGCATGCTCCCCCTAAAGCGTTGTCGGACCCTCACCTGGACCCTAAACCGTCCCCGTACCCTAACCATAACCCTAGCCCGAACCCTAACCCTAACACTTCAACGAAGCCTGACCCTCACCCGTCCCCTAATCCTAAACCGTAGGCTCACACTAACCCGCGCCCTCACACGCACGCTCCCCCTAAAGCGTTGTCGGACCCTCACCTGGACCCTAAACCGTCCCCGTCCCCTAACCCTAACCCTAGCCCGAACCCTAACCCTAACCCTTCCCCGAAGCCTGACCCTCACCCGTCCCCTAATCCTAACCCGTACGCTAATACTAACCCACGCCCTCACACGCACGCTCCCCCTAAAGCATTGTCGGACCCTCACCTGGACCCTAAACCGTCCCCGTCCCCTAACCCTAACCCTAGCCCGAACCCTAACCCTAACCCTTCCCCGAAGCCTGACGCTCACACGTCCCCTAATCCTAACCCGTACGGTAACACTAACCCGCACCCTCACACGCACGCTCCCCCTAAAGCGTTGTCGGACCCTCACCTGGACCCTAAACCGTCCCCGTCCCCTAACTCTAACCCTAGCACGAACCCTAATCTAACCCTTCCCCGAAGCCTGACCATCACCCGTCACCTAATCCTAACCCGTAGGCTCACACTAACCCGCGCCCTAACACGCACGATCCCCCTAAAGCGTTGTCGGACCCTCACCTGGACCCTAAACCGTCCCCGTCCCCTAACCCTAACCCTAGCCCGAACCCTAACCCTAACCCTTCCCCGAAGCATGACCCTCACCCGTCCCCTAATCCTAAGCCGTACGCTAACACTAACCCGCGCCCTCACATGCACGCTCCCCCTAAAGCGTTGTCGGACCCTCACCTGGACCCTAAACCGTCCCCGTCCCCTAACCCTAACCCTAGCCCGAACCCTAACCCTAACCCTTCCCCGAAGCCTGACCCTCACCCGTCCCCTAATCCTAACACGTAGGCTCACACTAACCCGCGCCCTTACACGCATGCTCCCCCTAAAGCGTTGTCGGACCCTCACCAGGACCCTAAACCGTCCCCGTCCCCTAACCCTAACCCTAGCCCGAACCCTAACCCTAACCCTTCCCCGAAGCCTGACCCTCACCCGTCCCCTAATCCTAACCCGTACGATCACACTAACTCGCGCCCTCACACGCACGCTCCCCCTAAAGCGTTGTCAGACCCTCATCTGGACCCTAAACCGTCCCCGTCCCCTAACCCTAACCCTAGCCCGAACCCTAACCCTAACCCTTCCCCGAAGCCTGACCCTCACCCGTCCCCTAATCCTAACCCGTAGGCTCACACTAACCCGCGCCCTCACACGCACGCTCCCCCTAAAGCGTTGTCGGACCCTCACCTGGACCCTAAACCGTCCCCGTCCCCTAACCCTAACCCTAGCCCGAACCCTAACCCTAACTCTTCCCCGAAACCTGATGGTCACTCGTCCCCTAATCCTAACCCGTACGGTAACACTAACCCGCGCCCTCACACGCACGCTCCCCCTGAAGCGTTGTCGGACCCTCACCTGGACACTAAACCGTCCCCGTCCCCTAACCCTAACCCTAGCCCAAACCCTAACCCTAACACTTCCCCGAAGCCTGACCCTCACCCGTCCCCTAATCCTAACCCGTAGGCTCACACTAACCCGCGCCCTCACACGCACGCTCCCCCTAAAGCGTTGTCGGACCCTCACCTGGACCCTAAACCGTCCCCGACCCCTAACCCTAACCCTAGCCCGAACCCTAACCCTAACACTTCAACGAAGCCTGACCCTCACCCGTCCCCTAATCCTAACCCGTAGGCTCACACTAACCCGCGCCCTCACACGCACGCTCCCCCTAAAGCGTTGTCGGACCCTCACCTGGACCCTAAACCGTCCCCGTCCCCTAACCCTAACCCTAACACTTCCCCGAAGCCTGACCCTCACCCGTCCCCTAATCCTAACCCGTACGCTAACACTAACCCACGCCCTCACACGCACGCTCCCCCTAAAGCGTTGTCGGACCCTCACCTGGACCCTAAACCGTCCCCGTCCCCTAACCCTAACCCTAGCCCGAACCCTAACCCTAACCCTTCCCCGAAGCCTGACCCTCACCCGTCCCCTAATCCTAACCCGTACGATCACACTAACTCGCGCCCTCACACGCACGCTCCCCCTAAAGAGTTGTCAGACCCTCATCTGGACCCTATACCGTCCCCGTCCCCTAACCCTAACCCTAGCCCGAACCCTAACCCTAACCCTTCCCCGAAGCCTGACCCTCACC
Source organism: Lagenorhynchus albirostris (assembly GCF_949774975.1). Lineage (NCBI taxonomy): Eukaryota > Metazoa > Chordata > Mammalia > Artiodactyla > Delphinidae > Lagenorhynchus > Lagenorhynchus albirostris. The sequence continues at coordinate 222,739 of NW_026783545.1, read as the reverse complement.
CGTCCCCTAATCCTAACCCGTAGGCTCACACTAACCCGCGCCCTCACACGCACGCTCCCCCTAAAGCGTTGTCGGACCCTCACCTGGACCCTAAACCGTCCCCGTCCCCTAACCCTAACCCTAGCCCGAACCCTAACCCTAACTCTTCCCCGAAACCTGATGCTCACCCGTCCCCTAATCCTAACCCGCACGCTAACACTAACCCGGGCCCTCACACGCATGCTCCCCCTAAAGCGTTGTCGGACCCTCATCTGGACCCTAAACCGTCCCCGTCCCCTAACCCTAACCCTAGCCCGAACCCTAAATCTAACACTTCCCCGAAGCCTGACCCTCACCCGTCCCCTAATCCTAACACGTAGGCTCACACTAACCCGCGCCCTCACACGCACGCTCCCCCTAAAGCATTGTCGGACCCTCACCTGGACCCTAAACCGTCCCCGTACCCTAACCCTAACCCTAGCCCGAACCCTAACCCTAACCCTTCAACGAAGCCTGACCCTCACCCGTCCCCTAATCCTAACCCGTAGGCTCACACTAACCCGCGCCCTCACACGCACGCTCCCCCTAAAGCGTTGTCGGACCCTCACCTGGACCCTAAACCGTCCCCATCCCCTAACCCTAACCCTAGCCCGAACCCTAACCCTAACCCTTCCCCGAATCATGACCCTCACCCGTCCCCTAATCCTAACCCGTACGCTAACACTAACCCGCGCCCTCACAGGCACGCTCCCCCTAAAGCGTTGTCGGACTCTCACCTCGACCCTAAACCGTCCCCGTCCCCTAACCCTAACCCTAGCCCGAACCCTAACCCTAACCCTTCCCCGAAACCTGACCCTCACCCGTCCCCTAATCCTAACCCGTACGCTAACACTAACCCGCGCCCTCACATGCACGCTCCCCCTAAAGCGTTGTCGGACCCTCAGCTGGATCCTAAACCGTCCCCGTCCCCTAACCCTAACCCTAGCCCGAACCCTAACCCTAACCCTTCCCCGAAGCCTGACCCTCACCCGTCCCCTAATCCTAAACCGTACGCTCACACTAACTCGCGCCCTCACACGCACGCTCCCCCTAAATCGTTGTCAGACCCTCACCTGGACCCTAAACCGTCCCCGTCCCCTAACCCTAACCCTAGCCCGAACCCTAACCCTAACCCTTCCCCGAAGCCTGACCCTCACCCGTCACCTAATCGTAACCCGTAGGCTCACACTAACCCACGCCCTCACACGCACGATCCCCCTAAAGCGTTGTCGGACCCTCACCTGGACTCTAAACCATCCCCGTCCCCTAACCCTAACCCTAGCCCGAACCCTAACCCTAACCATTCCCCGAAGCATGACCCTCACCCGTCCCCTAATCCTAAGCCGTACGCTAACACTAACCCGCGCCCTCACACGCACGCTCCCCCTAAAGCGTTGTCGGACCCTCACCTGGACCCTAAACCGTCCCCGTCCCCTAACCCTAACCCTAGCCCGAACCCTAACCCTAACCCTTCCCCGAAGCCTGACCCTCACCCGTCCCCTAATCCTAACCCGTACGATCACACTAACTCGCGCCCTCACACGCACGCTCCCCCTAAAGAGTTGTCAGACCCTCATCTGGACCCTAAACCGTCCCCGTCCCCTAACCCTAACCCTAGCCCGAACCCTAACCCTAACCCTTCCCCGAAGCCTGACCCTCACCCGTCCCCTAATCCTAACCCGTAGGCTCACACTAACCCGCGCCCTCACACGCACGCTCCCCCTAAAGCGTTGTCGGACCCTCACCTGGACCCTAAACCGTCCCCGTCCCCTAACCCTAACCCTAGCCCGAACCCTAACCCTAACTCTTCCCCGAAACCTGATGCTCACCCGTCCCCTAATCCTAACCCGCACGCTAACACTAACCCGGGCCCTCACACGCATGCTCCCCCTAAAGCGTTGTCGGACCCTCATCTGGACCCTAAACCGTCCCCGTCCCCTAACCCTAACCCTAGCCCGAACCCTAAATCTAACACTTCCCCGAAGCCTGACCCTCACCCGTCCCCTAATCCTAACACGTAGGCTCACACTAACCCGCGCCCTCACACGCACGCTCCCCCTAAAGCATTGTCGGACCCTCACCTGGACCCTAAACCGTCCCTGTACCCTAACCCTAACCCTAGCCCGAACCCTAACCCTAACCCTTCAACGAAGCCTGACCCTCACCCGTCCCCTAATCCTAACCCGTAGGCTCACACTAACCCGCGCCCTCACACGCACGCTCCCCCTAAAGCGTTGTCGGACCCTCACCTGGACCCTAAACCGTCCCCATCCCCTAACCCTAACCCTAGCCCGAACCCTAACCCTAACCCTTCCCCGAATCATGACCCTCACCCGTCCCCTAATCCTAACCCGTACGCTAACACTAACCCGCGCCCTCACAGGCACGCTCCCCCTAAAGCGTTGTCGGACTCTCACCTCGACCCTAAACCGTCCCCGTCCCCTAACCCTAACCCTAGCCCGAACCCTAACCCTAACCCTTCCCCGAAACCTGACCCTCACCCGTCCCCTAATCCTAACCCGTACGCTAACACTAACCCGCGCCCTCACATGCACGCTCCCCCTAAAGCGTTGTCGGACCCTCAGCTGGATCCTAAACCGTCCCCGTCCCCTAACCCTAACCCTAGCCCGAACCCTAACCCTAACCCTTCCCCGAAGCCTGACCCTCACCCGTCCCCTAATCCTAAACCGTACGCTCACACTAACTCGCGCCCTCACACGCACGCTCCCCCTAAATCGTTGTCAGACCCTCACCTGGACCCTAAACCGTCCCCGTCCCCTAACCCTAACCCTAGCCCGAACCCTAACCCTAACCCTTCCCCGAAGCCTGACCCTCACCCGTCACCTAATCGTAACCCGTAGGCTCACACTAACCCACGCCCTCACACGCACGATCCCCCTAAAGCGTTGTCGGACCCTCACCTGGACTCTAAACCATCCCCGTCCCCTAACCCTAACCCTAGCCCGAACCCTAACCCTAACCATTCCCCGAAGCATGACCCTCACCCGTCCCCTAATCCTAAGCCGTACGCTAACACTAACCCGCGCCCTCACACGCACGCTCCCCCTAAAGCGTTGTCGGACCCTCACCTGGACCCTAAACCGTCCCCGTCCCCTAACCCTAACCCTAGCCCGAACCCTAACCCTAACCCTTCCCCGAAGCCTGAACCTCACCCGTCCCCTAATCCTATCCCGTAGGATCACACTAACCCGCGCCCTCACACGCACGCTCCCCCTAAAGCGTTGTCGGACCCTCACCTCGACCCTAAACTGTCCCCGTCCCCTAACCCTAACCCTAGCCCGAACCCTAACCCTAACCCTTCCCCGAATCCTGACCCTCACCCGTCCCCTAATCCTAACCCGTACGCTAACACTAACCCGCACCCTCACATGCACGCTCCCCCTATAGCGTTGTCGGACCCTCACCTGGATCCTAAACCGTCCCCGTCCCCTAACCCTAACCCTAGCCTTAACCCTAACCCTAACCCTTCAACGAAGCCTGACCCTCACCCGTCCCATAATCCTAACCCGTAGGCTCACACTAACCCGCGCCCTTACATGCACGCTCCCCCTAAAGCGTTGTCGGACCCTCACCAGGACCCTAAACCGTCCCCGTCCCCTAACCCTAACCCTAGCCCGAACCCTAACCATAACACTTCCCCGAAGCCTGACCCTCACCCGTCCCCTAATCCTAACACGTACGCTCACACAAACTCGCGCCCTCACACGCACGCTCCCGCTAAAGCGTTGTCAGACCCTCACCTGGATCCTAAACCGTCCCCGTCCCCTAACCCTAACCCTAGCCCGAACCCTAACCCTAACCCTTCCCCGAAGCCTGACCCTCACCCATCACCTAATCGTAACCCGTAGGCTCACACTAACCCGCGCCCTCACACGCACGATCCCCCTAAAGCGTTGTCGGACCCTCACCTGGACTCTAAACCGTCCCCGTCCCCTAACCCTAACCCTAGCCCGAACCCTAACCCTAACCCTTCCCCGAAGCCTGACCCTCACCCGTCCCCTAATCCTAAGCCGTACGCTAACACTAACCCGCGCCCTCACACGCACGCTCCCCCTAAAGCGTTGTCGGACCCTCACCTGGACCCTAAACCGTCCCCGTCCCCTAACACTAACCCTAGCCCGAACCCTAACCCTAACCCTTCCCCGAAGCCTGACCCTCACCCGTCCCATAATCCTAACCCGTACGCTAACACTAACCCGCGCCCTCACACGCACGCTCCCCCTAAAGCGTTGTCGGACCCTCACCTGGACCCTAAACCGTCCCCGGACCCTAACCCTAACCCTAGCACGAACCCTAACCCTAACACTTCAACGAAGCCTGACCCTCACCCGTCCCCTAATCCTAAACCGTAGGCTCACACTAACCCGCGCCCTCACACGCACGCTCCCCCTAAAGCGTTGTCAGACCCTCACCTGGACCCTAAACCGTCCCCGTCCCCTAACCCTAACCCTAGCCCGAACCCTAATCTAACCCTTCCCCGAAGCCTGACCATCACCCGTCACCTAATTCTAACCCGTAGGCTCACACTAACCCGCGCCCTAACACGCACGATCCCCCTAAAGCGTTGTCGGACACTCACCTGGACCCTAAACCGGCCCCGTCCCCTAACCCTAACCCTAGCCCTAACCCTAACGCTAACCCTTCCCCGAAGCATGACCCTCACCCGTCCCCTAATCCTAACCCGTAGGCTCACACTAACCCGCGCCCTCACACGCACGCTCCCCCTAAAGCGTTGTCGGACCCTCACCTGGACCCTAAACCGTCCCCGTCCCCTAACCCTAACCCTAGCCCGAACCCTAACCCTAACTCTTCCCCGAAACCTGATGCTCACCCGTCCCCTAATCCTAACCCGCACGCTAACACTAACCCGGGCCCTCACACGCATGCTCCCCCTAAAGCGTTGTCGGACCCTCATCTGGACCCTAAACCGTCCCCGTCCCCTAACCCTAACCCTAGCCCGAACCCTAAATCTAACACTTCCCCGAAGCCTGACCCTCACCCGTCCCCTAATCCTAACACGTAGGCTCACACTAACCCGCGCCCTCACACGCACGCTCCCCCTAAAGCATTGTCGGACCCTCACCTGGACCCTAAACCGTCCCCGTACCCTAACCCTAACCCTAGCCCGAACCCTAACCCTAACCCTTCAACGAAGCCTGACCCTCACCCGTCCCCTAATCCTAACCCGTAGGCTCACACTAACCCGCGCCCTCACACGCACGCTCCCCCTAAAGCGTTGTCGGACCCTCACCTGGACCCTAAACCGTCCCCATCCCCTAACCCTAACCCTAGCCCGAACACTAACCCTAACCCTTCCCCGAAGCCTGACCCTCACCCGTCCCCTAATCGTAACCCGTACGCTAACACTAACCCGCGCCCTCACAGGCACGCTCCCCCTAAAGCGTTGTCGGACTCTCACCTCGACCCTAAACCGTCCCCGTCCCCTAACCCTAACCCTAGCCCGAACCCTAACCCTAACCCTTCCCCGAAACCTGACCCTCACCCGTCCCCTAATCCTAACCCGTACGCTAACACTAACCCGCGCCCTCACATGCACGCTCCCCCTAAAGCGTTGTCGGACCCTCAGCTGGATCCTAAACCGTCCCCGTCCCCTAACCCTAACCCTAGCCCGAACCCTAACCCTAACCCTTCCCCGAAGCCTGACCCTCACCCGTCCCCTAATCCTAAACCGTACGCTCACACTAACTCGCGCCCTCACACGCACGCTCCCCCTAAATCGTTGTCAGACCCTCACCTGGACCCTAAACCGTCCCCGTCCCCTAACCCTAACCCTAGCCCGAACCCTAACCCTAACCCTTCCCCGAAGCCTGACCCTCACCCGTCACCTAATAGTAACCCGTAGGCTCACACTAACCCACGCCCTCACACGCACGATCCCCCTAAAGCGTTGTCGGACCCTCACCTGGACTCTAAACCATCCCCGTCCCCTAACCCTAACCCTAGCCCGAACCCTAACCCTAACCATTCCCCGAAGCATGACCCTCACCCGTCCCCTAATCCTAAGCCGTACGCTAACACTAACCCGCGCCCTCACACGCACGCTCCCCCTAAAGCGTTGTCGGACCCTCACCTGGACCCTAAACCGTCCCCGTCCCCTAACCCTAACCCTAGCCTGAACCCTAACCCTAAACCTTCCCCGAAGCCTGAACCTCACCCGTCCCCTAATCCTATCCCGTAGGATCACACTAACCCGCGCCCTCACACGCACGCTCCCCCTAAAGCGTTGTCGGACCCTCACCTCGACCCTAAACTGTCCCCGTCCCCTAACCCTAACCCTAGCCCGAACCCTAACCCTAACCCTTCCCCGAATCCTGACCCTCACCCGTCCCCTAATCCTAACCCGTACGCTAACACTAACCCGCACCCTCACATGCACGCTCCCCCTATAGCGTTGTCGGACCCTCACCTGGATCCTAAACCGTCCCCGTCCCCTAACCCTAACCCTAGCCTTAACCCTAACCCTAACCCTTCAACGAAGCCTGACCCTCACCCGTCCCATAATCCTAACCCGTAGGCTCACACTAACCCGCGCCCTTACATGCACGCTCCCCCTAAAGCGTTGTCGGACCCTCACCAGGACCCTAAACCGTCCCCGTCCCCTAACCCTAACCCTAGCCCGAACCCTAACCATAACACTTCCCCGAAGCCTGACCCTCACCCGTCCCCTAATCCTAACACGTACGCTCACACAAACTCGCGCCCTCACACGCACGCTCCCGCTAAAGCGTTGTCAGACCCTCACCTGGATCCTAAACCGTCCCCGTCCCCTAACCCTAACCCTAGCCCGAACCCTAACCCTAACCCTTCCCCGAAGCCTGACCCTCACCCATCACCTAATCGTAACCCGTAGGCTCACACTAACCCGCGCCCTCACACGCACGATCCCCCTAAAGCGTTGTCGGACCCTCACCTGGACTCTAAACCGTCCCCGTCCCCTAACCCTAACCCTAGCCCGAACCCTAACCCTAACCCTTCCCCGAAGCCTGACCCTCACCCGTCCCCTAATCCTAAGCCGTACGCTAACACTAACCCGCGCCCTCACACGCACGCTCCCCCTAAAGCGTTGTCGGACCCTCACCTGGACCCTAAACCGTCCCCGTCCCCTAACACTAACCCTAGCCCGAACCCTAACCCTAACCCTTCCCCGAAGCCTGACCCTCACCCGTCCCATAATCCTAACCCGTACGCTAACACTAACCCGCGCCCTCACACGCACGCTCCCCCTAAAGCGTTGTCGGACCCTCACCTGGACCCTAAACCGTCCCCGGACCCTAACCCTAACCCTAGCACGAACCCTAACCCTAACACTTCAACGAAGCCTGACCCTCACCCGTCCCTTAATCCTAAACCGTAGGCTCACACTAACCCGCGCCCTCACACGCACGCTCCCCCTAAAGCGTTGTCAGACCCTCACCTGGACCCTAAACCGTCCCCGTCCCCTAACCCTAACCCTAGCCCGAACCCTAATCTAACCCTTCCCCGAAGCCTGACCATCACCCGTCACCTAATTCTAACCCGCAGGCTCACACTAACCCGCGCCCTAACACGCACGATCCCCCTAAAGCGTTGTCGGACACTCACCTGGACCCTAAACCGGCCCCGTCCCCTAACCCTAACCCTAGCCCTAACCCTAACGCTAACCCTTCCCCGAAGCATGACCCTCACCCGTCCCCTAATCCTAAGCCGTACGCTAACACTAATCCGCGCCCTCACATGCACGCTCCCCCTAAAGCGTTGTCGGACCCTCACCTGGACCCTAAACCGTCCCCGTCCCCTAACCCTAACCGTAGCCCGAACCCTAACCCTAACCCTTCCCCGAAGCCTGACCCTCACCCGTCCCCTAATCCTAACCCGTAGGCTCACACTAACCCGCGCCCTCACACGCACGCTCCCCCTAAAGCGTTGTCGGACCCTCACCTGGACCCTAAACCGTCCCCGTCCCCTAACCCTAACCCTAGCCCGAACCCTAACCCTAACTCTTCCCCGAAACCTGATGCTCACCCGTCCCCTAATCCTAACCCGCACGCTAACACTAACCCGGGCCCTCACACGCATGCTCCCCCTAAAGCGTTGTCGGACCCTCATCTGGACCCTAAACCGTCCCCGTCCCCTAACCCTAACCCTAGCCCGAACCCTAAATCTAACACTTCCCCGAAGCCTGACCCTCACCCGTCCCCTAATCCTAACACGTAGGCTCACACTAACCCGCGCCCTCACACGCACGCTCCCCCTATAGCATTGTCGGACCCTCACCTGGACCCTAAACCGTCCCCGTACCCTAACCCTAACCCTAGCCCGAACCCTAACCCTAACCCTTCAACGAAGCCTGACCCTCACCCGTCCCCTAATCCTAACCCGTAGGCTCACACTAACCCGCGCCCTCACACGCACGCTCCCCCTAAAGCGTTGTCGGACCCTCACCTGGACCCTAAACCGTACGCGTCCCCTAACCCTAACCCTAGCCCGAACCCTAACCCTAACCCTTCCCAGAAGCCTGACGCTCACCCGTCCCCTAATCCTAACCCGTACGGTAACACTAACCCGCACCCTCACACGCACGCTCCCCCTAAAGCGTTGTCGGACCCTCACCTGGACCCTAAACCGTCCCCGTCCCCTAACCCTAACCCTAGCCCGAACCCTAATCTAACCCTTCCCCGACGCCTGACCATCACCCGTCACCTAATCCTAACCCGTAGGCTCACACTAACCCGCGCCCTAACACGCACGATCCCCCTAAAGCGTTGTCGGACACTCACCTGGAACCTAAACCGGCCCCGTCCCCTAACCCTAACCCTAGCCCCAACCCTAACCCTAACCCTTCCCCGAAGCATGACCCTCACCCGTCCCCTAATCCTAAGCCGTACGCTAACACTAATCCGCGCCCTCACATGCACGCTCCCCCTAAAGCGTTGTCGGACCCTCACCTGGACCCTAAACCGTCCCCGTCCCCTAACCCTAACCGTAGCCCGAACCCTAACCCTAACCCTTCCCCGAAGCCTGACCCTCACCCGTCCCCTAATCCTAACACGTAGGCTCACACTAACCCGCGCCCTTACACGCATGCTCCCCCTAAAGCGTTGTCGGACCCTCACCAGGACCCTAAACCGTCCCCGTCCCCTAACCCTAACCCTAGCCCAAACCCTAACCATAACACTTCCCCGAAGCCTGACCCTCACCCGTCCCCTAATCCTAACCCGTACGCTCACACTAACTCGCGCCCTCACACGCACGCTCCCCCTAAAGCGTTGTCAGACCCTCATCTGGACCCTAAACCGTCCCCGTCCCCTAACCCTAACCCTAGCCCGAACCCTAACCCTAACCCTTCCCCGAAGCCTGACCCTCACCCGTCCCCTAATCCTAACCCGTAGGCTCACACTAACCCGCGCCCTCACACGCACGCTCCCCCTAAAGCGTTGTCGGACGCTCACCTGGACCCTAAACCGTCCCCGTCCCCTAACCCTAACCCTAGCCTTAACCCTACCCCTAACTCTTCCCCGAAACCTGACGCTCACCCGTCCCCTAATCCTAACCCGTACGGTAACACTAACCCGCGCCCTCACACGCACGCTCCCCCTAAAGCGTTGTCGGACACTCACCTGAACACTAAACCGTCCCCGTCCCCTAACCCTAACCCTAGCCCGAACCCTAACCCTAACACTTCCCCGAAGCCTGACCCTCACCCATCCCCTAATCCTAACCCGTAGGCTCACACTAACCCGCGCCCTCACACGCACGCTCCCCCTAAAGCGTTGTCGGACCCTCACCTGGACCCTAAACCTTCCCCGTCCCCTAACCCTAACCCTAGCCCGAACCCTAACCCTAACACTTCAACGAAGCCTGACCCTCACCCGTCCCCTAATCCTAACCCGTAGGCTCACACTAACCCGCGCCCTCACACACACGCTCCCCCTAAAGCGTTGTCGGACCCTCACCAGGACCCTAAACCGTCCCCGTCCCCTAACCCTAACCCTAACCCTAACCCTTCCCCGAAGCCTGACCCTCACCCGTCCCCTAATCCTAACCCGTACGCTCACACTAACTCGCGCCCTCACACGCACGCTCCCCCTAAAGCGTTGTCAGACCCTCATCTGGACCCTAAACCGTCCCCGTCCCCTAACCCTAACCCTAGCCCGAACCCTAACCCTAACCCTTCCCCGAAGCCTGACCCTCACCCGTCCCCTAATCCTAACCCGTAGGCTCACACTAACCCGCGCCCTCACACGCACGCTCCCCCTAAAGCGTTGTCGAACCCTCACCTCGACCCTAAACCGTCCCCGTCCCCTAACCCTAACCCTAGCCCAAACCCGAACCCTAACACTTCCCCGAAGCCTGACCCTCACCCGTCCCATAATCCTAACCCGTACGCTAACACTAACCCGCGCCCTCTCATGCACGCTCCCCCTAAAGCGTTGTCGGACCCTCAGCTGGTCCTAAACCGTCCCCGTCCCTTAACCCTAAACCTAGCCCGAACCCTAACCCTAAACTTTCCCCGAAGCCTGACCCTCACCCGTCCCCTAATCCTAACCCGTAGGCTCACACTAACCCGCTCCCTCACACGCACGCTCCCCCTAAAGCGTTGTCGGACCCTCACCTGGACCCTAAACTGTCCCCGTCCTCTAACCCTAACCCTAGCCCGAACCCTAACCCTAACCCTTCCCCGAAGCCTGACCCTCACCCGTCCCCTAATCCTAACCCGTACGCTAACACTAACCCACGCCCTCACATGCACGCTCCCCCTAAAGCGTTGTCGGACCCTCACCTGGATCGTAAACCGTCCCCGTCCCCTAACCCTAACCCTAGCCTTAACCCTAACCCTAACCCTTCAACGAAGCCTGACCCTCACCCGTCCCATAATCCTAACCCGTAGACTCACACTAACCCGCGCCCTTACATGCACGCTCCCCCTAAAGCGTTGTCGGACCCTCACCAGGACCCTAAACCGTCCCCGTCCCCTAACCCTAACCCTAGCCCGAACCCTAACCATAACACTTCCCTGAAGCCTGACCCTCACCCGTCCCCTAATCCTAACCCGTACGCTAACACTAACCCGCGCCCTCACACGCACGCTCCCCCTAAAGCGTTGTCGGACCCTCACCTGGACCCTAAACCGTCCCCGTCCCCTAACCCTAACCCTAGCCCGAACCGTAACCCTAACCCTTCCCCGAAGCATGACCCTCACCCGTCCCCTAATCCTAACCCGTAGGCTCACACTAACCCGCGCCCTCACACGCACGCTCCCCCTAAAGCGTTGTCGGACCCTCACCTGGACCCTAAACCGTCCCCGTCCCCTAACCCTAACCCTAGCCCGAACCCTAACCCTAACCCTTCCCCGAAGCCTGACCCTCACCCGTCCCCTAATCCTAAACCTTACGCTAACACTAACCCACTCCCTCACATGCACGCTCCCCCTAAAGCGTTGTCGGACCCTCAGCTGGATCCTAAACCGTCCCCGTCCCCTAACCCTAACCCTAGCCCGAACCCTAACCATAACACTTCCCCGAAGACTCACCCTCACACGTCCCCTAATCCTAACCCGTACGCTTAACAAACTTGCGCCCTCACACGCACGCTCCCCCTAAAGCGTTGTCAGACCCTCACCTGGACCCTTAACCGTCCCCGTCCCCTAAACCTAACCCTAGCCCGAACCCTAACCCTAACCCTTCCCCGAAGCCTGACCCTCACCCGTCACCTAATCCTAACCCGTAGGCTCACACCAACCCGCGCCCTCACACGCAAGCTCCCCCTAAAGCGTTGTTGGACCCTCACCTGGACCCTAAACCGTCCCCGTCCCCTAACCCTAACCCTAGCCCGAACCCTAACCCTAACCCTTCCCCGAAGCCTGACCCTCACCCGTCCCCTAATCCTAACCCGTAGGCTCACACTAACCCGCGCCCTCACACGCACGCTCCCCCTAAAGCATTGTCGGAACCTCACCTGGACCCTAAACCGTCCCCGTCCCCTAACCCTAACCCTAGCCCGAACCCTAACCCTAACCCTTCCCCGAAGCCTGACCCTCACCCGTCCCCTAATCCTAACCCATACGCTAACACTAACCCACGCCCTCACACGCACGCTCCCCCTAAAGCGTTGTCGGACCCTCACCTGGACCCTAAACCGTCCCCATCCCCTAACCCTAACCCTAGCCCGAACCCTAACCCTAACCCTTCCCCGAAGCCTGACCCTCACCCGTCCCCTAATCCTAACCCGTACGCTCACACTAACTCGCGCCCTCACACGCACGCTCCCCCTAAAGCGTTGTCGGACCCTCACTGGACCCTAAACCGTCCCCGTCCCCTAACCCTAACCCTAGCCCGAACCCTAACCCTACCCTTCCCCGAAGCCTGACCCTCACCTGTCCCCTAATCCTAACCCGTAGGCTCACACTAACCCGCGCCCTCACACGCACGCTCCACCTAAAGCGTTGTCGGACCCTCAATTGGACCCTAAGCTGTCCCCGTCCCCTAACCCTAGCCCTAGCCCGAACCCTAACCCTAACCCTTCCCCGAAACCTGACCCTCACCCGTCCCCTAATCCTAAACCGCACGCTAACACTAACACGGGCCCTCACACGCATGCTCCCCCTAAAGCGTTGTCGGACCCTCACCTGGACCCTAAACCGTCCCCGTCCCCTAACCCTAACCCTAGCCCGAATCCTAACCCTAACCCTTCCCCGAAGCATGACTCTCACCCGTCCCCTAATCCTAACCCGTATGCTAACACTAACCCGCGCCCTCACACGCACGCTCCCCCTAAAGCGTTGTCGGACCCTCACCTGGACCCTAAACCGTCCCCTAACCCTAACCCTAACCCTAGCCCGAACCCTAACCCTAACCCTTCCCCGAAGCCTGACCCTCACCCGTCCCCTAATCCTAACCCGTACGCTCACACTAACTCGCGCCCTCACACGCACGCTCCCCCTAAAGCGTTGTCGGACCCTCACTTGGACCCTAAACCGTCCCCGTCCCCTAACCCTAACCCTAGCCCGAACCCTAACCCTAACCGTTCCCCGAAGCGTGACCCTCACCTGTCCCCTAATCCTAACCCGTAGGCTCACACTAACCCGCGCCCTCACACGCACGCTCCACCTAAAGCGTTGTCGGACCCTCAATTGGACCCTAAGCCGTCCCCGTCCCCTAACCCTAACCCTAGCCCGAACCCTAACCCTAACCCTTCCCCGAAACCTGACCCTCACCCGTCCCCTAATCCTAAACCGCACGCTAACACTAACACGGGCCCTCACACGCATGCTCCCCCTAAAGCGTTGTCGGACCCTCACCTGGACCCTAAACCGTCCCCGTCCCCTAACCCTAACCCTAGCCCGAATCCTAACCCTAACCCTTCCCCGAAGCATGACTCTCACCCGTCCCCTAATCCTAACCCGTATGCTAACACTAACCCGTGCCCTCACACGCACGCTCCCCCTAAAGCGTTGTCGGACCCTCACCTGGACCCTAAACCGTCCCCTAACCCTAACCCTAACCCTAGCCCGAACCCTAAACCTAACCCTTCCCCGAAGCCTGACCCTCACCCGTCACCTAATCCTAACCCGTAGGCTCACACTAACCCGCGCCCTCACACGCACGATCCCCCTAAAGCGTTGTCGGACCCTCACTTGGACCCTAAACCGTCCCCGTCCCCTAACCCTAACCCTAGCCCGAATCCTAACCCTAACCCTTCCCCGAAGCATGACTCTCACCCGTCCCCTAATCCTAACCCGTATGCTAACACTAACCCGCGCCCTCACACGCACGCTCCCCCTAAAGCGTTGTCGGACCCTCACCTGGACCCTAAACCGTCCCCTAACCCTAACCCTAACCCTAGCCCGAACCCTAACCCTAACCCTTCCCCGAAGCCTGACCCTCACCCGTCCCCTAATCCTAACCCGTACGCTAACACTAACCCGCGCCCTCACACGCACGCTCCCCCTAAAGCGTTGTCGGACCCTCACCTGGGACCTAATCCTTCCCCGTCCCCTAACCCTAACCCTAGCCCGAACCCTAACCCTAACACTTCCCCGAAGCCTGACCCTCAGCCGTCCCCTAATCCTAACCCGTAGGCTCACACTAACCCGCGCCCTCACACGCACGCTCCCCCTAAAGCGTTGTCGAACCCTCACCTCGACCCTAAACCGTCCCCGTCCCCTAACCCTAACCCTAGCCCGAACCCTAACCCTAACCCTTCCCCGAAGCCTGACCCTCACCTGTCCCCTAATCCTAACCCGTACGCTAACACTAACCCGCGCCCTCACATGCACGCTCCCCCTAAAGCGTTGTCGGACCCTCAGCTGGATCCTAAAGCGTCCCCGTCCCCTAACCCTAACCCTAGCCCGAACCCTAACCCTAACCCTTCCCCGAAGCCTGACCCTCACCCGTCCCCTAATCCTAACCCGTAGGCTCACACTAACCCGCGCCCTTACACGCACGCTCCCCCTAAAGCGTTGTCGGACCCTCACCAGGACCCTAAACCGTCCCCGTCCCCTAACCCTAACCCTAGCCCGAACCCTAACCATAACACTTCCCCGAAGCCTGACCCTCACCCGTCCCCTAATCCTAACCCGTACGCTCACACTTACCCGCGCCCTCACACGCACGCTCCCCCTAAAGCGTTGTCCGACCCTCACCTGGACCCTAAACCGTCCCCGTCCCCTAACCCTAACCCTAGCCCGAACCCTAACCCTAACCCTTCCCCGAAGCCTGACCCTCACCCGTCCCCTAATCCTAACCCGTAGGCTCACACTAACCCATGCCCTCACACGCACGCTCCCCCTAAAGCGTTGTCGGACCCTCACCTGGACCCTAAACCGTCCCCGTCCCCTAACCCTAACCCTAGCCCGAACCCTAACCCTATCCCTTCCCCGTAGCCTGACCCTCACCCGTCCCCTAATCCTAACCCGTAGGCTCACACTAACCCGCGCCCTCACACGCACGCTCCCCCTAAATCGTTGTCGGACACTCACCTGGACCCTAAACCGTCCCCGTACCCTAACCCTAACCCTAGCCCGAACCCTAACCCTAACACTTCAACGAAGCCTGACCCTCACCCGTCCCCTAATCCTAAACCGTAGGCTCACACTTACCCGCGCCCTCACACGCACGCTCCCCCTAAAGCTTTGTCGGACCCTCACCTGGACCCTAAACCGTCCCCGTCCCCTAACCCTAACCCTAGCCCGAACCCTAACCCTAACCCTTCCCCGAAGCCTGACCCTCACCCGTCCCCTAATCCTAACCCGTACGCTAACACTAACCCACGCCCTCACACGCACGCTCCCCTAAAGCGTTGTCGGACCCTCACCTGGACCCTAAACCGTCCCCGTCCCCTAACCCTAACCCTAGCCCGAACCCTAACCCTAACCCTTCCCCGAAGCCTGACGCTCACCCGTCCCCTAATCCTAACCCGTACGGTAACACTAACCCGCACCCTCACACGCACGCTCCCCCTAAAGCGTTGTCGGACCCTCACCTGGACCCTAAACCGTCCCCGTCCCCTAACCCTAACCCTAGCCCGAACCCTAATCTAACCCTTCCCCGAAGCCTGACCATCACCCGTCACCTAATCCTAACCCGTAGGCTCACACTAACCCGGGCCCTCACACGCACGATCCCCCTAAAGCGTTGTCGGACACTCACCTGGACCCTAAACCGTCCCCGTCCCCTAACCCTAACCCTAGCCCGAACCCTAACCCTAACCCTTCCCCGAAGCATAACCCTCACCCGTCCCCTAATCCTAAGCCGTACGCTAACACTAACCCGCGCCCTCACATGCACGCTCCCCCTAAAGCGTTGTCGGACCCTCACCTGGACCCTAAACCCTCCCCGTCCCCTAACCCTAACCCTAGCCCGAACCCTAACCCTAAACCTTCCCCGAAGCCTGACCCTCACCCGTCCCCTAATCCTAACACGTAGGCTCACACTAACCCGCGCCCTTACACGCATGCTCCCCCTAAAGCGTTGTCGGACCCTCACCAGGACCCTAAACCGTCCCCGTCCCCTAACCCTAACCCTAGCCCGAACCCTAACCCTAACCCTTCCCCGAAGCCTGACCCTCACCCGTCCCCTAATCCTAACCCGTACGATCACACTAACTCGCGCCCTCACACGCACGCTCCCCCTAAAGCGTTGTCAGACCCTCATCTGGACCCTAAACCGTCCCCGTCCCCTAACCCTAACCCTAGCCCGAACCCTAACCCTAACCCTTCCCCGAAGCCTGACCCTCACCCGTCCCCTAATCCTAACCCGTAGGCTCACACTAACCCGCGCCCTCACACGCACGCTCCCCCTAAAGCGTTGTCGGACCCTCACCTGGACCCTAAACCGTCCCCGTCCCCTAACCCTAACCCTAGCCCGAACCCTAACCCTAACTCTTCCCCGAAACCTGATGCTCACCCGTCCCCTAATCCTAACCCGTACGGTAAAACTAACCCGCGCCCTCACACGCACGCTCCCCCTGAAGCGTTGTCGGACCCTCACCTGGACACTAAACCGTCCCCGTCCCCTAACCCTAACCCTAGCCCAAACCCTAACCCTAACACTTCCCCGAAGCCTGACCCTCACCCGTCCCCTAATCCTAACCCGTAGGCTCACACTAACCCGCGCCCTCACACGCACGCTCCCCCTAAAGCGTTGTCGGACCCTCACCTGGACCCTAAACCGTCCCCGACCCCTAACACTAACCCTAGCCCGAACCCTAACCCTAACACTTCAACGAAGCCTGACCCTCACCCGTCCCCTAATCCTAACCCGTAGGCTCACACTAACCCGCGCCCTCACACGCACGCTCCCCCTAAAGCGTTGTCGGACCCTCACCTGGACCCTAAACCGTCCCCGTCCCCTAACCCTAACCCTAACACTTCCCCGAAGCCTGACCCTCACCCGTCCCCTAATCCTAACCCGTACGCTAACACTAACCCACGCCCTCACACGCACGCTCCCCCTAAAGCGTTGTCGGACCCTCACCTGGACCCTAAACCGTCCCCGTCCCCTAACCCTAACCCTAGCCCGAACCCTAACCCTAACCCTTCCCCGAAGCCTGACCCTCACCCGTCACCTAATCCTAACCCATAGGCTCACACTAACCCGCGCCCTCACACGAACGATCCCCCTAAAGCGTTTTCGGACACTCACCTGGACCCTAAACCGTCCCCGTCCCCTAACCCTAACCCTAGCCCGAACCCTAACCCTAACCCTTCCCCGAAGCATGACCCTCACCCGTCCCCTAATCCTAAGCCGTATGCTAACACTAACCCGCACCCTCACACGCACGCTCCCCCTAAAGCGTTGTTGGACCCTCAGCTGGACCCTAAACCGTCCCCGTCCCCTAACCCTAACCCTAGCCCGAACCCTAACCCTAACCCTTCCCCGAAGCCTGACCCTCACCCGTCCCCTAATCCTAACCCGTACGCTAACACTAACCCGCGCCCTCACACGCACGCTCCCCCTAAAGCGTTTTCGGACCCTCACCTGGACACTAAACCGTCCCCGTCCCCTAACCCTAACCCTAGCCCGAACCCTAACCCTAACCCTTCCCCGAAGCCTGACCCTCACCCGTCCCCTAATCCTAACCCGTAGGCTCACACTAACCCGCGCCCTCACACGCACGCTCCCCCTAAAGCGTTGTCGGACCCTCACCTCGACCCTAAACCGTCCCCGTCCCCTAACCCTAAGCCTAGCCCAAACCCGAACCCTAACACTTCCCCGAAGCCTGACCCTCACCCGTCCCCTAATCCTAACCCGTACGCTAACACTAACCCGCGCCCTCTCATGCACGCTCCCCCTAAAGCGTTGTCGGACCCTCAGCTGGATCCTAAACCGTCCCCGTCCCCTAACCCTAACCCTAGCCCGAACTCTAACCCTAACCCTTCCCCGAAGCCTGACCCTCACCCGTCCCCTAATCCTAACCCGTAGGCTCACACTAACCCGCTCCCTCACACGCAGGCTCCCCCTAAAGCGTTGTCGGACCCTCACCTGGACCCTAAACTGTCCCCGTCCCCTAACCCTAACCCTAGCCCGAACCCTAACCCTAACCCTTCCCCGAAGCCTGACCCTCACCCGTCCCCTAATCCTAACCCGTAGGCTCACACTAACCCGCGCCCTCACACGCACGCTCCCCCTAAAGCATAGTCGGAACCTCACCTGGACCCTAAACCGTCCCCGTACCCTAACCCTAACCCTAGCCCGAACCCTAACCCTAACCCTTCCCCGAAGCCTGACCCTCACCCGTCCCCTAATCCTAACCCGCACGCTAACACTAACCCGGGCCCTCACACGCATGCTCCCCCTAAAGCGTTGTCGGACCCTCATCTGGACCCTAAACCGTCCCCGTCCCCTAACCCTAACCCTAGCCCGAACCCTAACTCTAACACTTCCCCGAAGCCTGACCCTCACCCGTCCCCTAATCCTAACACGTAGGCTCACACTAACCCGCGCCCTCACACGCACGCTCCCCCTAAAGCGTTGTCGGACCCTCACCTGGACCCTAAACCGTCCCCGTACCCTAACCCTAACCCTAGCCCGAACCCTAACCCTAACCCTTCAACGAAGCCTGACCCTCACCCGTCCCCTAATCCTAACCCGTAGGCTCACACTAACCCGCGCCCTCACACGCACGCTCCCCCTAAAGCGTTGTCGGACCCTCACCTGGACCCTAAACCGTCCCCATCCCCTAACCCTAACCCTAGCCCGAACCCTAACCCTAAACCTTCCCCGAAGCCTGACCCTCACCCGTCCCCTAATCGTAACCCGTACGCTAACACTAACCCGCGCCCTCACAGGCACGCTCCCCCTAAAGCGTTGTCGGACTCTCACCTCGACCCTAAACCGTCCCCGTCCCCTAACCCTAACCCTAGCCCGAACCCTAACCCTAACCCTTCCCCGAAACCTGACCCTCACCCGTCCCCTAATCCTAACCCGTACGCTAACACTAACCCGCGCACTCACATGCACGCTCCCCCTAAAGCGTTGTCGGACCCTCAGCTGGATCCTAAACCGTCCCCGTCCCCTAACCCTAACCCTAGCCCGAACCCTAACCCTAACCCTTCCCCGAAGCCTGACCCTCACCCGTCCCCTAATCCTAAACCGTACGCTCACACTAACTCGCGCCCTCACACGCACGCTCCCCCTAAAGCGTTGTCAGACCCTCACCTGGACCCTAAACCGTCCCCGTCCCCTAACCCTAACCCTAGCCCGAACCCTAACCCTAACCCTTCCCCGAAGCCTGACCCTCACCCGTCACCTGATCGTAACCCGTAGGCTCACACTAACCCACGCCCTCACACGCACGATCCCCCTAAAGCGTTGTCGGACCCTCACCTGGACTCTAAACCATCCCCGTCCCCTAACCCTAACCCTAGCCCGAACCCTAACCCTAACCCTTCCCCGAAGCATGACCCTCACACGTCCCCTAATCCTAAGCCGTACGCTAACACTAACCCGCGCCCTCACACGCACGCTCCCCCTAAAGCGTTGTCGGACCCTCACCTGGACCCTAAACCGTCCCCGTCCCCTAACCCTAACCCTAGCCCGAACCCTAACCCTAACCCTTCCCCGAAGCCTGACCCTCACCCGTCCCCTAATCCTATCCCGTAGGCTCACACTAACCCGCGCCCTTACATGCACGCTCCCCCTAAAGCGTTGTCGGACCCTCACCAGGACCCTAAACCGTCCCCGTCCCCTAACCCTAACCCTAGCCCGAACCCTAACCATAACACTTCCCCGAAGCCTGACCCTCACCCGTCCCCTAATCCTAACCCGTACGCTCACACAAACTCGCGCCCTCACACGCACGCTCCCGCTAAAGCGTTGTCAGACCCTCACCTGGATCCTAAACCGTCCCCGTCCCCTAACCCTAACCCTAGCCCGAACCCTAACCCTAACCCTTCCCCGAAGCCTGACCCTCACCCATCACCTAATCGTAACCCGTAGGCTCACACTAACCCGCGCCCTCACACGCACGATCCCCCTAAAGCGTTGTCGGACCCTCACCTGGACTCTAAACCGTCCCCGTCCCCTAACCCTAACCCTAGCCCGAACCCTAACCCTAACCCTTCCCCGAAGCATGACCCTCACACGTCCCCTAATCCTAAGCCGTACGCTAACACTAACCCGCGCCCTCACACGCACGCTCCCCCTAAAGCGTTGTCGCACCCTCACCTGGACCCTAAACCGTCCCCGTCCCCTAACACTAACCCTAGCCCGAACCCTAACCCTAACCCTTCCCCGAAGCCTGACCCTCACCCGTCCCATAATCCTAACCCGTACGCTAACACGAACCCGCGCCCTCACACGCACTCTCCCCCTAAAGCGTTGTCGGACCCTCACCTGGACCCTAAACCGTCCCCGTACCCTAACCCTAACCGTAGCCCGAACCCTAACCCTAACCCTTCCCCGAAGCCTGACCCTCACCCGTCCCCTAATCCTAACACGTAGGCTCACACTAACCCGCGCCCTTACACGCATGCTCCCCCTAAAGCGTTGTCGGACCCTCACCAGGACCCTAAACCGTCCCCGTCCCCAAACCCTAACCCTAGCCCGAACCCTAACCATAACACTTCCCCGAAGCCTGACCCTCACCCGTCCCCTAATCCTAACCCGTACGCTCACACTAACTCGCGCCCTCACACGCACGCTCCCCCTAAAGCGTTGTCAGACCCTCATCTGGACCCTAAACCGTCCCCGTCCCCTAACCCTAACCCTAGCCCGAACCCTAACCCTAACCCTTCCCCGAAGCCTGACCCTCACCCGTCCCCTAATCCTAACCCATAGGCTCACACTAACCCGCGCCCTCACACGCACGCTCCCCCTAAAGCGTTGTCGGACCCTCACGTGGACCCTAAACCGTCCCCGTCCCCTAACCCTAACCCTAGCCCGAACCCTACCCCTAAATCTTCCCCGAAACCTGACGCTCACCCGTCCCCTAATCCTAACCCGTACGGTAACACTAACCCGCGCCCTCACACGCACGCTCCCCCTAAAGCGTTGTCGGACCCTCACCTGGACACTAAACCGTCCCCGTCCCCTAACCCTAACCCTAGCCCGAACCCTAACCCTAACACTTCCCTGAAGCCTGACCCTCACCCGTCCCCTAATCCTAACCCGTAGGCTCACACTATCCCGCGCCCTCACACGCACGCTCCCCCTAAAGCGTTGTCGGACCCTCACCTGGACCCTAAACCGTCCCCGTCCCCTAACCCTAACCCTAGCCCGAACCCTAACCCTAACACTTCAACGAAGCCTGACCCTCACCCGTCCCCTAATCCTAACCCGTAGGCTCACACTAACCCGCGCCCTCACACACACGCTCCCCCTAAAGTGTTGTCGGACCCTCACCTGGACCCTAAACCGTCCCCGTCCCCTAACCCTAACCCTAACCCTAACCCTTCCCCGAAGCCTGACCCTCACCCGTCCCCTAATCCTAAACCGTACGCTAACACTAACCCACGCCCTCAGACGCACGCTACCCTAAAGCGTTGTCGGACCCTCACCTGGACCCTAAACTGTCCCCGTCCCCTAACCCTAACCCTAGCCCGAACCCTAACCCTTCCCCGAAGCCTGACCCTCACCCGTCACCTAATCCTAACCCGTAGGCTCACACTAACCCGCGCCCTCACACGCACGATCCCCCTAAAGCGTTTTCGGACCCTCACCTGGACCCTAAACCGTCCCCGTCCCCTAACCCTAACCCTAGCCCGAACCCTAACCCTAACCCTTCCCCGACGCATGACCCTCACCCGTCCCCTACTCCTAAGCCGTACGCTAAAACTAACCCGCACCCTCACACGTACTCTCCCCCTAAAGCATTGTCGGAGCCTCACCTGGACCCTAAACCGTCCCCGTCCCCTAACCCTAACCCTAGCCCGAACCCTAACCCTAACCCTTCCCCGAAGCCTGACCCTCACCCGTCCCCTAATCCTAACCCGTACGCTAACACTAACCCGCGCCCTCACACGCACGCTCCCCCTAAAGCGTTGTCGGACCCTCACCTGGACCCTAAACCGTCCCCGTCCCCTAACCCTAACCCTAGCCCGAATCCTAACCCTAACCCTTCCCCGAAGCCTGACCCTCACCCGTCCCCTAATCCTAACCCGTAGGCTCACACTAACCCGCGCCCTCACACGCACGCTCCCCCTAAAGCGTTGTCGGACCCTCACCTCGACCCTAAACCGTCCCCGTCCCCTAACCCTAACCCTAGCCCAAACCCGAACCCTAACCCTTCCCCGAAGCCTGACCCTCACCCGTCCCATAATCGTAACCCGTACGCTAACACTAACCCGCGCCCTCTCATGCACGCTCCCCCTAAAGCGTTGTCGGACCCTCAGCTGGTCCTAAACCGTCCCCGTCCCTTAACCCTAACCCTAGCCCGAACCCTAACCCTAACCTTTCCCCGAAGCCTGACCCTCACCCGTCCCCTAATCCTAACCCGTAGGCTCACACTAACCCGCTCCCTCACACGCACGCTCCCCCTAAAGCGTTGTCGGACCCTCACCTGGACCCTAAACTGTCCCCGTCCCCTAACCCTAACCCTAGCCCGAACCCTAACCCTAACCCTTCCCCGAAGCCTGACCCTCACCCGTCCCCTAATCCTAACCCGTACGCTAACACTAACCCGCGCCCTCACATGCACGCTCCCCCTAAAGCGTTGTCGGACCCTCACCTGGATCCTAAACCGTCCCCGTCCCCTAACCCTAACCCTAGCCTTAACCCTAACCCTAACCCTTCAACGAAGCCTGACCCTCACCCGTCCCATAATCCTAACCCGTAGACTCACACTAACCCGCGCCCTTACATGCACGCTCCCCCTAAAGCGTTGTCGGACCCTCACCAGGACCCTAAACCGTCCCCGTCCCCTAACCCTAACCCTAGCCCGAACCCTAACCATAACACTTCCCCGAAGCCTGACCCTCACCCGTCCCCTAATCCTAACCCGTACGCTCACACAAACTCGCGCCCTCACACGCACGCTCCCGCTAAAGCGTTTTCAGACCCTCACCTGGATCCTAAACCGTCCCCGTCCCCTAACCCTAACCCTAGCCCGAACCCTAACCCTAACCCTTCCCCGAAGCCTGACCCTCACCAGTCACCTAATCGTAACCCGTAGGCTCACACTAACTCGCGCCCTCACACGCACGATCCCCCTAAAGCGTTGTCGGACCCTCACCTGGACTCTAAACCGTCACCGTCCCCTAACCCTAACTCTAGCCCGAACCCTAACCCTAACCCTTCCCCGAAGCATGACCCTCACACGTCCCCTAATCCTAAGCCGTACGCTAACACTAACCCGCGCCCTCACACGCACGATCCCCCTAAAGCGTTGTCGGACCCTCACCTGGACCCTAAACCGTCCCCGTCCCCTAACCCTAAACCTAGCCCGAACCCTAACCCTAACCCTTCCCGAAGCCTGACCCTCACCCGTCCCCTAATCCTAACCCGTACGCTAACACTAACCCGCGCCCTCACACGCACGCTCCCCCTAAAGCGTTGTCGGACCCTCACCTGGACCCTAAACCGTCCCCGTCCCCTAACCCTAACCCTAGCCCGAACCGTAACCCTAACCCTTCCCCGAAGCATGACCCTCACCCGTCCCCTAATCCTAACCCGTAGGCTCACACTAACCCGCGCCCTCACACGCATGCTCCCCCTAAAGCGTTGTCGGACCCTCACCTGGACCCTAAACCGTCCCCGTCCCCTAACCCTAACCCTAGCCCGAACCCTAACCCTAACCCTTCCCCGAAGCCTGACCCTCACCCGTCCCCTAATCCTAAACCTTACGCTAACACTAACCCACGCCCTCACATGCACGCTCCCCCTAAAGCGTTGTCGGACCCTCAGCTGCATCCTAAACCGTCCCCGTCCCCTAACCCTAACCCTAGCCCGAACCCTAACCCTAACACTTCCCCGAAGCCTGACCCTCACCCGTCCCCTAATCCTAACCCGTAGGCTCACACTAACCCGTACCCTTACACGCACGCTCCCTCTAAAGCGTTGTCGGTCCCTCACCAGGACCTTAAACCGTCTCCGTCCCCTAACCCTAACCCTAGCCCGAACCCTAACCATAACACTTCCCCGAAGACTGACCCTCACACGTCCCCTAATCCTAACCCGTACGCTCAACAAACTCGCGCCCTCACACGCACGCTCCCCCTAAAGCGTTGTCAGACCCTCACCTGGACCCTTAACCGTCCCCGTCCCCTAACCCTAACCCTAGCCCGAACCCTAACCCTAACCCTTCCCCGAAGCCTGACCCTCACCCGTCCCCTAATCCTAACCCGTAGGCTCACACTAACCCGCGCCCTCACACGCACGCTCCCCTTAAAGCGTTGTTGGACCCTCACCTGGCCCCTAAACCGTCCCCGTCCCCTAACCCTAACCCTAGCCCGAACCCTAACCCTAACCCTTCCCCGAAGCCTGACCCTCACCCGTCCCATAATCCTAACCCGTAGGCTCACACTAACCCGCGCCCTCACACGCACGCTCCCCCTAAAGCATTGTCGGAACCTCACCTGGACCCTAAACCGTCCCCGTCCCCTAACCCTAACCCTAGCCCGAACCCTAACCCTAACCCTTCCCCGAAGCCTGACCCTCACCCGTCCCCTAATCCTAACCCATACGCTAACACTAACCCACGCCCTCACACGCACGCTCCCCCTAAAGCGTTGTCGGACCCTCACCTGGACCCTAAACCGTCCCCGTCCCCTAACCCTAACCCTAGCCCGAACCCTAACCCTAACCCTTCCCCGAAGCCTGACCCTCACCCGTCCCGTAATCCTAACCCGTACGCTAACACTAACTCGCGCCCTCACACGCACGCTCCCCCTAAAGCGTTGTCAGACCCTCACCTGGACCCTAAACCGTCCCCGTCCCCTAACCCTAACCCTAGCCTGAACCCTAACCCTAACCCTTCCCCGAAGCCTGACCCTCACCTGTCCCCTAATCCTAACCCGTAGACTCACACTAACCCGCGCCCTCACACGCACGCTCCACCTAAATCGTTGTCGGACCCTCAATTGGACCCTAAGCCGTCCCCGTCCCCTAACCCTAACCCTAGCCCGAACCCTAACCCTAACCCTTCCCCGTAACCTGACCCTCACCCGTCCCCTAATCCTAAACCGCACGCTAACACTAACACGGGCCCTCACACGCATGCTCCCCCTAAAGCGTTGTCGGACCCTCACCTGGACCCTAAACCGTCCCCGTTCCCTAACCCTAACCCTAGCCCGAACCATAACCCTAACACTTCCCCGAAGCCTGACCCTCACCCATCCCCTAATCCTAACCCGTAGGCTCACACTAACCCGCGCCCTCACACGCACGCTCCCCCTAAAGCGTTGTCGGACCCTCACCTGGACCCTAAACCGTCCCCGTCCCCTAACCCTAACCCTAGCCCGAACCCTAACCCTAACCCTTCCCCGAAGCCTGACCCTCACCCGTCCCCTATTCCTAACCCGTACGCTCACACTAACACGCGCCCTCACACGCACGCTCCCCCTAAAGCGTTGTCGGACCCTCACCTGGACCCTAAACCGTCCCCGTCCCCTAACCCTAACCCTAGCCCGAACCCTAACCCTAACCCTTCCCCGAAGCCTGACCCTCACCCGTCCCCTAATCCTAACCCGTAGGCTCACACTAACCCGCGCCCTTACACGCACGATCCCCCTAAAGCATTGTCGGACCCTCAGCAGGACCCTAAACCGTCCCCGTCCCCTAACCCTAACCCTAGCCCGAACCCTAACCCTAACCCTTCCCCGAAGCCTGACCCTCACCCGTCCCCTAATCCTAACCCGTAGGGTCACACTAACCCGCGCCCTCACACGCACGCTCCCCCTAAAGCGTTGTCGGACCCTCACCTGGACCCTAAACCGTCCCCGTCCCCTAACCCTAACGCTAGCCCGAACCCTAACCCTAACCCTTCCCCGAAGCCTGACCCTCACCCGTCCCCTAATCCTAACCCGTACGGTAACACTAACCCGCGCCCTCACACGCATGCTCCCCCTAAAGCGTTGTCGGACCCTCACCTGGACCCTAAACCGTCCCCGTCCCCTAACCCTAACCCTAGCCCGAACCCTAACCCTAACCCTTCCCCGAAGCCTGACCCTCACCCGTCACCTAATCCTAACCCGTAGGCTCACACTAACCCGCGCCCTCACACGCACGATCCCCCTAAAGCGTTGTCGGACCCTCACCTGGACCCTAAACCGTCCCCGTCCCCTAACCCTAACCCTAGCCCGAACCCTAACCCTAACCCTTCCCCGAAGCATGACCCTCACCCGTCCACTAATCCTAATCCGTACGCTAACACTAACCCGCGCCCTCACACGCACGCTCCCCCTAAAGCGTTGTCGGACCCTCACCTGGACCCTAAACCGTCCCCGTCCCCAAACCCTAAACCTAGCCCGAACCCTAACCCTAACCCTTCCCCGAAGCCTGACCCTCACCCGTCTCCTAATCCTAACCCGTAGGCTCACACTAACCCGCGCCCTCACACGCACGATCCCCCTAAAGCGTTGTCGGACCCTCACCTGGACCCTAAACCGTCCCCGTCCCCTAACCCTAACCCTAGCCCTAACCCTAACCCTAACCCTTCCCCGAAGCCTGACCCTCACCCGTCCCCTAATCCTAACCCGTACGCTAACACTAACCCGCGCCCTCACACGCACGCTCCCCCTAAAGCGTTGTCGGACCCTCACCTGGACCCTAAACCGTCCCCGTCCCCTAACCCTAACCCTAGCCCGAACCCTAACCCTAACCCTTCCCCGAAGCCTGACCCTCACCCGTCCCCTAATCCTAACCCGTACGCTCACACTAACCCGCGCCCTCACACGCACGCTCCCCGTAAAGCGTTGTCGGACCCTCACCTCGACCCTAAACCGTCCCCGTCCCCTAACCCTAACCCTAGCCCGAACCCTAACCCTAACCCTTCCCCGAAGCCTGACCCTCACCCGTCCCCTAATCCTAACCCGTACGCTAACACTAACCCACGCCCTCACATGCACGCTCCCCCTAAAGCATTGTCGGACCCTCAGCTGGATCCTAAACCATCCCCGTCCCCTAACCCTAACCCTAGCCCGAACCCTAACCCTAACCCTTCCCTGAAGCCTGACCCTCACCCGTCCCCTAATCCTAACCCGTAGGCTCACACTAACCCGCGCCCTTACACGCACGCTCCCCCTAAAGCGTTGTCGGACCCTCAACAGGACCCTAAACCGTCCCCGTCCCCTAACCCTAACCCTAGCCCGAACCCTAACCCTAACCCTTCCCCGAAGCCTGACCCTCACCCGTCCCCTAATCCTAACCCGTACGCTCACACTAACTCGCGCCCTCACACGCACGCTCCCCGTAAAGCGTTGTCAGACACTCACCTGGACCCTAAACCGTCCCTGTCCCCTAACCCTAACCCTAGCCCGAACCCTAACCCTAACCCTTCCCCGAAGCCTGACCCTCACCCGTCCCCTAATCCTAAACCGTAGGCTCACACTAACCCGCGCCCTCACACGCACGCTCCCCCTAAAGCATTGTCGGAACCTCACCTGGACCCTAAACCGTCCCCGTCCCCTAACCCTAACCCTAGCCCGAACCCTAACCCTAACCCTTCCCCGAAGCCTGACCCTCAACCGTCCCCTAATCCTAACCCGTACGCAAACACTAACCTGCGCCCTCACACGCACGCTCCCCCTAAAGCGTTTTCGGACCCTCAATTGGACCATAAGCCGTCCCCGTCCCCTAACCCTAACCCTAGCCCGAACCCTAACCCTAACCCTTCCCCGAAGCCTGACCCTCACCCGTCCCCTAATCCTAACCCGCACGCTAACACTAACCCGCGCCCTCACACGCACGCTCCCCCTAAAGCGTTGTCAGACCCTCACCTGGACCCTAAACCGTCCCCGTACCCTAACCCTAACCCTAGCCCGAAACCTAACCCTAACCCTTCAACTAAGCCTGACCCTCACCCGTCCCCTAATCCTAACACGTAGGCTCACACTAACCCGCGCCCTCACACGCACGCTCCCCCTAAAGCGTTGTCGGACCCTCACCTGGACCCTAAACCGTCTCCGTCCCCTAACCCTAACCCTAGCCCGAACCCTAACCCTAACACTTCGCCGAAGCCTGACCCTCACCCGTCCCCTAATCCTAACCCGTACGGTAACACTAACCCGCGCCCTCACACGCACGCTCCCCCTAAAGCGTTGTCGGACCCTCACCTGGACCCTAAACCGTCCCCGTCCCCTAACCCTAACCCTAGCCCGAACCCTAACCCTAACCCTTCCCCGAAGCCTGACGCTCACCCGTCCCCTAATCCTAACCCGTACGGTAACACTAACCCGCGCCCTCACACGCACGCTCCCCCTAAAGCGTTGTCGGACCCTCTCCTGGACCCTAAACCGTCCCCGTCCCCTAACCCTAACCCTAGCCCGAACCCTAACCCTCACCCTTCCCCGAAGCCTGACCCTCACCCGTCACCTAATCCTAACCCGTAGGCTCACACTAACCCGCGCCCTCACACGCACGCTCCCCCTAAAGCGTTGTCGGACCCTCACCTCGACCCTAAACCGTCCCCGTCCCCTAACCCTAGACCTAGCCCGAACCCTAACCCTAACCCTTCCCCGAAGCCTGACCCTCACCCGTCCCCTAATCCTAACCCGTAGGCTCACATTAACCCGCGCCCTTACACGCACGATCCCCCTAAAGCATTGTCGAACCCTCAGCAGGACCCTAAACCGTCCCCGTCCCCTAACCCTAACCCTAGCCCGAACCCTAACCCTAACCCTTCCCCGAAGCCTGACCCTCACCCGTCCCCTAATCCTAACCCGTACGGTAACACTAACCCGCGCCCTCACACGCACGCTCCCCCTAAAGCGTTGTCGGACCCTCACCTGGACCCTAAACCGTCCCCGTCCCCTAACCCTAAACCTAGCCCGAACCCTAACCCTAACCCTTCCCCGAAGCCTGACCCACACCCGTCTCCTAATCCTAACCCGTAGGCTCACACTAACCCGCGCCCTCACACGCACGATCCCCCTAAAGCGTTGTCGGACCCTCACCTGGACCCTAAACCGTCCCCGTCCCCTAACCCTAACCCTAGCCCGAAACCTAACCCTAACCCTTCCCCGAAGCCTGACCCTCACCCGTCCCCTAATCCTAACCCGTACGCTAACACTAACCTGCGCCCTCACACGCACGCTCCCCGTAAAGCGTTGTCGGACCCTCACCTGGACCCTAAACCGTCCCCGTCCCCTAACCCTAACCCTAGCCCGAACCCTAACCCTAACCCTTCCACGAAGCCTGACCCTCACCCGTCCCCTAATCCTAACCCGTAGGCTCACACTAACCCGCGCCCTCACACGCACGCTCCCCCTAAAGCGTTGTCGGACCCTCACCTGGACCCTAAACCGTCCCCGTCCCCTAACCCTAACCCTAGCCCGAACCCTAACCCTAACCCTTCCCCGAAGCCTGACCCTCACCCGTCCCCCAATCCTAACCCGTAGGCTCACACTAACCCGCGCCCTTACACGCACGCTCCCCCTAAAGCGTTGTCGGACCCTCAACAGGACCCTAAACCGTCCCCGTCCCCTAACCCTAACCCTAGCCCGAACCCTAACCATAACCCTTCCCCGAAGCCTGACGCTCACCCATCCCTTAATCCTAACCCGTACTGTAACACTAACCCGCGCCCTCACAAGCACGCTCCCCCTAAAGCGTTGTCGGACCCTCACCTGGACCCTAAACGGTCCCCGTCCCCTAACCCTAACCCTAGCCCGAACCCTAACCCTAACCCTTCCCCGAAGCCTGACCCTCACCCGTCACCTAATCCTAACCCGTAGGCTCACACTAACCCGCGCCCTCACACGCACGATCCCCCTAAAGCGTTGTCGGACCCTCACCTGGACCCTAAACCGTCCCCGTCCCCTAACCCTAACCCTAGCCCGAACCCTAACCCTAACCCTTCCCCGAAGCATGACCCTCAACCGTCCCTTATCCTAAGCCGTACGCTAACACTAACCCGCGCCCTCACACGCACGCTCCCCCTAAAGCGTTGTCGGACCCTCACCTGGACCCTAAACCGTCCCCGTCCCCTAGCCCTAACCCTAGCCCGAACCCTAACCCTAACCCTTCCCCGAAGCCTGACCCTCACCCGTCCCCTAATCCTAACCCGTAGGCTCAAACTAACCCACGCCCTCACACGCACGCTCCCCCTAAAGCGTTGTCGGACCCTCACCTGGACCCTAAACCGTCCCCGTCCCCTAACCCTAACCCTAGCCCAAACCCTAACCCTAACCCTTCCCCGAAGCCTGACCCTCACCCTTCCCCTAATCCTAACCCGTAGGCTCACACTAACCCGCGCCCTCACACGCACGCTCCCCCTAAAGCGTTGTCGGACCCTCACCTCGACCCTAAACCGTCCCCGTCCCCTAACCCTAACCCTAGCCCGAACCCTAACCCTAACCCTTCCCCGAAGCCTGACCCTCACCCGTCCCCTAATCCTAAC
Source organism: Lagenorhynchus albirostris (assembly GCF_949774975.1). Classification (NCBI taxonomy): domain Eukaryota; kingdom Metazoa; phylum Chordata; class Mammalia; order Artiodactyla; family Delphinidae; genus Lagenorhynchus; species Lagenorhynchus albirostris. Next base: position 192,208 of record NW_026783545.1, on the reverse strand, counting down.
CCGTACGCTAACACTAACCCGCGCCCTCACATGCACGCTCCCCCTAAAGCGTTGTCGGACCCTCACCTGGACCCTAAACCGTCCCCGTCCCCTAACCCTAACCCTAGCCCGAACCCTAACCCTAACCCTTCCCCGAAGCCTGACCCTCACCCGTCCCCTAATCCTAACCCGTAGGCTCACACTAACCCGCGCCCTTACACGCACGCTCCCCCTAAAGCGTTGTCGGACCCTCACCAGGACCCTAAACCGTCCCCGTCCCCTAACCCTAAACCTAGCCCGAACCCTAACCATAACACTTCCCCGAAGCCTGACCCTCACCCGTCCCCTAATCCTAACCCGTACGCTCACACTAACTCGCGCCCTCACACGCACGCTCCCCCTAAAGCGTTGTCGGACCCTCACCAGGACCCTAAACCGTCCCCGTCCCCTAACCCTCACCCTAGACCGAACCCTAACCCTAACCCTTCCCCGAAGCCTGACCCTCACCCGTCCCCTAATCCTAACCCGTAGGCTCACACTAACCCGCGCCCTCACACGCACGCTGCCCCTAAAGCGTTGTCGGACCCTCACCTCGACCCTAAACCGTCCCCGTCCCCTAACCCTAACCCTAACCCTAGCCCGAACCCTAACCCTAACACTTCCCCGAAGCCTGACACTCACCCGTCCCCTAATCCTAACCCGTAGGCTCACACTAACCCGCGCCCTCACACGTACGCTCCCCGTAAAGCATTGTCGGAACCTCACCTGGACCCTAAACCGTCCCCATACCCTAACACTAACCCTAGCCCGAACCCTAACCCTAACCCTTCCCCGAAGCCTGACCCTCACCCGTCCCCTAATCCTAACCCGTACGCTAACACTAACCCACGCCCTCACACGCACGCTCCCCCTAATGCGTTGTCGGACCCTCACCTGGACCCTAAACCGTCCCCGTCCCCTAACCCTAACCCTAGCCCGAACCCTAACCCTAACCCTTCCCCGAAGCCTGACCCTCACCCGTCCCCTAATCCTAACTCGTACGCTCACATTAACTCGCGCCCTCACACGTACGCTCCCCCTAAAGCGTTGTCAGACCCTCACCTGGACCCTAAACCGTCCCCGTCCCCTAACCCTAACCCTAGCCCGAACCCTAACCCTAACACTTCCCCAAAGCCTGACCCTCACCCGTCCCCTAATCCTAACCCTTAGCCTCACACTAACCCGCGCCCTCACACGCACACTCCCCCTAAAGCGTTGTCGGACCCTCACCTGGACCCTAAACCGTCCCCGTACCCTAACCCTAACCCTAGCCCGAACCCTAACCCTAAACCTTCAACGAAGCCTGACCCTCACCCGTCCCCTAATCCTAACCCGTAGGCTCACACTAACCCGCGCCCTCACACACACGCTTCCCCTAAAGCGTTGTCGGACCCTCACCTCGACCCTAAACCGTCCCCGTCCCCTAACCCTAACCCTAGCTCGAACCCTAACCGTAACCCTTCCCCGAAGCCTGACCCTCACCCGTCCCCTAATCCTAACCCGTAGGCTCACACTAACCCGCGCCCTCACACGCACGCTCCCCCTAAAGCATTGTCGGAACCTCACCTGGACCCTAAACCGTCCCCGTACCCTAACCCTAACCCTAGCCCGAACCCTAACCCTAACCCTTCCCCGAAGCCTGACCCTCACCCGTCCCCTAATCCTAAACCGTAGGCTCACACTAACCCGCGCCCTCACACGCACGCTCCCCCTAAATCGTTGTCGGACCCTCACCTGGACCCTAAACCGTCCCCGTACCCTAACCCTAACCCTAGGCCGAACCCTAACCCTAAACCTTCCCCGAAGCCTGACCCTCACCCGTCACCTAATCGTAACCCGTAGGCTCACACTAACCTGCGCCCTCACACGCACGATCCCCCTAAAGCGTTGTCGGACCCTCACCTGGACTCTAAACCGTCCCCGTCCCCTAACCCTAACCCTAGCCCGAACCCTAACCCTAACCCTTCCCCGAAGCCTGACCCTCACCCGTCCCCTAATCCTAACCCGTACGGTAACACTAACCCGCGCCCTCACACGCACGCTCCCCCTAAAGCGTTGTCGGACCCTCACCTGGACCCTAAACCGTCCCCGTCCCCAAACCCTAAACCTAGCCCGAACCCTAACCCTAACCCTTCCCCGAAGCCTGACCCTCACCCGTCTCCTAATCCTAACCCGTAGGCTCACACTAACCCGCGCCCTCACACGCACGATCCCCCTAAAGCGTTGTCGGACCCTCACCTGGACCCTAAACCGTCCCCGTCCCCTAACCCTAACCCTAGCCCGAACCCTAACCCTAACCCTTCCCCGAAGCCTGACCCTCACCCGTCACCTAATCCTAACCCGTACGCTAAAACTAAACCGCGCCCTCACACGCACGCTCCCCCTAAAGCGTTGTCGGACCCTCACCTGGACGCTAAACCGTCACCGTCCCCTAACCCTAACCCTAGCCCGAACCCTAACCCTAACCCTTCCCCGAAGCCTGACCCTCACCCGTCCCCTAATCCTAACCCGTAGGCTCACACTAACCCGCGCCCTCACACGCACGCTCCCCCTAAAGCGTTGTCGGACCCTCACCTCGACCCTAAACCGTCCCCGTCCCCTAACCCTAACCCTAGCCCGAACCCTAACCCTAACCCTTCCCCGAAGCCTGACCCTCACCCGTCCCCTAATCCTAACCCGTACGCTAACACTAACCCACGCCCTCACATGCACGCTCCCCCTAAAGCGTTGTCGGACCCTCAGCTGGATCCTAAACCGTCCCCGTCCCCTAACCCTAACCCTAGCCCGAACCCTAACCCTAACCCTTCCCTGAAGCCTGACCCTCACCCGTCCCCTAATCCTAACCCGTAGGCTCACACTAACCCGCGCCCTTACACGCACGCTCCCCCTAAAGCGTTGTCGGACCCTCAACAGGACCCTAAACCGTCCCCGTCCCCTAACCCTAACCCTAGCCCGAACCCTAACCATAACACTTCCCCGAAGCCTGACCCTCACCCGTCCCCTAATCCTAACCCGTACGCTCACACTAACTCGCGCCCTCACACGCACGCTCCCCCTAAAGCGTTGTCAGACCCTCACCTGGACCCTAAACCGTCCCTGTCCCCTAACCCTAACCCTAGCCCGAACCCTAACCCTAACCCTTCCCCGAAGCCTGACCCTCAACCGTCCCCTAATCCTAAACCGTAGGCTCACACTAACCGGCGCCCTCACACGCACGCTCCCCCTAAAGCATTGTCGGAACCTCACCTGGACCCTAAACCGTCCCCGTCCCCTAACCCTAACCCTAGCCCGAACCCTAACCCTAACCCTTCCCCGAAGCCTGACCCTCACCCGTCCCCTAATCCTAACCCGTAGGCTCACACTAACCCGCGCCCTCACACGCACGCTCCCCCTAAAGCGTTATCAGACCCTCACCTGGACCCTAAACCGTCCCCGTACCCTAACCCTAACCCTAGCCCGAAACCTAACCCTAACCCTTCAACGAAGCCTGAACCTCACCCGTCCCCTAATCCTAACACGTAGGCTCACACTAACCCGCGCCCTCACACGCACGCTCCCCCTAAAGCGTTGTCGGACCCTCACCTGGACCCTAAACCGTCTCCGTCCCCTAACCCTAACCCTAGCCCGAACCCTAACCCTAACACTTCCCCGAAGCCTGACCCTCACCCGTCCCCTAATCCTAACCCGTACGCTAACACTAACCCACGCCCTCACACGCACGCTCCCCCTAAAGCGTTGTCGGACCCTCACCTGGACCCTAAACCGTCCCCGTCCCCTAAACCTAACCCTAGCCCGAACCCTAACCCTAACCCTTCCCCGAAGCCTGACGCTCACCCGTCCCCTAATCCTAACCCGTACTGTAACACTAACCCGCGCCCTCACAAGCACGCTCCCCCTAAAGCGTTGTCGGACCCTCACCTGGACCCTAAACGGTCCCCGTCCCCTAACCCTAACCCTAGCCCGAACCCTAACCCTAACCCTTCCCCGAAGCCTGACCCTCACCCGTCACCTAATCCTAACCCGTAGGCTCACACTAACCCGCGCCCTCACACGCACGATCCCCCTAAAGCGTTGTCGGACCCTCACCTGGACCCTAAACCGTCCCCGTCCCCTAACCCTTACCCTAGCCCGAACCCTAACCCTAACCCTTCCCCGAAGCATGACCCTCAACCGTCCCCTAATCCTAAGCCGTACGCTAACACTAACCCGCGCCCTCACACGCACGCTCCCCCTAAAGCGTTGTCGGACCCTCACCTGGACCCTAAACCGTCCCCGTCCCCTAACCCTAACCCTAGCCCGAACCCTAACCCTAACCCTTCCCCGAAGCCTGACCCTCACCCGTCCCCTAATCCTAACCCGTAGGCTCACACTAACCCGCCCCCTCACACGCACGCTCCCCCTAAAGCATTGTCGGAACCTCAGCTGGACCCTAAACCGTCCCCGTACCCTAACCCTAACCCTAGCCCGAACCCTAACCCTAACCCTTCCCCGAAGCCTGACCCTCACCCGTCCCCTAATCCTAACCCGTAGGCTCAAACTAACCCACGCCCTCACACGAACGCTCCCCCTAAAGCGTTGTCCGACCCTCACCTGGACCCTAAACCGTCCCCGTCCCCTATCCCTAACCCTAGCCCGAACCCTAACCCTAACCCTTCCCCGAAGCCTGACCCTCACCCGTCCCCTAATCCTAACCCGTAGGCTCACACTAATCCGCGCCCTCACACGCACGCTCCCCCTAAAGCGTTGTCGGACCCTCACCTCGACCCTAAACCGTCCCCGTCCCCTAACCCTAACCGTAGCCCGAACCCTAACCCTAACCCTTCCCCGAAGCCTGACCCTCACACGTCCCCTAATCCTAACCCGTACGCTAACACTAACCCGCGCCCTCACATGCACGCTCCCCCTAAAGCGTTGTCGGACCCTCACCTGGACCCTAAACCGTCCCCGTCCCCTAACCCTAACCCTAGCCCGAACCCTAACCCTAACCCTTCCCCGAAGCCTGACCCTCACCCGTCCCCTAATCCTAACCCGTAGGCTCACACTAACCCGCGCCCTTACACGCACGCTCCCCCTAAAGCGTTGTCGGACCCTCACCAGGACCCTAAACCATCCCCGTCCCCTAACCCTAACCCTAGCCCGAACCCTAACCATAACACTTCCCCGAAGCCTGACCCTCACCCGTCCCCTAATCCTAACCCGTACGCTCACACTAACTCGCGCCCTCACACGCACGCTCACCCTAAAGCGTTGTCGGACCCTCACCAGGACCCTAAACCGTCCCCGTCCCCTAACCCTAACCCTAGCCCGAACCCTAACCCTAACCCTTCCCCGAAGCCTGACCCTCACCCGTCCCCTAATCCTAACCCGTAGGCTCACACTAACCCGCGCCCTCACACGCCTGCTGCCCCTAAAGCGTTGTCGGACCCTCACCTCGACCCTAAACCGTCCCCGTCCCCTAACCCTAACCCTAACCCTAGCCCGAACCCTAACCCTAACCCTTCCCCGAAGCCTGACACTCACCCGTCCCCTAATCCTAACCCGTAGGCTCACACTAACCCGCGCCCTCACACGCACGCTCCCCGTAAAGCATTGTCGGAACCTCACCTGGACCCTAAACCGTCCCCGTACCCTAACCCTAACCCTAGCCCGAACCCTAACCCTAACCCTTCCCCGAAGCCTGACCCTCACCCGTCCCCTAATCCTAACCCGTACGCTAACACTAACCCACGCCCTCACACGCACGCTCCCCCTAAAGCGTTGTCGGACCCTCACCTGGACCCTAAACCGTCCCCGTCCGCTAACCCTAACCCTAGCCCGAACCCTAACCCTAACCCTTCCCGGAAGCCTGACCCTCACCCGTCCCCTAATCCTAACCCGTACGCTCACACTAACTCGCGCCCTCACACGCACGCTCCCCCTAAAGCGTTGTCAGACCCTCACCTGGACCCTAAACCGTCCCCGTCCCCTAACCCTAACCCTAGCCCAAACCCTAACCCTAACACTTCCCCGAAGCCTGACCCTCACCCGTCCCCTAATCCTAACCCTTAGCCTCACACTAACCCGCGCCCTCACACGCACACTCCCCCTAAAGCGTTGTCGGACCCTCACCTGGACCCTAAACCGTCCCCGTACCCTAACCCTGACCCTAGCCCGAACCCTAACCCTAACCCTTCAACGAAGCCTGACCCTCACCCGTCCCCTAATCCTAACCCGTAGGCTCACACTAACCCGCGCCCTCACACGCACGCTTCCCCTAAAGCGTTGTCGGACCCTCACCTCGACCCTAAACCGTCCCCGTCCCCTAACCCTAACCCTAGCCCGAACCCTAACCCTAACCCTTCCCCGAAGCCTGACCCTCACCCGTCCCCTAATCCTAACCCGTAGGCTCACACTAACCCGCGCCCTCACACGCACGCTCCCCCTAAAGCATTGTCGGAACCTCACCTGGACCCTAAACCGTCCCCGTACCCTAACCCTAACCCTAGCCCGAACCCTAACCCTAACCCTTCCCCGAAGCCTGACCCTCACCCGTCCCCTAATCCTAAACCGTAGGCTCACACTAACCCGCGCCCTCACACGCACGCTCCCCCTAAATCGTTGTCGGACCCTCACCTGGACCCTAAACCGTCGCCGTACCCTAACCCTAACCCTAGGCCGAACCCTAACCCTAAACCTTCCCCGAAGCCTGACCCTCACCCGTCACCTAATCGTAACCCGTAGGCTCACACTAACCTGCGCCCTCACACGCACGATCCCCCTAAAGCGTTGTCGGACCCTCACCTGGACTCTAAACCGTCCCTGTCCCCTAACCCTAACCCTAGCCCGAACCCTAACCCTAACCCTTCCCCGAAGCATGACCCTCACCAGTCCCCTAATCCTAAGCCGTACGCTAACACTAACCCGCGCCCTCACACGCACGCTCCCCCTAAAGCGTTGTCGGACCCTCACCTGGACCCTAAACCGTCCCCGTCCCCTAACCCTAACCCTAGCCCGAACCCTAACCCTAACCCTTCCCCGAAGCCTGACCCTCACCCGTCCCCTAATCCTTACCCGTAGGCTCACACTAACCCGCGTCCTCACAGGCACGCTCCCCCTTAAGCGTTGTCGGACCCTCACCTCGACCCTAAACCGTCCCCGTACCCTAACCCTAACCCTAGCCCGAACCCTAACCCTAACCCTTCCCCGAAGCCTGACCCTCACCCGTCCCCTAATCCTAACCCGTAGGCTCACACTAACCCGCGCCCTCACACGCACGATCCCCCTAAAGCGTTGTCGGACCCTCACCTGGACCCTAAACCGTCCCCGTCCCCTAACCCTAACCCTAGCCCGAACCCTAACCCTAACCCTTCCCCGAAGCCTGACCCTCACCCGTCCCCTAATCCTAACCCGTACGCTCACACTAACTCGCGCCCTCACACGCACGCTCCCCCTAAAGCGTTGTCAGACTCTCACCTGGACCCTAAACCGTCCCCGTAACCTAACCCTAACCCTAGCCCGAACCCTAACCCTAACACTTCCCCGAAGCCTGACCCTCACCCGTCCCCTAATCCTAACCCGTACGCTCACACTAATTCGCGCCCTCACACGCACGCTCCCCCTAAAGCGTTGTCAGACCCTCACCTGGACCCTAAACCGTCCCCGTCCCCTAACCATAACCCTAGCCCGAACCCTAACCCTATCCATTCCCCGAAGCCTGACCCTCACCCGTCCACTAATCCTAACCCGTAGGCTCACACTAACCCGCGCCCTCACACGCACGCTCCCCCTAAAGCGTTGTCGGACCCTCACCTGGACCCTAAACCGTCCCCGTCCCCTAACCCTAACCCTAGCCCGAACCCTAACACTAACACTTCCCCGAAGCCTGACCCTCACCCGTCCCCTAATCCTAACCCGTAGGCTCACACTAACCCGCGCCCTCACACGCACGCTCCCCCTAAAGCGTTGTCGGACCCTCACCTGGACCCTAAACCGTCCCCGTCCCCTAACTCTAACCCTAGCCCGAACAATAATCCTAACCCTTCCCCGAAGCCTGACCCTCACCCGTCACCTAATCCTAATCCGTAGGCTCACACTAACCCGCGCCCTCACACGCACGCTCCCCCTAAAGCATTTTCGGACCCTCACCTGGACCCTAAACCGTCCCCGTACCCTAACCCTAACCCTAGCCCGAACCCTAACCCTAACACTTCCCCGAAGCCTGACCCTCACCCGTCCCCTAATCCTAACCCGTACGCTAACACTAACCCGTGCCCTCACATGCACGCTCCCCCTAAAGCGTTGTCGGACCCTCACCTGAACCCTAAACCGTCCCCGTCCCCTAACCCTAACCCTAGCCCGAACCCTAACCCTTCCCCGAAGCCTGACCCTCACCCGTCACCTAATCCTAAGACGTACGCTAACACTAACCCGCGCCCTCACACCCACGCTCCCCTTAAAGCGTTGTCGGACCCTCACCTGGACCCTAAACCGTCCACGTCCCGTTACCCTAACACTAGCCCGAACCCTAACCCTAACCCTTCCCCGAAGCCTGACCCTCACCCGTCCCCTATTCCTAACCCGTACGCTCACACTAACCCGCGCCCTCACACGCACGCTCCCTCTAAAGCGTTGTCGGACCCTCACCTCGACCCTAAAACGTCCCCGTCCCCTAACCCTAACCCTAGCCCGAACCCTAACCCTAACCCTTCCCCGAAGCCTGACCCTCACCCGTCCCCTAATCCTAACCCGTAGGCTCACACTAACCCGCGCCCTCACACGCACGCTCCACCTAAAGCGTTGTCGGACCCTCACCTGGACCCTAAACCGTCCCCGTCCCCTAACCCTAACCCTAGCCCGAATCCTAACCCTAACCCTTCCCCGAAGCATGACTCTCACCCGTCCCCTAATCCTAACCCGTATGCTAACACTAACCCGCGCCCTCACACGCACGCTCCCCCTAAAGCGTTTTCGGACCCTCACCTGGACCCTAAACCGTCCCCTAACCCTAACCCTAACCCTAGCCCGAACCCTAACCCTAACCCTTCCCCGAAGCCTGACCGTCACCCGTCCCCTAATTTTAACCCGTACGCTAACACTAACCCGCGCCCTCACACGCACGCTCCCCCTAAAGCGTTGTCGGACCCTCACCTGGACCCTAATCCGTCCCCGTCCCCTAACCCTAACCCTAGCCCGAACCCTAACCCTAACCCTTCCCCGAAGCCTGACCCTCACCCGTCCCCTCATCCTAACCCGTAGGCTCACACTAACCCGCGCCCTCACACGCACGCTCCCCCTAAAGCGTTGTCGGACCCTCACCTCGACCCTAAACCGTCCCCGTCCCCTAACCCTAACCCTAGACCGAACCCTAACCCTAACCCTTCCCCGAAGCCTGACCCTCACCTGTCCCCTAATCCTAACCCGTACGCTAACACTAACCCGCGCCCTCACATACACGCTCCCCCTAAAGCGTTGTCGGACCCTCAGCTGGATCCTAAAGCGTCCCCGTCCCCTAACCCTAACCCTAGCCCGAACCCTAACCCTAACCCTTCCCCGAAGCCTTACCCTCACCCGTCCCCTAATCCTAACCCGTAGGCTCACACTAACCCGCGCCCTTACACGCACGCTCCCCCTAAAGCGTTGTCGGACCCTCACCAGGACCCTAAACCGTCCCCGTCCCCTAACCCTAACCCTAGCCCGAACCCTAACCATAACACTTCCCCGAAGCCTGACGCTCACCCGTCCCCTAATCCTAACCCGTACGCTCACACTAACCCGCGCCCTCACACGCACGCTCCCCCTAAAGCGTTGTCTGACCCTCACCTGGACCCTAAACCGTCCCCGTCCCCTAACCCTAACCCTAACCCTAACCCCCTAAAGCGTTGTCGGACCCTCACCTCGACCCTAAACCGTCCCCGTCCCCTAACCCTAACCCTTGCCCAAACCCTAACCCTAACCCTCCCCCGAAACCTGACCCTCACCCGTCCCCTAATCCTAACCCGTACGCTAACACTAACCCGCGCCCTCACATGCACCCTCCCCCTAAAGCGTTGTCGGACCCTCAGCTGAATCCTAAACCGTCCCCGTCCCCTAACCCTAACCCTAGCCCGAACCCTAACCCTAACCCTTCCACGAAGCCTGACCCTCACCCGTCCCCTAATCCTAACCCGTACGCTCACACTAACTCGCGCCCTCACACGCACGCTCCCCCTAAAGCGTTGTCAGACCCTCACCTGGACCCTAAACCGTCCCCGTACCCTAACCCTAACCCTAGCCCGAACCCTAACCCTAACCCTTCCCCGAAGCCTGACCCTCACCCGTCACCTAATCGTAACCCGTAGGCTCACACTAACCCGCGCCCTCACACGCACGATCCCCCTAAAGCGTTGTCGGACACTCACCTGGACTCTAAACCGTCCCCGTCCCCTAACCCTAACCCTAGCCCGAACCCTAACCCTAACCCTTCCCCGAAGCATGACCCTCACCCGTCCCCTAATCCTAAGCCGTACGCTAACACTAACCCGCGCCCTCACACGCACGCTCCCCCTAAAGCGTTGTCGGACCCTCACCTGGACCCTAAACCGTCCCCGTCCCCTAACCCTAACCCTAGCCCGAACCCTAACCCTAACACTTCCCCGAAGCCTGACCCTCACACGTCCCCTAATCCTAACCCGTACGCTCACACTAACCCGCGCCCTCACACGCACGCTCCCCCTAAAGCGTTGTCGGACCCTCACCTGGACCCTAAACCGTCCCCGTCCCCTAACCCTAACCCTAGCCCGAACCCTAACCCTAACCCTTCCCCGAAGCCTGACCCTCACCCGTCCCCTAATCCTATCCCGTAGGCTCACACTAACCCGCGCCCTCACACGCACGCTCCCCCTAAAGCGTTGTCGGACCCTCACCTCGACCCTAAACTGTCCCCGTCCCCTAACCCTAACCCTAGCCCGAACCCTAACCCTAACCCTTCCCCGAAGCCTGACCCTCACCCGTCCCCTAATCCTAACCCGTACGCTAACACTAACCCGCACCCTCACATGCACGCTCCCCCTAAAGCGTTGTCGGACCCTCACCTGAATCCTAAACCGTCCCCGTCCCCTAACCCTAACCCTAGCCTTAACCCTAACCCTAACCCTTCAACGAAGCCTGACCCTCACCCGTCCCATAATCCTAACCCGTAGGCTCACACTAACCCGCGCCCTTACATGCACGCTCCCCCTAAAGCGTTGTCGGACCCTCACCAGGACCCTAAACCGTCCCCGTCCCCTAACCCTAACCCTAGCCCGAACCCTAACCATAACACTTCCCCGAAGCCTGACCCTCACCCGTCCCCTAATCCTAACCAGTACGCTCACACAAACTCGTGCCCTCACACGCACGCTCCCGCTAAAGCGTTGTCAGACCCTCACCTGGATCCTAAACCGTCCCCGTCCCCTAACCCTAACCCTAGCCCGAACCCTAACCCTAACCCTTCCCCGAAGCCTGACCCTCACCCGTCACCTAATCGTAACCCGTAGGCTCACACTAACCCGCGCCCTCACACGCACGATCCCCCTAAAGCGTTGTCAGACCCTCACCTGGACTCTAAACCGTCCCCGTCCCCTAACCCTAACCCTAGCCCGAACCCTAACCCTAACCCTTCCCCGAAGCATGACCCTCACACGTCCCCTAATCCTAAGCCGTACGCTAACACTAACCTGCGCCCTCACACGCACGCTCCCCCTAAATCGTTGTCGGACCCTCACCTGGACCCTAAACCGTCCCCGTCCCCTAACCCTAACCCTAGCCCGAACCCTAACCCAAACCCTTCCCCGAAGCCTGACCCTCACCCGTCCCCTAATCCTAACCCGTACGCTAACACTAACCCACGGTCTCACACGCACGCTCCCCCTAAAGCGTTGTCGGACCCTCACCTGGACCCTCAACCGTCCCCGTCCCCTAACCCTAACCCTAGCCCGAACCCTAACCCTAACCCTTCCCCGAAGTCTGACGCTCACCCGTCCCCTAATCCTAACCCGTACGGTAACACTAACCCGCACCCTCACACGCACGCTCCCCCTAAAGCGTTGTCGGACCCTCACCTGGACCCTAAACCGTCCCCGTCCCCTAACCCTAACCCTAGCCCGAACCCTAATCTAACCCTTCCCCGAAGCCTGACCATCACCCGTCACCTAATCCTAACCCGAAGGCTCACACTAACCCGCGCCCTCACACGCACGATCCCCCTAAAGCGTTGTCGGACACTCACCTGGACCCTAAACCGTCCCCGTCCCCTAACCCTAACCCTAGCCCGAACCCTAACCCTAACCCTTCCCCGAAGCATGACCCTCACCCGTCCCCTAATCCTAAGCCGTACGCTAACACTAACCCGCGCCCTCACATGCACGCTCCCCCTAAAGCGTTGTCGGACCCTCACCTGGACCCTAAACCGTCCCCGTCCCCTAACCCTAACCCTAGCCCGAACCCTAACCCTAACCCTTCCCCGAAGCCTGACCCTACCCGTCCCCTAATCCTAACACGTAGGCTCACACTAACCCGCGCCCTTACACGCATGCTCCCCCTAAAGCGTTGTCGGACCCTCACCAGGACCCTAAACCGTCCCAGTCCCCTAACCCTAACCCTAGCCCGAACCCTAACCATAACACTTCCCCGAAGGCTGACCCTCACCCGTCCCCTAATCCTAACCCGTACGCTCACACTAACTCGCGCCCTCACACGCACGCTCCCCCTAAAGCGTTGTCAGACCCTCATCTGGACCCTAAACCGTCCCCGTCCCCTAACCCTAACCCTAGCCCGAACCCTAACCCTAACCCTTCCCCGAAGCCTGACCCTCACCTGTCCCCTAATCCTAACCCGTAGGTTCACACTAACCCGCGCCCTCACACGCACGCTCCCCCTAAAGCGTTGTCGGACCCTCACCTGGACCCTAAACCGTCCCCGTCCCCTAACCCTAACCCTAGCCCGAACCCTAACCCTAACTCTTCCCCGAAACCTGACGCTCACCCGTCCCCTAATCCTAACCCGTAGGCTCACACTAACCCGCGCCCTCACACGCACGCTCCCCCTAAAGCGTTGTCGGACCCTCACCTGGACCCTAAACCGTCCCCGTCCCCTAACCCTAACCCTAGCCCGAACCCTAACCCTAACACTTCAACGAAGCCTGACCCTCACCCGTCCCCTAATCCTAACCCGTAGGCTCACACTAACCCGCGCCCTCACACGCACGCTCCCCCTAAAGCGTTGTCGGACCCTCACCTGGACCCTAAACCGTCCCCGTCCCCTAACCCTAACCCTAACCCTAACCCTTCCCCGAAGCCTGACTCTCACCCGTCACCTAATCCTAACCCGTACGCTAACACTAACCCGCGCCCTCACACGCACGCTCCCCCTAAAGCGTTGTCGGACCCTCACCTAGACCCTAAACTGTCCCCGTCCCCTAAACCTAACCCTAGCCCGAACCCTAACCCTAACCCTTCCCTGAAGCCTGACCCTCACCCGTCACCTAATTCTAACCCGTAGGCTCACACTAACCCGCGCCCTCACACGCACGATCCCCCTAAAGCGTTTTCGGACCCTCACCTGGACCCTAAACCGTCCCCGTCCCCTAACCCTAACCCTAGCCCGAACCCTAACCCTAACCCTTCCCCGAAGCATGACCCTCACCCGTCCCCTAATCCTAAGCCGTACGCTAACACTAACCCGCACCCTCACACGTACGCTCCCCCTAAAGCGTTGTCGGACCCTCACCTGGACCCTAAACCGTCCCCGTCCCCTAACCCTAACCCTAGCCCGAACCCTAACCCTAACCCTTCCCTGAAGCCTGACCCTCACCCGTCCCCTAATCCTAACCCGTACGCTAACACTAACCCGCGCCCTCACACGCACGCTCCCCCTAAAGCGTTGTCGGACCCTCATCTGGACCCTAAACCGTCCCCGTCCCCTAACCCTAACCCTAGCCCGAACCCTAACCCTAACCCTTCCCCGAAGCCTGACCCTCACCCGTCCCCTAATCCTAACCCGTAGGCTCACACTAACCCGCCCCCTCACACGCACGCTCCCCCTAAAGCGTTGTTGGACCCTCACCAGGACCCTAAACCGTCCCCGTCCCCTAACCCTAACCCTAGCCCGAACCCTAACCATAACACTTCCCCGAAGACTGACCCTCACCCGTCCCCTAATCCTAACCCGTACGCTCACACAAACTCGCGCACTCACACGCACGCTCCCGCTAAAGCGTTGTCAGACCCTCACCTGGATCCTAAACCGTCCCCGTCCCCTAACCCTAACCCTAGCCCGAACCCTAACCCTAACCCTTCCCCGAAGCCTGACCCTCACCCGTCACCTAATCGTAACCCGTAGGCTCACACTAACCCGCGCCCTCACACGCACGATCCCCCTAAAGCGTTGTCGGACCCTCACCTGGACTCTAAACCGTCCCCGTCCCCTAACCCTAACCCTAGCCCGAACCCTAACCCTAACCCTTCCCCGAAGCATGACCCTCACACGTCCCCTAATCCTATGCCGTACGCTAACACTAACCCGCGCCCTCACACGCACGCTCCCCCTAAAGCGTTGTCGGACCCTCACCTGGACCCTAAACCGTCTCCGTCCCCTAACCCTAACCCTAGCCCGAACCCTAACCCTAACCCTTCCCCGAAGCCTGACCCTCACCCGTCCCCTAATCCTAACCCGTACGCTAACACTAACCCACGCCCTCACACGCACGCTCCCCCTAAAGCGTTGTCGGACCCTCACCTGGAACCTAAACCGTCCCCGTCCCCTAACCCTAACCCTAGCCCGAACCATAACCCTAACCCTTCCCCGAAGCATGACCCTCACCCGTCCCCTAATCCTAACCCGTAGGCTCACACTAACCCGCGCCCTCACACGCACGCTCCCCCTAAAGCGTTGTCGGACCCTCACCTGGACCCTAAACCGTCCCCGTCCCCTAACCCTAACCCTAGCCCGAACCCTAACCCTAACCCTTGCCCGAAGCCTGACCCTCACCCGTCCCCTAATCCTAACCCTTACGCTAACACTAACCCGCGCCCTCACATGCACACTCCCCCTAAAGCGTTGTCGGACCCTCAGCTGGATCCTAAACCGTCCCCGTCCCCTAACCCTAAACCTAGCCCGAACCCTAACCCTAACATTTCCCCGAAGCCTGACCCTCACCCGTCCCCTAATCCTAACCCGTAGGCTCACACTAACCCGCACCCTTACACGCACGCTCCCCCTAAAGCGTTGTCGGACCCTCACCAGGACCTTAAACCGTCTCCGTCCCCTAACCCTAACCCTAGCCCGAACCCTAACCCTAACCCTTCCCAGAAGCCTGACCCTCACACGTCCCCTAATCCTAACCCGTACGCTCACACAAACTCGCGCCCTCACACGCACGCTCCCCCTAAAGCGTTGTCAGACCCTCACCTGGACCCTAAACCGTCCCCGTCCCCTAACCCTAACCCTAGCCCGAACCCTAACCCTAACCCTTCCCCGAAGCCTGACCCTCACCCGTCCCCTAATCCTAACCCGTAGGCTCACACTAACCCGCGCCCTCACACGCACGCTCCCCCTAAAGCGTTGTCGGACCCTCACCTGGACCCTAAACCGTCCCCGTCCCCTAACCCTAACCCTAGCCCGAACCCTATCCCTAACCCTTCCCCGAAGCCTGACCCTCACCCGTCCCCTAATCCTAACCCGTAGGCTCACACTAACCCGCGCCCTCACACGCACGCTCCCCCTAAAGCATTGTCGGAACCTCACCTGGACCCTAAACCGTCCCCGTCCCCTAACCCTAACCCTAGCCCGAACCCTAACCCTAACCCTTCCCCGAAGCCTGACCCTCACCCGTCCCCTAATCCTAACCCGTACGCTAACACTAACCCACGCCCTCACACGCACGCTCCCCCTAAAGCGTTGTCGGACCCTCACCTGGACCCTAAACCGTCCCCGTCCCCTAACCCTAACCCTAGCCCTAACCCTAACCCTAACCCTTCCCCGAAGCCTGACCCTCACCCGTCCCCTAATCCTAACCCGTAGGCTCACACTAACCCGCGCCCTCACACGCACGCTCCCCCTAAAGCGTTGTCGGACCCTCACCTGGACCCTAAACCGTCCCCGTCCCCTAACCCTAACCCTAACCCTAACCCTTCCCCGAAGCCTGACTCTCACCCGTCACCTAATCCTAACCCGTACGCTAACACTAACCCGCGCCCTCACACGCACGCTCCCCCTAAAGCGTTGTCGGACCCTCACCTAGACCCTAAACTGTCCCCGTCCCCTAAACCTAACCCTAGCCCGAACCCTAACCCTAACCCTTCCCTGAAGCCTGACCCTCACCCGTCACCTAATTCTAACCCGTAGGCTCACACTAACCCGCGCCCTCACACGCACGATCCCCCTAAAGCGTTTTCGGACCCTCACCTGGACCCTAAACCGTCCCCGTCCCCTAACCCTAACCCTAGCCCGAACCCTAACCCTAACCCTTCCCCGAAGCATGACCCTCACCCGTCCCCTAATCCTAAGCCGTACGCTAACACTAACCCGCACCCTCACACGTACGCTCCCCCTAAAGCGTTGTCGGACCCTCACCTGGACCCTAAACCGTCCCCGTCCCCTAACCCTAACCCTAGCCCGAACCCTAACCCTAACCCTTCCCTGAAGCCTGACCCTCACCCGTCCCCTAATCCTAACCCGTACGCTAACACTAACCCGCGCCCTCACACGCACGCTCCCCCTAAAGCGTTGTCGGACCCTCATCTGGACCCTAAACCGTCCCCGTCCCCTAACCCTAACCCTAGCCCGAACCCTAACCCTAACCCTTCCCCGAAGCCTGACCCTCACCCGTCCCCTAATCCTAACCCGTAGGCTCACACTAACCCGCCCCCTCACACGCACGCTCCCCCTAAAGCGTTGTTGGACCCTCACCAGGACCCTAAACCGTCCCCGTCCCCTAACCCTAACCCTAGCCCGAACCCTAACCATAACACTTCCCCGAAGACTGACCCTCACCCGTCCCCTAAGCCTAACCCGTACGCTCACACAAACTCGCGCACTCACACGCACGCTCCCGCTAAAGCGTTGTCAGACCCTCACCTGGATCCTAAACCGTCCCCGTCCCCTAACCCTAACCCTAGCCCGAACCCTAACCCTAACCCTTCCCCGAAGCCTGACCCTCACCCGTCACCTAATCGTAACCCGTAGGCTCACACTAACCCGCGCCCTCACACGCACGATCCCCCTAAAGCGTTGTCGGACCCTCACCTGGACTCTAAACCGTCCCCGTCCCCTAACCCTAACCCTAGCCCGAACCCTAACCCTAACCCTTCCCCGAAGCATGACCCTCACACGTCCCCTAATCCTATGCCGTACGCTAACACTAACCCGCGCCCTCACACGCACGCTCCCCCTAAAGCGTTGTCGGACCCTCACCTGGACCCTAAACCGTCTCCGTCCCCTAACCCTAACCCTAGCCCGAACCCTAACCCTAACCCTTCCCCGAAGCCTGACCCTCACCCGTCCCCTAATCCTAACCCGTACGCTAACACTAACCCACGCCCTCACACGCACGCTCCCCCTAAAGCGTTGTCGGACCCTCACCTGGAACCTAAACCGTCCCCGTCCCCTAACCCTAACCCTAGCCCGAACCATAACCCTAACCCTTCCCCGAAGCATGACCCTCACCCGTCCCCTAATCCTAACCCGTAGGCTCACACTAACCCGCGCCCTCACACGCACGCTCCCCCTAAAGCGTTGTCGGACCCTCACCTGGACCCTAAACCGTCCCCGTCCCCTAACCCTAACCCTAGCCCGAACCCTAACCCTAACCCTTGCCCGAAGCCTGACCCTCACCCGTCCCCTAATCCTAACCCTTACGCTAACACTAACCCGCGCCCTCACATGCACACTCTCCCTAAAGCGTTGTCGGACCCTCAGCTGGATCCTAAACCGTCCCCGTCCCCTAACCCTAAACCTAGCCCGAACCCTAACCCTAACATTTCCCCGAAGCCTGACCCTCACCCGTCCCCTAATCCTAACCCGTAGGCTCACACTAACCCGCACCCTTACACGCACGCTCCCCCTAAAGCGTTGTCGGACCCTCACCAGGACCTTAAACCGTCTCCGTCCCCTAACCCTAACCCTAGCCCGAACCCTAACCCTAACCCTTCCCAGAAGCCTGACCCTCACACGTCCCCTAATCCTAACCCGTACGCTCACACAAACTCGCGCCCTCACACGCACGCTCCCCCTAAAGCGTTGTCAGACCCTCACCTGGACCCTAAACCGTCCCCGTCCCCTAACCCTAACCCTAGCCCGAACCCTAACCCTAACCCTTCCCCGAAGCCTGACCCTCACCCGTCCCCTAATCCTAACCCGTAGGCTCACACTAACCCGCGCCCTCACACGCACGCTCCCCCTAAAGCGTTGTCGGACCCTCACCTGGACCCTAAACCGTCCCCGTCCCCTAACCCTAACCCTAGCCCGAACCCTATCCCTAACCCTTCCCCGAAGCCTGACCCTCACCCGTCCCCTAATCCTAACCCGTAGGCTCACACTAACCCGCGCCCTCACACGCACGCTCCCCCTAAAGCATTGTCGGAACCTCACCTGGACCCTAAACCGTCCCCGTCCCCTAACCCTAACCCTAGCCCGAACCCTAACCCTAACCCTTCCCCGAAGCCTGACCCTCACCCGTCCCCTAATCCTAACCCGTACGCTAACACTAACCCACGCCCTCACACGCACGCTCCCCCTAAAGCGTTGTCGGACCCTCACCTGGACCCTAAACCGTCCCCGTCCCCTAACCCTAACCCTAGCCCTAACCCTAACCCTAACCCTTCCCCGAAGCCTGACCCTCACCCGTCCCCTAATCCTAACCCGTACGCTCACACTAACCCGCGCCCTCACACGCATGCTCCCCCTAAAGCGTTGTCGGACCCTCACCTGGACCCTAAACCGTCCCCGTACCCTAACCCTAACCCTAGCCCGAACCCTAACCCTAACACTTCAACGAAGCCTGACCCTCACCCGTCCCCTAATCCTAAACCGTAGGCTCACACTAACCCGCGCCCTCACACGCACGCTCCCCCTAAAGCGTTGTCGGACCCTCACCTGGACCCTAAACCGTCCCCGTCCCCTAACCCTAACCCTAGCCCGAACCCTAACCCTAACCCTTCCCCGAAGCCTGACCCTCACCCGTCCCCTAATCCTAACCCGTACGCTAACACTAACCCACGCCCTCACACGCACGCTCCCCCTAAAGCGTTGTCGGACCCTCACCTGGACCCTAAACCGTCCCCGTCCCCTAACCCTAACCCTAGCCCGAACCCTAACCCTAACACTTCCCCGAAGCCTGACGCTCACACGTCCCCTAATCCTAACCCGTACGGTAACACTAACCCGCACCCTCACACGCACGCTCCCCCTAAAGCGTTGTCGGACCCTCACCTGGACCCTAAACCGTCCCCGTCCCCTAACTCTAACCCTAGCACGAACCCTAATCTAACCCTTCCCCGAAGCCTGACCATCACCCGTCACCTAATCCTAACCCGTAGGCTCACACTAACCCGCGCCCTAACACGCACGATCCCCCTAAAGCGTTGTCGGACCCTCACCTGGACCCTAAACCGTCCCCGTCCCCTAACCCTAACCCTAGCCCGAACCCTAACCCTAACCCTTCCCCGAAGCATGACCCTCACCCGTCCCCTAATCCTAAGCCGTACGCTAACACTAACCCGCGCCCTCACATGCACGCTCCCCCTAAAGCGTTGTCGGACCCTCACCTGGACCCTAAACCGTCCCCGTCCCCTAACCCTAACCCTAGCCCGAACCCTAACCCTAACCCTTCCCCGAAGCCTGACCCTCACCCGTCCCCTAATCCTAACACGTAGGCTCACACTAACCCGCGCCCTTACACGCATGCTCCCCCTAAAGTGTTGTCGGACCCTCACCAGGACCCTAAACCGTCCCCGTCCCCTAACCCTAACCCTAGCCCGAACCCTAACCCTAACCCTTCCCCGAAGCCTGACCCTCACCCGTCCCCTAATCCTAACCCGTACGATCACACTAACTCGCGCCCTCACACGCACGCTCCCCCTAAAGCGTTGTCAGACCCTCATCTGGACCCTAAACCGTCCCCGTCCCCTAACCCTAACCCTAGCCCGAACCCTAACCCTAACCCTTCCCCGAAGCCTGACCCTCACCCGTCCCCTAATCCTAACCCGTAGGCTCACACTAACCCGCGCCCTCACACGCACGCTCCCCCTAAAGCGTTGTCGGACCCTCACCTGGACCCTAAACCGTCCCCGTCCCCTAACCCTAACCCTAACACTTCCCCGAAGCCTGACCCTCACCCGTCCCCTAATCCTAACCCGTACGCTAACACTAACCCACGCCCTCACACGCACGCTCCCCCTAAAGCGTTGTCGGACCCTCACCTGGACCCTAAACCGTCCCCGTCCCCTAACCCTAACCCTAGCCCGAACCCTAACCCTAACCCTTCCCCGAAGCCTGACCCTCACCCGTCCCCTAATCCTAACCCGTACGATCACACTAACTCGCGCCCTCACACGCACGCTCCCCCTAAAGAGTTGTCAGACCCTCATCTGGACCCTAAACCGTCCCCGTCCCCTAACCCTAACCCTAGCCCGAACCCTAACCCTAACCCTTCCCCGAAGCCTGACCCTCACCCGTCCCCTAATCCTAACCCGTAGGCTCACACTAACCCGCGCCCTCACACGCACGCTCCCCCTAAAGCGTTGTCGGACCCTCACCTGGACCCTAAACCGTCCCCGTCCCCTAACCCTAACCCTAGCCCGAACCCTAACCCTAACTCTTCCCCGAAACCTGATGCTCACCCGTCCCCTAATCCTAACCCGCACGCTAACACTAACCCGGGCCCTCACACGCATGCTCCCCCTAAAGCGTTGTCGGACCCTCATCTGGACCCTAAACCGTCCCCGTCCCCTAACCCTAACCCTAGCCCGAACCCTAAATCTAACACTTCCCCGAAGCCTGACCCTCACCCGTCCCCTAATCCTAACACGTAGGCTCACACTAACCCGCGCCCTCACACGCACGCTCCCCCTAAAGCATTGTCGGACCCTCACCTGGACCCTAAACCGTCCCCGTACCCTAACCCTAACCCTAGCCCGAACCCTAACCCTAACCCTTCAACGAAGCCTGACCCTCACCCGTCCCCTAATCCTAACCCGTAGGCTCACACTAACCCGCGCCCTCACACGCACGCTCCCCCTAAAGCGTTGTCGGACCCTCACCTGGACCCTAAACCGTCCCCATCCCCTAACCCTAACCCTAGCCCGAACCCTAACCCTAACCCTTCCCCGAATCATGACCCTCACCCGTCCCCTAATCCTAACCCGTACGCTAACACTAACCCGCGCCCTCACAGGCACGCTCCCCCTAAAGCGTTGTCGGACTCTCACCTCGACCCTAAACCGTCCCCGTCCCCTAACCCTAACCCTAGCCCGAACCCTAACCCTAACCCTTCCCCGAAACCTGACCCTCACCCGTCCCCTAATCCTAACCCGTACGCTAACACTAACCCGCGCCCTCACATGCACGCTCCCCCTAAAGCGTTGTCGGACCCTCAGCTGGATCCTAAACCGTCCCCGTCCCCTAACCCTAACCCTAGCCCGAACCCTAACCCTAACCCTTCCCCGAAGCCTGACCCTCACCCGTCCCCTAATCCTAAACCGTACGCTCACACTAACTCGCGCCCTCACACGCACGCTCCCCCTAAATCGTTGTCAGACCCTCACCTGGACCCTAAACCGTCCCCGTCCCCTAACCCTAACCCTAGCCCGAACCCTAACCCTAACCCTTCCCCGAAGCCTGACCCTCACCCGTCACCTAATCGTAACCCGTAGGCTCACACTAACCCACGCCCTCACACGCACGATCCCCCTAAAGCGTTGTCGGACCCTCACCTGGACTCTAAACCATCCCCGTCCCCTAACCCTAACCCTAGCCCGAACCCTAACCCTAACCATTCCCCGAAGCATGACCCTCACCCGTCCCCTAATCCTAAGCCGTACGCTAACACTAACCCGCGCCCTCACACGCACGCTCCCCCTAAAGCGTTGTCGGACCCTCACCTGGACCCTAAACCGTCCCCGTCCCCTAACCCTAACCCTAGCCCGAACCCTAACCCTAACCCTTCCCCGAAGCCTGAACCTCACCCGTCCCCTAATCCTATCCCGTAGGATCACACTAACCCGCGCCCTCACACGCACGCTCCCCCTAAAGCGTTGTCGGACCCTCACCTCGACCCTAAACTGTCCCCGTCCCCTAACCCTAACCCTAGCCCGAACCCTAACCCTAACCCTTCCCCGAATCCTGACCCTCACCCGTCCCCTAATCCTAACCCGTACGCTAACACTAACCCGCACCCTCACATGCACGCTCCCCCTATAGCGTTGTCGGACCCTCACCTGGATCCTAAACCGTCCCCGTCCCCTAACCCTAACCCTAGCCTTAACCCTAACCCTAACCCTTCAACGAAGCCTGACCCTCACCCGTCCCATAATCCTAACCCGTAGGCTCACACTAACCCGCGCCCTTACATGCACGCTCCCCCTAAAGCGTTGTCGGACCCTCACCAGGACCCTAAACCGTCCCCGTCCCCTAACCCTAACCCTAGCCCGAACCCTAACCATAACACTTCCCCGAAGCCTGACCCTCACCCGTCCCCTAATCCTAACACGTACGCTCACACAAACTCGCGCCCTCACACGCACGCTCCCGCTAAAGCGTTGTCAGACCCTCACCTGGATCCTAAACCGTCCCCGTCCCCTAACCCTAACCCTAGCCCGAACCCTAACCCTAACCCTTCCCCGAAGCCTGACCCTCACCCATCACCTAATCGTAACCCGTAGGCTCACACTAACCCGCGCCCTCACACGCACGATCCCCCTAAAGCGTTGTCGGACCCTCACCTGGACTCTAAACCGTCCCCGTCCCCTAACCCTAACCCTAGCCCGAACCCTAACCCTAACCCTTCCCCGAAGCCTGACCCTCACCCGTCCCCTAATCCTAAGCCGTACGCTAACACTAACCCGCGCCCTCACACGCACGCTCCCCCTAAAGCGTTGTCGGACCCTCACCTGGACCCTAAACCGTCCCCGTCCCCTAACACTAACCCTAGCCCGAACCCTAACCCTAACCCTTCCCCGAAGCCTGACCCTCACCCGTCCCATAATCCTAACCCGTACGCTAACACTAACCCGCGCCCTCACACGCACGCTCCCCCTAAAGCGTTGTCGGACCCTCACCTGGACCCTAAACCGTCCCCGGACCCTAACCCTAACCCTAGCACGAACCCTAACCCTAACACTTCAACGAAGCCTGACCCTCACCCGTCCCCTAATCCTAAACCGTAGGCTCACACTAACCCGCGCCCTCACACGCACGCTCCCCCTAAAGCGTTGTCAGACCCTCACCTGGACCCTAAACCGTCCCCGTCCCCTAACCCTAACCCTAGCCCGAACCCTAATCTAACCCTTCCCCGAAGCATGACCATCACCCGTCACCTAATTCTAACCCGTAGGCTCACACTAACCCGCGCCCTAACACGCACGATCCCCCTAAAGCGTTGTCGGACACTCACCTGGACCCTAAACCGGCCCCGTCCCCTAACCCTAACCCTAGCCCTAACCCTAACGCTAACCCTTCCCCGAAGCATGACCCTCACCCGTCCCCTAATCCTAAGCCGTACGCTAACACTAATCCGCGCCCTCACATGCACGCTCCCCCTAAAGCGTTGTCGGACCCTCACCTGGACCCTAAACCGTCCCCGTCCCCTAACCCTAACCGTAGCCCGAACCCTAACCCTAACCCTTCCCCGAAGCCTGACCCTCACCCGTCCCCTAATCCTAACCCGTAGGCTCACACTAACCCGCGCCCTCACACGCACGCTCCCCCTAAAGCGTTGTCGGACCCTCACCTGGACCCTAAACCGTCCCCGTCCCCTAACCCTAACCCTAGCCCGAACCCTAACCCTAACTCTTCCCCGAAACCTGATGCTCACCCGTCCCCTAATCCTAACCCGCACGCTAACACTAACCCGGGCCCTCACACGCATGCTCTCCCTAAAGCGTTGTCGGACCCTCATCTGGACCCTAAACCGTCCCCGTCCCCTAACCCTAACCCTAGCCCGAACCCTAAATCTAACACTTCCCCGAAGCCTGACCCTCACCCGTCCCCTAATCCTAACACGTAGGCTCACACTAACCCGCGCCCTCACACGCACGCTCCCCCTAAAGCATTGTCGGACCCTCACCTGGACCCTAAACCGTCCCCGTACCCTAACCCTAACCCTAGCCCGAACCCTAACCCTAACCCTTCAACGAAGCCTGACCCTCACCCGTCCCCTAATCCTAACCCGTAGGCTCACACTAACCCGCGCCCTCACACGCACGCTCCCCCTAAAGCGTTGTCGGACCCTCACCTGGACCCTAAACCGTACGCGTCCCCTAACCCTAACCCTAGCCCGAACCCTAACCCTAACCCTTCCCAGAAGCCTGACGCTCACCCGTCCCCTAATCCTAACCCGTACGGTAACACTAACCCGCACCCTCACACGCACGCTCCCCCTAAAGCGTTGTCGGACCCTCACCTGGACCCTAAACCGTCCCCGTCCCCTAACCCTAACCCTAGCCCGAACCCTAATCTAACCCTTCCCCGACGCCTGACCATCACCCGTCACCTAATCCTAACCCGTAGGCTCACACTAACCCGCGCCCTAACACGCACGATCCCCCTAAAGCGTTGTCGGACACTCACCTGGAACCTAAACCGGCCCCGTCCCCTAACCCTAACCCTAGCCCCAACCCTAACCCTAACCCTTCCCCGAAGCATGACCCTCACCCGTCCCCTAATCCTAAGCCGTACGCTAACACAAATCCGCGCCCTCACATGCACGCTCCCCCTAAAGCGTTGTCGGACCCTCACCTGGACCCTAAACCGTCCCCGTCCCCTAACCCTAACCGTAGCCCGAACCCTAACCCTAACCCTTCCCCGAAGCCTGACCCTCACCCGTCCCCTAATCCTAACACGTAGGCTCACACTAACCCGCGCCCTTACACGCATGCTCCCCCTAAAGCGTTGTCGGACCCTCACCAGGACCCTAAACCGTCCCCGTCCCCTAACCCTAACCCTAGCCCAAACCCTAACCATAACACTTCCCCGAAGCCTGACCCTCACACGTCCCCTAATCCTAACCCGTACGCTCACACTAACTCGCGCCCTCACACGCACGCTCCCCCTAAAGCGTTGTCAGACCCTCATCTGGACCCTAAACCGTCCCCGTCCCCTAACCCTAACCCTAGCCCGAACCCTAACCCTAACCCTTCCCCGAAGCCTGACCCTCACCCGTCCCCTAATCCTAACCCGTAGGCTCACACTAACCCGCGCCCTCACACGCACGCTCCCCCTAAAGCGTTGTCGGACCCTCACCTGGACCCTAAACCGTCCCCGTCCCCTAACCCTAACCCTAGCCTTAACCCTACCCCTAACTCTTCCCCGAAACCTGACGCTCACCCGTCCCCTAATCCTAACCCGTACGGTAACACTAACCCGCGCCCTCACACGCACGCTCCCCCTAAAGCGTTGTCGGACACTCACCTGAACACTAAACCGTCCCCGTCCCCTAACCCTAACCCTAGCCCGAACCCTAACCCTAACACTTCCCCGAAGCCTGACCCTCACCCATCCCCTAATCCTAACCCGTAGGCTCACACTAACCCGCGCCCTCACACGCACGCTCCCCCTAAAGCGTTGTCGGACCCTCACCTGGACCCTAAACCTTCCCCGTCCCCTAACCCTAACCCTAGCCCGAACCCTAACCCTAACACTTCAACGAAGCCTGACCCTCACCCGTCCCCTAATCCTAACCCGTAGGCTCACACTAACCCGCGCCCTCACACACACGCTCCCCCTAAAGCGTTGTCGGACCCTCACCAGGACCCTAAACCGTCCCCGTCCCCTAACCCTAACCCTAACCCTAACCCTTCCCCGAAGCCTGACCCTCACCCGTCCCCTAATCCTAACCCGTACGCTCACACTAACTCGCGCCCTCACACGCACGCTCCCCCTAAAGCGTTGTCAGACCCTCATCTGGACCCTAAACCGTCCCCGTCCCCTAACCCTAACCCTAGCCCGAACCCTAACCCTAACCCTTCCCCGAAGCCTGACCCTCACCCGTCCCCTAATCCTAACCCGTAGGCTCACACTAACCCGCGCCCTCACACGCACGCTCCCCCTAAAGCGTTGTCGGACCCTCACCTCGACCCTAAACCGTCCCCGTCCCCTAACCCTAACCCTAGCCCAAACCCGAACCCTAACACTTCCCCGAAGCCTGACCCTCACCCGTCCCATAATCCTAACCCGTACGCTAACACTAACCCGCGCCCTCTCATGCACGCTCCCCCTAAAGCGTTGTCGGACCCTCAGCTGGTCCTAAACCGTCCCCGTCCCTTAACCCTAAACCTAGCCCGAACCCTAACCCTAAACTTTCCCCGAAGCCTGACCCTCACCCGTCCCCTAATCCTAACCCGTAGGCTCACACTAACCCGCTCCCTCACACGCACGCTCCCCCTAAAGCGTTGTCGGACCCTCACCTGGACCCTAAACTGTCCCCGTCCCCTAACCCTAACCCTAGCCCGAACCCTAACCCTAACCCTTCCCCGAAGCCTGACCCTCACCCGTCCCCTAATCCTAACCCGTACGCTAACACTAACCCACGCCCTCACATGCACGCTCCCCCTAAAGCGTTGTCGGACCCTCACCTGGATCGTAAACCGTCCCCGTCCCCTAACCCTAACCCTAGCCTTAACCCTAACCCTAACCCTTCAACGAAGCCTGACCCTCACCCGTCCCATAATCCTAACCCGTAGACTCACACTAACCCGCGCCCTTACATGCACGCTCCCCCTAAAGCGTTGTCGGACCCTCACCAGGACCCTAAACCGTCCCCGTCCCCTAACCCTAACCCTAGCCCGAACCCTAACCATAACACTTCCCTGAAGCCTGACCCTCACCCGTCCCCTAATCCTAACCCGTACGCTCACACAAACTCGCGCCCTCACACGCACGCTCCCGCTAAAGCGTTGTCAGACCCTCACCTGGATCCTAAACCGTCCCCGTCCCCTAACCCTAACCCTAGCCCGAACCCTAACCCTAACCCTTCCCCGAAGCCTGACCCTCACCCGTCACCTAATCGTAACCCGTAGGCTCACACTAACTCGCGCCCTCACACGCACGATCCCCCTAAAGCGTTGTAGGACCCTCACCTGGACTCTAAACCGTCCCCGTCCCCTAACCCTAACCCTAGCCCGAACCCTAACCCTAACCCTTCCCCGAAGCATGACCCTCACACGTCCCCTAATCCTAAGCCGTACGCTAACACTAACCCGCGCCCTCACACGCACGATCCCCCTAAAGCGTTGTCGGACCCTCACCTGGACCCTAAACCGTCCCCGTCCCCTAACCCTAAACCTAGCCCGAACCCTAACCCTAACCCTTCCCGAAGCCTGACCCTCACCCGTCCCCTAATCCTAACCCGTACGCTAACACTAACCCGCGCCCTCACACGCACGCTCCCCCTAAAGCGTTGTCGGACCCTCACCTGGACCCTAAACCGTCCCCGTCCCCTAACCCTAACCCTAGCCCGAACCGTAACCCTAACCCTTCCCCGAAGCATGACCCTCACCCGTCCCCTAATCCTAACCCGTAGGCTCACACTAACCCGCGCCCTCACACGCACGCTCCCCCTAAAGCGTTGTCGGACCCTCACCTGGACCCTAAACCGTCCCCGTCCCCTAACCCTAACCCTAGCCCGAACCCTAACCCTAACCCTTCCCCGAAGCCTGACCCTCACCCGTCCCCTAATCCTAAACCTTACGCTAACACTAACCCACTCCCTCACATGCACGCTCCCCCTAAAGCGTTGTCGGACCCTCAGCTGGATCCTAAACCGTCCCCGTCCCCTAACCCTAACCCTAGCCCGAACCCTAACCCTAACACTTCCCCGAAGCCTGACCCTCACCCGTCCCCTAATCCTAACCCGTAGGCTCACACTAACCCGCACCCTTACACGCACGCTCCCCCTAAAGCGTTGTCGGACCCTCACCAGGACCTTAAACCGTCTCCGTCCCCTAACCCTAACCCTAGCCCGAACCCTAACCATAACACTTCCCCGAAGACTCACCCTCACACGTCCCCTAATCCTAACCCGTACGCTTAACAAACTTGCGCCCTCACACGCACGCTCCCCCTAAAGCGTTGTCAGACCCTCACCTGGACCCTTAACCGTCCCCGTCCCCTAACCCTAACCCTAGCCCGAACCCTAACCCTAACCCTTCCCCGAAGCCTGACCCTCACCCGTCCCCTAATCCTAACCCATACGCTAACACTAACCCACGCCCTCACACGCACGCTCCCCCTAAAGCGTTGTCGGACCCTCACCTGGACCCTAAACCGTCCCCGTCCCCTAACCCTAACCCTAGCCCGAACCCTAACCCTAACCCTTCCCCGAAGCCTGACCCTCACCCGTCCCCTAATCCTAACCCGTACGCTCACACTAACTCGCGCCCTCACACGCACGCTCCCCCTAAAGCGTTGTCGGACCCTCACTGGACCCTAAACCGTCCCCGTCCCCTAACCCTAACCCTAGCCCGAACCCTAACCCTACCCTTCCCCGAAGCCTGACCCTCACCTGTCCCCTAATCCTAACCCGTACGCTCACACTAACCCGCGCCCTCACACGCACGCTCCACCTAAAGCGTTGTCGGACCCTCAATTGGACCCTAAGCTGTCCCCGTCCCCTAACCCTAACCCTAGCCCGAACCCTAACCCTAACCCTTCCCCGAAACCTGACCCTCACCCGTCCCCTAATCCTAAACCGCACGCTAACACTAACACGGGCCCTCACACGCATGCTCCCCCTAAAGCGTTGTCGGACCCTCACCTGGACCCTAAACCGTCCCCGTCCCCTAACCCTAACCCTAGCCCGAATCCTAACCCTAACCCTTCCCCGAAGCATGACTCTCACCCGTCCCCTAATCCTAACCCGTATGCTAACACTAACCCGCGCCCTCACACGCACGCTCCCCCTAAAGCGTTGTCGGACCCTCACCTGGACCCTAAACCGTCCCCTAACCCTAACCCTAACCCTAGCCCGAACCCTAACCCTAACCCTTCCCCGAAGCCTGACCCTCACCCGTCCCCTAATCCTAACCCGTACGCTCACACTAACTCGCGCCCTCACACGCACGCTCCCCCTAAAGCGTTGTCGGACCCTCACCTGGACCCTAAACCGTCCCCGTCCCCTAACCCTAACCCTAGCCCGAACCCTAACCCTAACCGTTCCCCGAAGCGTGACCCTCACCTGTCCCCTAATCCTAACCCGTAGGCTCACACTAACCCGCGCCCTCACACGCACGCTCCACCTAAAGCGTTGTCGGACCCTCAATTGGACCCTAAGCCGTCCCCGTCCCCTAACCCTAACCCTAGCCCGAACCCTAACCCTAACCCTTCCCCGAAACCTGACCCTCACCCGTCCCCTAATCCTAAACC
This sequence comes from Lagenorhynchus albirostris, assembly GCF_949774975.1. Classification (NCBI taxonomy): domain Eukaryota; kingdom Metazoa; phylum Chordata; class Mammalia; order Artiodactyla; family Delphinidae; genus Lagenorhynchus; species Lagenorhynchus albirostris. Next base: position 162,622 of record NW_026783545.1, on the reverse strand, counting down.
GCACGCTAACACTAACACGGGCCCTCACACGCATGCTCCCCCTAAAGCGTTGTCGGACCCTCACCTGGACCCTAAACCGTCCCCGTCCCCTAACCCTAACCCTAGCCCGAATCCTAACCCTAACCCTTCCCCGAAGCATGACTCTCACCCGTCCCCTAATCCTAACCCGTATGCTAACACTAACCCGTGCCCTCACACGCACGCTCCCCCTAAAGCGTTGTCGGACCCTCACCTGGACCCTAAACCGTCCCCTAACCCTAACCCTAACCCTAGCCCGAACCCTAACCCTAACCCTTCCCCGAAGCCTGACCCTCACCCGTCACCTAATCCTAACCCGTAGGCTCACACTAACCCGCGCCCTCACACGCACGATCCCCCTAAAGCGTTGTCGGACCCTCACTTGGACCCTAAACCGTCCCCGTCCCCTAACCCTAACCCTAGCCCGAATCCTAACCCTAACCCTTCCCCGAAGCATGACTCTCACCCGTCCCCTAATCCTAACCCGTATGCTAACACTAACCCGCGCCCTCACACGCACGCTCCCCCTAAAGCGTTGTCGGACCCTCACCTGGACCCTAAACCGTCCCCTAACCCTAACCCTAACCCTAGCCCGAACCCTAACCCTAACCCTTCCCCGAAGCCTGACCCTCACCCGTCCCCTAATCCTAACCCGTACGCTAACACTAACCCGCGCCCTCACACGCACGCTCCCCCTAAAGCGTTGTCGGACCCTCACCTGGGACCTAATCCTTCCCCGTCCCCTAACCCTAACCCTAGCCCGAACCCTAACCCTAACACTTCCCCGAAGCCTGACCCTCAGCCGTCCCCTAATCCTAACCCGTAGGCTCACACTAACCCGCGCCCTCACACGCACGCTCCCCCTAAAGCGTTGTCGAACCCTCACCTCGACCCTAAACCGTCCCCGTCCCCTAACCCTAACCCTAGCCCGAACCCTAACCCTAACCCTTCCCCGAAGCCTGACCCTCACCTGTCCCCTAATCCTAACCCGTACGCTAACACTAACCCGCGCCCTCACATGCACGCTCCCCCTAAAGCGTTGTCGGACCCTCAGCTGGATCCTAAAGCGTCCCCGTCCCCTAACCCTAACCCTAGTCCGAACACTAACCCTAACCCTTCCCCGAAGCCTGACCCTCACCCGTCCCCTAATCCTAACCCGTAGGCTCACACTAACCCGCGCCCTTACACGCACGCTCCCCCTAAAGCGTTGTCGGACCCTCACCAGGACCCTAAACCGTCCCCGTCCCCTAACCCTAACCCTAGCCCGAACCCTAACCATAACACTTCCCCGAAGCCTGACCCTCACCCGTCCCCTAATCCTAACCCGTACGCTCACACTTACCCGCGCCCTCACACGCACGCTCCCCCTAAAGCGTTGTCCGACCCTCACCTGGACCCTAAACCGTCCCCGTCCCCTAACCCTAACCCTAGCCCGAACCCTAACCCTAACCCTTCCCCGAAGCCTGACCCTCACCCGTCCCCTAATCCTAACCCGTAGGCTCACACTAACCCATGCCCTCACACGCACGCTCCCCCTAAAGCGTTGTCGGACCCTCACCTGGACCCTAAACCGTCCCCGTCCCCTAACCCTAACCCTAGCCCGAACCCTAACCCTATCCCTTCCCCGTAGCCTGACCCTCACCCGTCCCCTAATCCTAACCCGTAGGCTCACACTAACCCGCGCCCTCACACGCACGCTCCCCCTAAATCGTTGTCGGACACTCACCTGGACCCTAAACCGTCCCCGTACCCTAACCCTAACCCTAGCCCGAACCCTAACCCTAACACTTCAACGAAGCCTGACCCTCACCCGTCCCCTAATCCTAAACCGTAGGCTCACACTTACCCGCGCCCTCACACGCACGCTCCCCCTAAAGCTTTGTCGGACCCTCACCTGGACCCTAAACCGTCCCCGTCCCCTAACCCTAACCCTAGCCCGAACCCTAACCCTAACCCTTCCCCGAAGCCTGACCCTCACCCGTCCCCTAATCCTAACCCGTACGCTAACACTAACCCACGCCCTCACACGCACGCTCCCCCTAAAGCGTTGTCGGACCCTCACCTGGACCCTAAACCGTCCCCGTCCCCTAACCCTAACCCTAGCCCGAACCCTAACCCTAACCCTTCCCCGAAGCCTGACGCTCACCCGTCCCCTAATCCTAACCCGTACGGTAACACTAACCCGCACCCTCACACGCACGCTCCCCCTAAAGCGTTGTCGGACCCTCACCTGGACCCTAAACCGTCCCCGTCCCCTAACCCTAACCCTAGCCCGAACCCTAATCTAACCCTTCCCCGAAGCCTGACCATCACCCGTCACCTAATCCTAACCCGTAGGCTCACACTAACCCGCGCCCTCACACGCACGATCCCCCTAAAGCGTTGTCGGACACTCACCTGGACCCTAAACCGTCCCCGTCCCCTAACCCTAACCCTAGCCCGAACCCTAACCCTAACCCTTCCCCGAAGCATAACCCTCACCCGTCCCCTAATCCTAAGCCGTACGCTAACACTAACCCGCGCCCTCACATGCACGCTCCCCCTAAAGCGTTGTCGGACCCTCACCTGGACCCTAAACCGTCCCCGTCCCCGAACCCTAACCCTAGCCCGAACCCTAACCCTAAACCTTCCCCGAAGCCTGACCCTCACCCGTCCCCTAATCCTAACACGTAGGCTCACACTAACCCGCGCCCTTACACGCATGCTCCCACTAAAGCGTTGTCGGACCCTCACCAGGACCCTAAACCGTCCCCGTCCCCTAACCCTAACCCTAGCCCGAACCCTAACCCTAACCCTTCCCCGAAGCCTGACCCTCACCCGTCCCCTAATCCTAACCCGTACGATCACACTAACTCGCGCCCTCACACGCACGCTCCCCCTAAAGCGTTGTCAGACCCTCATCTGGACCCTAAACCGTCCCCGTCCCCTAACCCTAACCCTAGCCCGAACCCTAACCCTAACCCTTCCCCGAAGCCTGACCCTCACCCGTCCCCTAATCCTAACCCGTAGGCTCACACTAACCCGCGCCCTCACACGCACGCTCCCCCTAAAGCGTTGTCGGACCCTCACCTGGACCCTAAACCGTCCCCGTCCCCTAACCCTAACCCTAGCCCGAACCCTAACCCTAACTCTTCCCCGAAACCTGATGCTCACCCGTCCCCTAATCCTAACCCGTACGGTAAAACTAACCCGCGCCCTCACACGCACGCTCCCCCTGAAGCGTTGTCGGACCCTCACCTGGACACTAAACCGTCCCCGTCCCCTAACCCTAACCCTAGCCCAAACCCTAACCCTAACACTTCCCCGAAGCCTGACCCTCACCCGTCCCCTAATCCTAACACGTAGGCTCACACTAACCCGCGCCCTCACACGCACGCTCCCCCTAAAGCGTTGTCGGACCCTCACCTGGACCCTAAACCGTCCCCGACCCCTAACACTAACCCTAGCCCGAACCCTAACCCTAACACTTCAACGAAGCCTGACCGTCACCCGTCCCCTAATCCTAACCCGTAGGCTCACACTAACCCGCGCCCTCACACGCACGCTCCCCCTAAAGCGTTGTCGGACCCTCACCTGGACCCTAAACCGTCCCCGTCCCCTAACCCTAACCCTAACACTTCCCCGAAGCCTGACCCTCACCCGTCCCCTAATCCTAACCCGTACGCTAACACTAACCCACGCCCTCACATGCACGCTCCCCCTAAAGCGTTGTCGGACCCTCACCTGGACCCTAAACCGTCCCCGTCCCCTAACCCTAACCCTAGCCCGAACCCTAACCCTAACCCTTCCCCGAAGCCTGACCCTCACCCGTCACCTAATCCTAACCCATAGGCTCACACTAACCCGCGCCCTCACACGAACGATCCCCCTAAAGCGTTTTCGGACACTCACCTGGACCCTAAACCGTCCCCGTCCCCTAACCCTAACCCTAGCCCGAACCCTAACCCTAACCCTTCCCCGAAGCATGACCCTCACCCGTCCCCTAATCCTAAGCCGTATGCTAACACTAACCCGCACCCTCACACGCACGCTCCCCCTAAAGCGTTGTCGGACCCTCAGCTGGACCCTAAACCGTCCCCGTCCCCTAACCCTAACCCTAGCCCGAACCCTAACCCTAACCCTTCCCCGAAGCCTGACCCTCACCCGTCCCCTAATCCTAACCCGTACGCTAACACTAACCCGAGCCCTCACACGCACGCTCCCCCTAAAGCGTTTTCGGACCCTCACCTGGACCCTAAACCGTCCCCGTCCCCTAACCCTAACCCTAGCCCGAACCCTAACCCTAACCCTTCCCCGAAGCCTGACCCTCACCCGTCCCCTAATCCTAACCCGTAGGCTCACACTAACCCGCGCCCTCACACGCACGCTCCCCCTAAAGCGTTGTCGGACCCTCACCTCGACCCTAAACCGTCCCCGTCCCCTAACCCTAACCCTAGCCCAAACCCGAACCCTAACACTTCCCCGAAGCCTGACCCTCACCCGTCCCCTAATCCTAACCCGTACGCTAACACTAACCCGCGCCCTCTCATGCACGCTCCCCCTAAAGCGTTGTCGGACCCTCAGCTGGATCCTAAACCGTCCCCGTCCCCTAACCCTAACCCTAGCCCGAACTCTAACCCTAACCCTTCCCCGAAGCCTGACCCTCACCCGTCCCCTAATCCTAACCCGTAGGCTCACACTAACCCGCTCCCTCACACGCAGGCTCCCCCTAAAGCGTTGTCGGACCCTCACCTGGAGCCTAAACCGTCCCCGTCCCCTAACCCTAACCCTAGCCCGAACCCTAACCCTAACCCTTCCCCGAAGCCTGACCCTCACCCGTCCCCTAATCCTAACCCGTAGGCTCACACTAACCCGCGCCCTCACACGCACGCTCCCCCTAAAGCATTGTCGGAACCTCACCTGGACCCTAAACCGTCCCCGTACCCTAACCCTAACCCTAGCCCGAACCCTAACCCTAACCCTTCCCCGAAGCCTGACCCTCACCCGTCCCCTAATCCTAACCCGCACGCTAACACTAACCCGGGCCCTCACACGCATGCTCCCCCTAAAGCGTTGTCGGACCCTCATCTGGACCCTAAACCGTCCCCGTCCCCTAACCCTAACCCTAGCCCGAACCCTAACTCTAACACTTCCCCGAAGCCTGACCCTCACCCGTCCCCTAATCCTAACACGTAGGCTCACACTAACCCGCGCCCTCACACGCACGCTCCCCCTAAAGCGTTGTCGGACCCTCACCTGGACCCTAAACCGTCCCCGTACCCTAACCCTAACCCTAGCCCGAACCCTAACCCTAACCCTTCAACGAAGCCTGACCCTCACCCGTCCCCTAATCCTAACCCGTAGGCTCACACTAACCCGCGCCCTCACACGCACGCTCCCCCTAAAGCGTTGTCGGACCCTCACCTGGACCCTAAACCGTCCCCATCCCCTAACCCTAACCCTAGCCCGAACCCTAACCCTAAACCTTCCCCGAAGCCTGACCCTCACCCGTCCCCTAATCGTAACCCGTACGCTAACACTAACCCGCGCCCTCACAGGCACGCTCCCCCTAAAGCGTTGTCGGACTCTCACCTCGACCCTAAACCGTCCCCGTCCCCTAACCCTAACCCTAGCCCGAACCCTAACCCTAACCCTTCCCCGAAACCTGACCCTCACCCGTCCCCTAATCCTAACCCGTACGCTAACACTAACCCGCGCACTCACATGCACGCTCCCCCTAAAGCGTTGTCGGACCCTCAGCTGGATCCTAAACCGTCCCCGTCCCCTAACCCTAACCCTAGCCCGAACCCTAACCCTAACCCTTCCCCGAAGCCTGACCCTCACCCGTCCCCTAATCCTAAACCGTACGCTCACACTAACTCGCGCCCTCACACGCACGCTCCCCCTAAAGCGTTGTCAGACCCTCACCTGGACCCTAAACCGTCCCCGTCCCCTAACCCTAACCCTAGCCCGAACCCTAACCCTAACCCTTCCCCGAAGCCTGACCCTCACCCGTCACCTAATCGTAACCCGTAGGCTCACACTAACCCACGCCCTCACACGCACGATCCCCCTAAAGCGTTGTCGGACCCTCACCTGGACTCTAAACCATCCCCGTCCCCTAACCCTAACCCTAGCCCGAACCCTAACCCTAACCCTTCCCCGAAGCATGACCCTCACACGTCCCCTAATCCTAAGCCGTACGCTAACACTAACCCGCGCCCTCACACGCACGCTCCCCCTAAAGCGTTGTCGGACCCTCACCTGGACCCTAAACCGTCCCCGTCCCCTAACCCTAACCCTAGCCCGAACCCTAACCCTAACCCTTCCCCGAAGCCTGACCCTCACCCGTCCCCTAATCCTATCCCGTAGGCTCACACTAACCCGCGCCCTTACATGCACGCTCCCCCTAAAGCGTTGTCGGACCCTCACCAGGACCCTAAACCGTCCCCGTCCCCTAACCCTAACCCTAGCCCGAACCCTAACCATAACACTTCCCCGAAGCCTGACCCTCACCCGTCCCCTAATCCTAACCCGTACGCTCACACAAACTCGCGCCCTCACACGCACGCTCCCGCTAAAGCGTTGTCAGACCCTCACCTGGATCCTAAACCGTCCCCGTCCCCTAACCCTAACCCTAGCCCGAACCCTAACCCTAACCCTTCCCCGAAGCCTGACCCTCACCCATCACCTAATCGTAACCCGTAGGCTCACACTAACCCGCGCCCTCACACGCACGATCCCCCTAAAGCGTTTTCGGACCCTCACCTGGACTCTAAACCGTCCCCGTCCCCTAACCCTAACCCTAGCCCGAACCCTAACCCTAACCCTTCCCCGAAGCATGACCCTCACACGTCCCCTAATCCTAAGCCGTACGCTAACACTAACCCGCGCCCTCACACGCACGCTCCCCCTAAAGCGTTGTCGCACCCTCACCTGGACCCTAAACCGTCCCCGTCCCCTAACACTAACCCTAGCCCGAACCCTAACCCTAACCCTTCCCCGAAGCCTGACCCTCACCCGTCCCATAATCCTAACCCGTACGCTAACACGAACCCGCGCCCTCACACGCACTCTCCCCCTAAAGCGTTGTCGGACCCTCACCTGGACCCTAAACCGTCCCCGTACCCTAACCCTAACCGTAGCCCGAACCCTAACCCTAACCCTTCCCCGAAGCCTGACCCTCACCCGTCCCCTAATCCTAACACGTAGGCTCACACTAACCCGCGCCCTTACACGCATGCTCCCCCTAAAGCGTTGTCGGACCCTCACCAGGACCCTAAACCGTCCCCGTCCCCAAACCCTAACCCTAGCCCGAACCCTAACCATAACACTTCCCCGAAGCCTGACCCTCACCCGTCCCCTAATCCTAACCCGTACGCTCACACTAACTCGCGCCCTCACACGCACGCTCCCCCTAAAGCGTTGTCAGACCCTCATCTGGACCCTAAACCGTCCCCGTCCCCTAACCCTAACCCTAGCCCGAACCCTAACCCTAACCCTTCCCCGAAGCCTGACCCTCACCCGTCCCCTAATCCTAACCCATAGGCTAACACTAACCCGCGCCCTCACACGCACGCTCCCCCTAAAGCGTTGTCGGACCCTCACGTGGACCCTAAACCGTCCCCGTCCCCTAACCCTAACCCTAGCCCGAACCCTACCCCTAAATCTTCCCCGAAACCTGACGCTCACCCGTCCCCTAATCCTAACCCGTACGGTAACACTAACCCGCGCCCTCACACGCACGCTCCCCCTAAAGCGTTGTCGGACCCTCACCTGGACACTAAACCGTCCCCGTCCCCTAACCCTAACCCTAGCCCGAACCCTAACCCTAACACTTCCCCGAAGCCTGACCCTCACCCGTCCCCTAATCCTAACCCGTAGGCTCACACTATCCCGCGCCCTCACACGCACGCTCCCCCTAAAGCGTTGTCGGACCCTCACCTGGACCCTAAACCGTCCCCGTCCCCTAACCCTAACCCTAGCCCGAACCCTAACCCTAACACTTCAACGAAGCCTGACCCTCACCCGTCCCCTAATCCTAACCCGTAGGCTCACACTAACCCGCGCCCTCACACACACGCTCCCCCTAAAGTGTTGTCGGACCCTCACCTGGACCCTAAACCGTCCCCGTCCCCTAACCCTAACCCTAACCCTAACCCTTCCCCGAAGCCTGACCCTCACCCGTCCCCTAATCCTAAACCGTACGCTAACACTAACCCACGCCCTCAGACGCACGCTACCCTAAAGCGTTGTCGGACCCTCACCTGGACCCTAAACTGTCCCCGTCCCCTAACCCTAACCCTAGCCCGAACCCTAACCCTTCCCCGAAGCCTGACCCTCACCCGTCACCTAATCCTAACCCGTAGGCTCACACTAACCCGCGCCCTCACACGCACGATCCCCCTAAAGCGTTTTCGGACCCTCACCTGGACCCTAAACCGTCCCCGTCCCCTAACCCTAACCCTAGCCCGAACCCTAACCCTAACCCTTCCCCGAAGCATGACCCTCACCCGTCCCCTACTCCTAAGCCGTACGCTAAAACTAACCCGCACCCTCACACGTACTCTCCCCCTAAAGCATTGTCGGAGCCTCACCTGGACCCTAAACCGTCCCCGTCCCCTAACCCTAACCCTAGCCCGAACCCTAACCCTAACCCTTCCCCGAAGCCTGACCCTCACCCGTCCCCTAATCCTAACCCGTACGCTAACACTAACCCGCGCCCTCACACGCACGCTCCCCCTAAAGCGTTGTCGGACCCTCACCTGGACCCTAAACCGTCCCCGTCCCCTAACCCTAACCCTAGCCCGAATCCTAACCCTAACCCTTCCCCGAAGCCTGACCCTCACCCGTCCCCTAATCCTAACCCGTAGGCTCACACTAACCCGCGCCCTCACACGCACGCTCCCCCTAAAGCGTTGTCGGACCCTCACCTCGACCCTAAACCGTCCCCGTCCCCTAACCCTAACCCTAGCCCAAACCCGAACCCTAACCCTTCCCCGAAGCCTGACCCTCACCCGTCCCATAATCGTAACCCGTACGCTAACACTAACCCGCGCCCTCTCATGCACGCTCCCCCTAAAGCGTTGTCGGACCCTCAGCTGGTCCTAAACCGTCCCCGTCCCTTAACCCTAACCCTAGCCCGAACCCTAACCCTAACCTTTCCCCGAAGCCTGACCCTCACCCGTCCCCTAATCCTAACCCGTAGGCTCACACTAACCCGCTCCCTCACACGCACGCTCCCCCTAAAGCGTTGTCGGACCCTCACCTGGACCCTAAACCGTCCCCGTCCCCTAACCCTAACCCTAGCCTTAACCCTAACCCTAACCCTTCAACGAAGCCTGACCCTCACCCGTCCCATAATCCTAACCCGTAGACTCACACTAACCCGCGCCCTTACATGCACGCTCCCCCTAAAGCGTTGTCGGACCCTCACCAGGACCCTAAACCGTCCCCGTTCCCTAACCCTAACCCTAGCCCGAATCCTAACCATAACACTTCCCCGAAGCCTGACCCTCACCCGTCCCCTAATCCTAACCCGTACGCTCACACAAACTCGCGCCCTCACACGCACGCTCCCGCTAAAGCGTTTTCAGACCCTCACCTGGATCCTAAACCGTCCCCGTCCCCTAACCCTAACCCTAGCCCGAACCCTAACCCTAACCCTTCCCCGAAGCCTGACCCTCACCTGTCACCTAATCGTAACCCGTAGGCTCACACTAACTCGCGCCCTCACACGCACGATCCCCCTAAAGCGTTGTCGGACCCTCACCTGGACTCTAAACCGTCACCGTCCCCTAACCCTAACTCTAGCCCGAACCCTAACCCTAACCCTTCCCCGAAGCATGACCCTCACACGTCCCCTAATCCTAAGCCGTACGCTAACACTAACCCGCGCCCTCACACGCACGATCCCCCTAAAGCGTTGTCGGACCCTCACCTGGACCCTAAACCGTCCCCGTCCCCTAACCCTAAACCTAGCCCGAACCCTAACCCTAACCCTTCCCGAAGCCTGACCCTCACCCGTCCCCTAATCCTAACCCGTACGCTAACACTAACCCGCGCCCTCACACGCACGCTCCCCCTAAAGCGTTGTCGGACCCTCACCTGGACCCTAAACCGTCCCCGTCCCCTAACCCTAACCCTAGCCCGAACCGTAACCCTAACCCTTCCCCGAAGCATGACCCTCACCCGTCCCCTAATCCTAACCCGTAGGCTCACACTAACCCGCGCCCTCACACGCATGCTCCCCCTAAAGCGTTGTCGGACCCTCACCTGGACCCTAAACCGTCCCCGTCCCCTAACCCTAACCCTAGCCCTAACCCTAACCCTAACCCTTCCCCGAAGCCTGACCCTCACCCGTCCCCTAATCCTAAACCTTACGCTAACACTAACCCACGCCCTCACATGCACGCTCCCCCTAAAGCGTTGTCAGACCCTCAGCTGCATCCTAAACCGTCCCCGTCCCCTAACCCTAACCCTAGCCCGAACCCTAACCCTAACACTTCCCCGAAGCCTGACCCTCACCCGTCCCCTAATCCTAACCCGTAGGCTCACACTAACCCGTACCCTTACACGCACGCTCTCCCTAAAGCGTTGTCGGACCCTCACCAGGACCTTAAACCGTCTCCGTCCCCTAACCCTAACCCTAGCCCGAACCCTAACCATAACACTTCCCCGAAGACTGACCCTCACACGTCCCCTAATCCTAACCCGTACGCTCAACAAACTCGCGCCCTCACACGCACGCTCCCCGTAAAGCGTTGTCAGACCCTCACCTGGACCCTTAACCGTCCCCGTCCCCTAACCCTAACCCTAGCCCGAACCCTAACCCTAACCCTTCCCCGAAGCCTGACCCTCACCCGTCCCCTAATCCTAACCCGTAGGCTCACACTAACCCGCGCCCTCACACGCACGCTCCCCCTAAAGCGTTGTTGGACCCTCACCTGGCCCCTAAACCGTCCCCGTCCCCTAACCCTAACCCTAGCCCGAACCCTAACCCTAACCCTTCCCCGAAGCCTGACCCTCACCCGTCCCATAATCCTAACCCGTAGGCTCACACTAACCCGCGCCCTCACACGCACGCTCCCCCTAAAGCATTGTCGGAACCTCACCTGGACCCTAAACCGTCCCCGTCCCCTAACCCTAACCCTAGCCCGAACCCTAACCCTAACCCTTCCCCGAAGCCTGACCCTCACCCGTCCCCTAATCCTAACCCATACGCTAACACTAACCCACGCCCTCACACGCACGCTCCCCCTAAAGCGTTGTCGGACCCTCACCTGGACCCTAAACCGTCCCCGTCCCCTAACCCTAACCCTAGCCCGAACCCTAACCCTAACCCTTCCCCGAAGCCTGACCCTCACCCGTCCCGTAATCCTAACCCGTACGCTAACACTAACTCGCGCCCTCACACGCACGCTCCCCCTAAAGCGTTGTCAGACCCTCACCTGGACCCTAAACCGTCCCCGTCCCCTAACCCTAACCCTAGCCCGAACCCTAACCCTAACCCTTCCCCGAAGCCTGACCCTCACCTGTCCCCTAATCCTAACCCGTAGACTCACACTAACCCGCGCCCTCACACGCACGCTCCACCTAAATCGTTGTCGGACCCTCAATTGGACCCTAAGCCGTCCCCGTCCCCTAACCCTAACCCTAGCCCGAACCCTAACCCTAACCCTTCCCCGTAACCTGACCCTCACCCGTCCCCTAATCCTAAACCGCACGCTAACACTAACACGGGCCCTCACACGCATGCTCCCCCTAAAGCGTTGTCGGACCCTCACCTGGACCCTAAACCGTCCCCGTTCCCTAACCCTAACCCTAGCCCGAACCATAACCCTAACACTTCCCCGAAGCCTGACCCTCACCCATCCCCTAATCCTAACCCGTAGGCTCACACTAACCCGCGCCCTCACACGCACGCTCCCCCTAAAGCGTTGTTGGACCCTCACCTGGACCCTAAACCGTCCCCGTCCCCTAACCCTAACCGTAGCCCGAACCCTAACCCTAACCCTTCCCCGAAGCCTGACCCTCACGCGTCACCTAATCCTAAGCCGTACGCTAACACTAACCCGCGCCCTCACACGCACGCTCCCCCTAAAGCGTTGTCGGACCCTCACCTGGACCCTAAACCGTCCCCGTCCCCTAACCCTAACCCTAGCCCGAACCCTAACCCTAACCCTTCCCCGAAGCCTGACCCTCACCCGTCCCCTATTCCTAACCCGTACGCTCACACTAACACGCGCCCTCACACGCACGCTCCCCCTAAAGCGTTGTCGGACCCTCACCTGGACCCTAAACCGTCCCCGTCCCCTAACCCTAACCCTAGCCCGAACGCTAACCCTAACCCTTCCCTGAAGCCTGACCCTCACCCGTCCCCTAATCCTAACCCGTAGGCTCACACTAACCCGCGCCCTCACACGAACGCTCCCCCTAAAGCGTTGTCGGACCCTCACCTGGACCCTAAACCGTCCCCGCACCCTAACCCTAACCCTACCCGAACCCTAACCCTAACCCTTCCCCGAAGCCTGACCCTCACCCGTCACCTAATCGTAACCCGTAGGCTCACACTAACCCGCGCCCTCACACGCACGCTCCAACTAAAGCGTTGTCGGACCCTCAATTGGACCCTAAGCCGTCCCCGTCCCCTAGCCCTAACCCTAGCCCGAACCCTAACCCTAACCCTTCCCCGAAACCTGACCCTCACCCGTACCCTAATCCTAAACCGCACGCTAACACTAACCCGGGCCCTCACACGCATGCTCCCCCTAAAGCGTTGTCGGACCCTCACCTGGACCCTAAACCGTCCCCGTCCCCTAACCCTAACCCTAGCCCGAACCATAACCCTAACACTTCCCCGAAGCCTGACCCTCACCCGTCCCCTAATCCTAACCCGTAGGCTCACACTAACCCGCGCCCTCACACGCACGCTCCCCCTAAAGCGTTGTCGGACCCTCACCTGGACCCTAAACCGTCCCCGTCCCCTAACCCTAACCCTAGCCCGAACCCTAACCCTAACCCTTCCCCGAAGCCTGACCCTCACGCGTCACCTAATCCTAAGCCGTACGCTAACACTAACCCGCGCCCTCACACGCACGCTCCCCCTAAAGCGTTGTCGGACCCTCACCTGGACCCTAAACCGTCCCCGTCCCCTAACCCTAACCCTAGCCCGAACCCTAACCCTAACCCTTCCCCGAAGCCTGACCCTCACCCGTCCCCTATTCCTAACCCGTACGCTCACACTAACACGCGCCCTCACACGCACGCTCCCCCTAAAGCGTTGTCGGACCCTCACCTGGACCCTAAACCGTACCCGTTCCCTAACCCTAAGCCCAGCCCGAACCCTAACCCTAACCCTTCCCTGAAGCCTGACCCTCACCCGTCCCCTAATCCTAACCCGTAGGCTCACACTAACCCGCGCCCTCACACGCACGCTCCCCCTAAAGCGTTGTCGGACCCTCACCTGGACCCTAAACCGTCCCCGTACCCTAACCCTAACCCTAGCCCGAACCCTAACGCTAACCCTTCCCCGAAGCCTGACCCTCACCCGTCACCTAATCGTAACGCGTAGGCTCACACTAACCCGCGCCCTCACACGCACGATCCCCCTAAAGCGTTGTCGGACCCTCACCTGGACTCTAAACCGTCCCCGTCCCCTAACCCTAACCCTAGCCCGAACCCTAACCCTAACCGTTCCCCGAAGCATGACCCTCACCCGTCCCCTAATCCTAAGCCGTACGCTAACACTAACCCGCGCCCTTACACGCACGCTCCCCCTAAAGCGTTGTCGGACCCTCACCTCGACCCTAAACCGTCCCCATCCCCTAACCCTAACCCTAGCCCGAACCCTAACCCTAACCCTTCCCCGAACCCTGACCCTCACCCGTCCCCTAAACCTAACCCGAACGCTAACACTAACCCGCGCCCTCACACGCACGCTCCCCCTAAAGCGTTGTCGGACCCTCACCTGGACCCTAAACCGTCCCCGTCCCCTAACCCTAACCCTAGCCCTAACCCTAACCATAACACTTCCCCGAAGCCTGACCCTCACCCGTCCCCTAATCCTAACCCGTAGGCTCACACTAACCCGCGCCCTCACACGCACGATCCCCCTAAAGCGTTGTCGGACCCTCACCTGGACCCTAAACCGTCCCCATCCCCTAACCCTAACCTTAGCCCGAACCCTAACCCTAACACTTCCCCGAAGCCTGACCCTCACCCGTCCCCTAATCCTAACCCGTAGGCTCACACTAACCCGCGCCCTCACACGCACGCTCCCCCTAAAGCATTGTCGGAACTTCTCCTGGACCCTAAACCGTCCCCGTCCCCTAACCCTAGCTCGAACCCTAACCCTAACCCTTCCCCGAAGCCTGACCCTCACGCGTTCCCTAATCCTAACCCGTACGCTAACACTAACCCACGCCCTCACACGCACGCTCCCCCTAAAGCGTTGTCGGACCCTCATCTGGACCCTAAACCGTCCCCGTCCCCTAACCCTAACCCTAGCCCGAACCCTAACCCTAACCCTTCCCCGAAGCCTGACCCTCACCCGTCCCCTAATCCTAACCCGTACGCTCACACTAACTCACGCCCTCACACGCACGCTCCCCCTAAAGCGTTGTCAGACCCTCTCCTGGACCCTAAACCGTCCCCGTCCCCTAACCCTAACCCTAGCCCGAACCCTAACCCTAACCCTTCCCCGAAGCCTGACCCTCACCTGTCCCCTAATCCTAACCCGAAGGCTCCCACTTACCCGCGCCCTCACACGCACGCTCCCCCTAAAGCGTTGTCGGACCCTCTCCTGGACCCTAAACCGTCCCCGTACCCTAACCCTAACCCTAGCCCGAACCCTAACCCTAACACTTCCCCGAAGCCTGACCCTCACCCGTCACCTAATCGTAACCCGTAGGCTCACACTAATCCGCTCCCTCACACGCACGATCCCCCTAAAGCGTTGTCGGACCCTCACCTGGACTCTAAACCGTCCCCGTCCCCTAACCCTAACCCTAGCCCGAACCCTAACCCTAACCCTTCCCCGAAGCATGACCCTCACACGTCCCCTAATCCTAAGCCGTACGCTAACACTAAACCGCGCCCTCACACGCACGCTCCCCATAAAGCGTTGTCGGACCCTCACCTGGTCCCTAAACCGTCAGCGTCCCCTAACCCTAACCCTAGCCCGAACCCTAACCCTAACCCTTCCCCGAAGCCTGACCCTCACCCGTCCCCTAATCCTAACCCTTACGCTAACACTAACCCGCGCCCTCACATGCACGCTCCCCCTAAAGCGTTGTCGGACCCTCAGCTGGATCCTAAACCGTCCCCGTCCACTAACCCTAACCCTAGCCCGAACCCTAACCCTAACACTTCCCCGAAGCCTGACCCTCACCCGTCCCCTAATACTAACCCGTAGGCTCACACTAACCCGCACCCTTACACGCACGCTCCCCCTAAAGCGTTGTCGGAACCTCACCAGGACCCTAAACCGTCCCCGTCCCCTAACCCTAACCCTAGCCCGAACCCTAACCCTAACTCTTCCCCGAAACCTGAAGCTCACCCGTCCCCTAATCCTAACCCGTACGGTAACACTAACCCGCGCCCTCACACGCACGCTCCCCCTAAAGCGTTGTCGGACCCTCACCTGGACACTAAACCGTCCCCGTCCCCTAACCCTAACCCTAGCCCGAACCTTAACCCTAACACTTCCCCGAAGCCTGACCCTCACCCGTCCCCTAATCCTAACCCGTAGGCTCACACTAACCCACGCCCTCACACGCACGCTCCCCCTAAAGCGTTGTCGGACCCTCACCTGGACCCTAAACCGTCCCCGTCCCCTAACCCTAACCCTAGCCCGAACCCTAACCCTAACACTTCAACGAAGCCTGACCCTCACCCGTCCCCTAATCCTAACCCGTAGGCTCACACTAACCCGCGCCCTCACACGCACGCTCCCCGTAAAGCGTTGTCGGACCCTCACCTGGACCCTAAACCGTCCCCGTCCCCTAACCCTAACCCTAACCCTAACCCTTCCCCGAAGCCTGACCCTCACCCGTCCCCTAATCCTAACCCGTACGCTAACACTAACCCACGCCCTCACACGCACACTCCCCCTAAAGCGTTGTCGGACCCTCACCTGGACCCTAAACCGTCCCCGTCCCCTAACCCTAACCCTAGCCCGAACCCTAACCCTAACCCTTCCCCGAAGCATGACCCTCACCCGTCCCTTAATGCTAAGCCGTACGCTAACACTAACCCACGCCCTCACACGCACGCTCCCCCTAAAGCGTTGTCGGACCCTCACCTCGACCCTAAACCGTCCCCGTCCCCTAACCCTAACCCTAGCCCAAACCCGAACCCTAACCCTTCCCCGAAGCCTGACCCTCACCCGTCCCCTAATCCTAACCCTTACGCTAACACTAACCCGCGCCCTCACATGCACGCTCCCCCTAAAGCGTTGTCGGACCCTCAGCTGGATCCTAAATTGTCCCCGTCCCCTAACCCTAACCCTAGCCCGAACCCTAACCCTAACACTTCCCCGAAGCCTGACCCTCACCCGTCCCCTAATCCTAACCCGTAGGCTCACACTAACCCGCACCCTTACACTCACGCTCCCCCTAAAGCGTTGTCGGACCCTCACCAGGACCTTAAACCGTCTCCGTCCCCTAACCCTAACCTTAGCCCGAACCCTAACCATAACACTTCCCCGAAGCCTGACCCTCACACGTCCCCTAATCCTAACCCGTACGCTCACACAAACTCGCGCCCTCACACGCACGCTCCCCCTAAAGCGTTGTCAGACCCTCACCTGGACCCTAAACCGTCCCCGTCCCCTAACCCTAACCCTAGCCCGAACCCTAACCCTAACCCTTCCCCGAAGCCTGACCCTCACCCGTCCCCTAATCCTAACCCGTAGGCTCACACTAACCCGCCCCCTCACACGCACGCTCCCCCTAAAGCGTTGTTGGACCCTCACCTGGACCCTAAACCGTCCCCGTCCCCTAACCCTAACCCTAGCCCGAACCCTAACCCTAACCCTTCCCCGAAGCCTGACCCTCACCCGTCCCCTAATCCTAACCCGTAGGCTCACACTAACCCGCGCCCTCACACGCACGCTCCCCCTAAAGCATTGTCGGAACCTCACCTGGACCCTAAACCGTCCCCGTCCCCTAACCCTAACCCTAGCCCGAACCCTAACCCTACCCCTTCCCCGAAGCCTGACCCTCACCCGTCCCCTAATCCTAACCCGTACGCTAACACTAACCCACGCCCTCACACGCACGCTCCCCCTAAAGCATTGTCGGACCCTCACCTGGACCCTAAACCGTCCCCATCCCCTAACCCTAACCCTAGCCCGAACCCTAACACTAACCCTTCCCGGAAGCCTGACCCTCACCCGTCCCCTAATCCTAACCCGTACGCTCACACTAACTCGCGCCCTCACACGCACGCTCCCCCTAAAGTGTTGTCGGACCCTCACCAGGACCCTAAACCGTCCCCGTCCCCTAACCCTAACCCTAGCCCGAACCCTAACCCTAACCCTTCCCCGAAGCATGACCCTCACACGTCCCCTAATCCTAAGCCGTACGCTAACACTAACCCGCGCCCTCACACGCACGCTCCCCCTAAAGCGTTGTTGGACCCTCACCTGGACCCTAAACCGTCCCCATCACCTAACCCTAACCCTAGCCCGAACGCTAACCCTAACTCTTCCCCGAAACCTGACGCTCACCCGTCCCCTAATCCTAACCCGTACGATAACACTAACCCGCGCCCTCACACGCACGCTCCCCCTAAAGCGTTGTCGGACCCTCACCTGGACACTAAACCGTCCCCGTCCCCTAACCCTAACCCTAGCCCGAACACTAACCCTAACACTTCCCCGAAGCCTGACCGTCACCCGTCCCCTAATCCTAACCCGTAGGCTCACACTAACCCGCGCCCTCACACGCACGCTCCCCCTAAAGCGTTGTCGGACACTCACCTGGACCCTAAACCGTCCCCGTCCCCTAACCCTAACCCTAGCCCGAACCCTAACCCTAACACTTCAACGAAGCCTGACCTTCACCCGTCCCCTAATCCTAACCCGTAGGCTCACACTAACCCGCGCCCTCACACGCACGCTCCCCCTAAAGCGTTGTCGGACCCTCACCTGGACACTAAACCGTCCCCGTCCCCTAACCCTAACCCTAGCCCGAACACTAACCCTAACACTTCCCCGAAGCCTGACCGTCACCCGTCCCCTAATCCTAACCCGTAGGCTCACACTAACCCGCGCCCTCACACGCACGCTCCCCCTAAAGCGTTGTCGGACACTCACCTGGACCCTAAACCGTCCCCGTCCCCTAACCCTAACCCTAGCCCGAACCCTAACCCTAACACTTCAACGAAGCCTGACCTTCACCCGTCCCCTAATCCTAACCCGTAGGCTCACACTAACCCGCGCCCTCACACGCACGCTCCCCCTAAAGCGTTGTCGGACCCTCACCTGGACCCTAAACCGTCCCCGTCCCCTAACCCTAACCCTTCCCCGAAGCCTGACCCTCACCCGTCCCCTAATCCTAACCCGTACGCTAACACTAACCCGCGCCCTCACACGCACGCTCCCCCTAAAGCGTTGTTGGACCCTCACCTGGACCCTAAACTGTCCCCGTCCCCTAACCCTAACCCTAGCCCGAACCCTAACCCTAACCCTTCCCCGAAGCCTGACCCTCACCCGTCACCTAATCCTAACCCGTAGGCTCACACTAACCCGCGCCCTCAAACGCACGATCCCCCTAAAGCGATTTCGGACCCTCACCTGGACCCTAAACCGTCCCCGTCCCCTAACCCTAACCCTAGCCCAAACCCGAACCCTAACCCTTCCCCGAAGCCTGACCCTCACCCGTCCCCTAATCCTAACCCTTACGCTAACACTAACCCGCGCCCTCACATGCACGCTCCCCCTAAAGCGTTGTCGGACCCTCAGCTGGATCCTAAATCGTCCCCGTCCCCTAACCCTAACCCTAGCCCGAACCCTAACCCTAACACTTCCCCGAAGCCTGACCCTCACCCGTCCCCTAATCCTAACCCGTAGGCTCACACTAACCCGCACCCTTACACTCACGCTCCCCCTAAAGCGTTGTCGGACCCTCACCAGGACCTTAAACCGTCTCCGTCCCCTAACCCTAACCTTAGCCCGAACCCTAATCATAACACTTCCCCGAATCCTGACCCTCACACGTCCCCTAATCCTAACCCGTACGCTCACACAAACTCGCGCCCTCACACGCACGCTCCCCCTAAAGCGTTGTCAGACCCTCACCTGGACCCTAAACCGTCCCCGTCCCCTAACCCTAACCCTAGCCCGAACCCTAACCCTAACCCTTCAACGAAGCCTGACCCTCACCCGTCCCCTAATCCTAACCCGTAGGCTCACACTAACCCGCCCCCTCACACGCACGCTCCCCCTAAAGCGTTGTTGGACCCTCACCTGGACCCTAAACCGTCCCCGTCCCCTAACCCTAACCCTAGCCCGAACCCTAACCCTAACCCTTCCCCGAAGCCTGACCCTCACCCGTCCCCTAATCCTAACCCGTAGGCTCACACTAACCCGCGCCCTCACACGCACGCTCCCCCTAAAGCATTGTCGGAACCTCACCTGGACCCTAAACCGTCCCCGTCCCCTAACCCTAACCCTAGCCCGAACCCTAACCCTACCCCTTCCCCGAAGCCTGACCCTCACCCGTCCCCTAATCCTAACCCGTACGCTAACACTAACCCACGCCCTCACACGCACGCTCCCCCTAAAGCATTGTCGGACCCTCACCTGGACCCTAAACCGTCCCCGTCCCCTAACCCTAACCCTAGCCCGAACCCTAACACTAACCCTTCCCGGAAGCCTGACCCTCACCCGTCCCCTAATCCTAACCCGTACGCTCACACTAACTCGCGCCCTCACACGCACGCTCCCCCTAAAGTGTTGTCGGACCCTCACCAGGACCCTAAACCGTCCCCGTCCCCTAACCCTAACCCTAGCCCGAACCCTAACCCTAACCCTTCCCCGAAGCATGACCCTCACACGTCCCCTAATCCTAAGCCGTACGCTAACACTAACCCGCGCCCTCACACGCACGCTCCCCCTAAAGCGTTGTTGGACCCTCACCTGGACCCTAAACCGTCCCCATCCCCTAACCCTAATCCTAGCCCGAACGCTAACCCTAACTCTTCCCCGAAACCTGACGCTCACCCGTCCCCTAATCCTAACCCGTACGATAACACTAACCCGCGCCCTCACACGCACGCTCCCCCTAAAGCGTTGTCGGACCCTCACCTGGACACTAAACCGTCCCCGTCCCCTAACCCTAACCCTAGCCCGAACACTAACCCTAACACTTCCCCGAAGCCTGACCGTCACCCGTCCCCTAATCCTAACCCGTAGGCTCACACTAACCCGCGCCCTCACACGCACGCTCCCCCTAAAGCGTTGTCGGACACTCACCTGGACCCTAAACCGTCCCCGTCCCCTAACCCTAACCCTAGCCCGAACCCTAACCCTAACACTTCAACGAAGCCTGACCTTCACCCGTCCCCTAATCCTAACCCGTAGGCTCACACTAACCCGCGCCCTCACACGCACGCTCCCCCTAAAGCGTTGTCGGACCCTCACCTGGACCCTAAACCGTCCCCGTCCCCTATCCCTAACCCTTCCCCGAAGCCTGACCCTCACCCGTCCCCTAATCCTAACCCGTACGCTAACACTAACCCACGCCCTCACACGCACGCTCCCCCTAAAGCGTTGTCGGACCCTCACCTGGACCCTAAACTGTCCCCGTCCCCTAACCCTAACCCTAGCCCGAACCCTAACCCTAACCCTTCCCCGAAGCCTGACCCTCACCCGTCACCTAATCCTAACCCGTAGGCTCACACTAACCCGCGCCCTCACACGCACGATCCCCCTAAAGCGATTTCGGACCCTCACCTGGACCCTAAACCGTCCCCGTCCCCTAACCCTAACCCTAGCCCGAACCCTAACCCTAACCCTTCCCCGAAGCATGACCCTCACCCGTCCCCTAATCCTAAGCCGTACGCTAACACTAACCCGCACCCTCACACGTACGCTCCCCCTAAAGCGTTGTCGGACCCTCACCTGGACCCTAAACCGTCCCCGTCCCCTAACCCTAACCCTAGCCCGAACCCTAACCCTAACCCTTCCCCGGAGCCTGACCCTCACCCGTCACCTAATCCTAACCCGTACGCTAACACTAACCCACGCCCTCACACGCACGCTCCCCCTAAAGCGTTGTCGGACCCTCACCTGGACCCTAAACCGTCCCCGTCCCCTAACCCTAACCCTAGCCCAAACCCTAACCCTAACCCTTCCCCGAAGCATGACCCTCACACGTCCCCTAATCCTAAGCCGTACGCTAACACTAACCCGCGCCCTCACACGCACGCTCCCCATAAAGCGTTGTCGGACCCTCATCTGGACCCTAAACCGTCCCCGTCCCCTAACCCTAACCCTAGCCCGAACCCTAACCCTAACCCTTCCCCGAAGCCTGACCCTCACCCGTCCCCTAATCCTAACCCGTACGCTCACACTAACTCGCGCCCTCACACGCACGATCCCCCTAAAGCGTTGTCAGACCCTCTCCTGGACCCTAAACCGTCCCCGTCCCCTAACCCTAACCCTAGCCCGAACCCTAACCCTAACCCTTCCCCGAAGCCTGACCCTCACCTGTCCCCTAATCCTAACCCGTAGGCTCCCACTAACCCGCGCCCTCACACGCACGCTCCCCCTAAAGCGTTGTCGGACCCTCTCCTGGACCCTAAACCGTCCCCGTCCCCTAACCCTAACCCTAGCCCGAACCCTAACCCTAACCCTTCCCCGAAGCCTGACCCTCACCCGTCACCTAATCGTAACACGTAGGCTCACACTAACCCGCGCCCTCACACGCACGCTGCCCCTAAAGCGTTGTCGGACCCTCACCAGGACTCTAAACCGTCCCCGTCCCCTAACCCTAACCCTAGCCCGAACCCTAACCCTAACCCTTCCCCGAAGCATGACCCTCACACGTCCCCTAATCCTAAGCCGTACGCTAACACTAACCCGCGCCCTCACACGCACGCTCCCCCTAAAGCGTTGTCGGACCCTCACCTGGACCCTAAACCGTCCCCGTCCCCTAACCCTAACCCTAGCCCGAACCCTAACCCTAACCCTTCCCCGAAGCATGACCCTCACCCGTCCCCTAATCCTAACCCGTACGCTAACACTAACCCGCGCCCTCACACGCACGCTCCCCCTAAAGCGTTGTCGGACCCTCACCTGGACCCTAAACCGTCCCCGTCCCCTAACCCTAACCCTAGCCCGAACCATAACCCTAACCCTTCCCCGAAGGATGACCCTCACCCGTCCCCTAATCCTAACCCGTTGGCTCACACTAACCCGCGCCCTCACACGCACGCTCCCCCTAAAGCGTTGTCGGACCCTCACCTGGACCCTAAACCGTCCCCGTCCCCTAACCCTAACCCTAGCCCGAACCCTAACCATAACCCTTCCCCGAAGCCTGACCCTCACCCGTCCCCTAATCCTAACCCTTACGCTAACACTAACCCGCGCCCTCACATGCACGCTCCCCCTAAAGCGTTGTCGGACCCTCAGCTGGATCCTAAATCGTCCCCGTCCCCTAACCCTAACCCTAGCCCGAACCCTAACCCTAACACTTCCCCGAAGCCTGACCCTCACCCGTCCCCTAATCCTAACCCGTAGGCTCACACTAACCCGCACCCTTACACTCACGCTCCCCCTAAAGCGTTGTCGGACCCTCACCAGGACCTTAAACCGTCTCCGTCCCCTAACCCTAACCCTAGCCCGAACCCTAACCATAACACTTCCCCGAAGCCTGACCCTCACACGTCCCCTAATCCTAACCCGTACGCTCACACAAACTCGCGCCCTAACACGCACGCTCCCCATAAGCGTTGTCAGACCCTCACCTGGACCCTAAACCGTCCCCGTCCCCTAACCCTAACCCTAGCCCGAACCCTAACCCTAACCCTTCCCCGAAGCCTGACCCTCACCCGTCCCCTAATCCTAACCCGTAGGCTCACACTAACCCGCCTCCTCACACGCACGCTCCCCCTAAAGCGTTGTTGGACCCTCACCTGGACCCTAAACCGTCCCCGTCCCCTAACCCTAACCCTAGCCCGAACCCTAACCCTAACCCTTCCCCGAAGCCTGACCCTCACCCGTCCCCTAATCCTAACCCGTAGGCTCACACTAACCCGCGCCCTCACACGCACGCTCCCCCTAAAGCATTGTCGGAACCTCACCTGGACCCTAAACCGTCCCCGTCCCCTAACCCTAACCCTAGCCCGAACCCTAACCCTAACCCTTCCCCGAAGCCTGACCCTCACCCGTCCCCTAATCCTAACACGTACGCTAACACTAACCCACGCCCTCACACGCACGCTCCCCCTAAAGCATTGTCGGACCCTCACCTGGACCCTAAACCGTCCCCGTCCCCTAACCCTAACCCTAGCCCGAACCCTAACCCTAACCCTTCCCCGAAGCCTGACCCTCACCCGTCCCCTAATCCTAACCCGTACGCTCACACTAACTCGCGCCCTCACACGCACGCTGCCCCTAAAGTGTTGTCGGACCGTCACCAGGACCCTAAACCGTCCCCGTCCCCTAACCCTAACCCTAGCCCGAACCCTAACCCTAACCCTTCCCCGAAGCATGACCCTCACACGTCCCCTAATCCTAAGCCGTACGCTAACACTAACCCGCGCCCTCACACGCACGCTCCCCCTAAAGCGTTGTCGGACCCTCACCTGGACCCTAAACCGTCCCCGTCCCCTAACCCTAACCCTAGCCCGAACCCTAACCCTAACCCTTCCCCGGAGCCTGACCCTCACCCGTCCCCTAATCCTAACCCGTACGCTAACACTAACCCGCGCCCTCACACGCACGCTCCCCCTAAAGCGTTGTCGGACCCTCACCTGGACCCTAAACCGTCCCCGTCCCCTAACCCTAACCCTAGCCCAAACCCTAACCCTAACCCTTCCCCGAAGCGTGACCCTCACACGTCCCCTAATCCTAAGCCGTACGCTAACACTAACCCGCGCCCTCACACGCACGCTCCCCATAAAGCGTTGTCGGACCCTCACCTGGACCCTAAACCGTCCCCGTCCCCTAACCCTAACCCTAGCCCGAACCCTAACCCTAACCCTTCAACGAAGCCTGACCCTCACCCGTCCCCTAATCCTAACCCGTACGCTCACACTAACTCGCGCCCTCACACGCACGATCCCCCTAAAGCGTTGTCAGACCCTCTCCTGGACCCTAAACCGTCCCCGTCCCCTAACCCTAACCCTTCCCCGAAGCCTGACCCTCACCTGTCCCCTAATCCTAACCCGTAGGCTCCCACTAACCCACGCCCTCACACGCACGCTCCCCCTAAAGCGTTGTCGGACCCTCTCCTGGACCCTAAACCGTCCCCGTCCCCTAACCCTAACCCTAGCCCGAACCCTAACCCTAACCCTTCCCCGAAGCCTGACCCTCACCCGTCACCTAATCGTAACCCGTAGGCTCACACTAACCCGCGCCCTCACACGCACGATCCCCCTAAAGCGTTGTCGGACCCTCACCTGGACTCTAAACCGTCCCCGTCCCCTAACCCTAACCCTAGCCCGAACCCTAACCCTAACCCTTCCCCGAAGCATGACCCTCACATGTCCCCTAATCCTAAGCCGTACGCTAACACTAACCCGCGCCCTCACACGCACGCTCCCCATAAAGCGTTGTCGGACCCTCACCTGGACCCTAAACCGTCCCCGTCCCCTAACCCTAACCCTAGCCCGAACCCTAACCCTAACCCTTCCCCGAAGCCTGACCCTCACCCGTCCCCTAATCCTAACCCGTACGCTAACACTAACCCGCGCCCTCACACGCACGCTCCCCCTAAAGCGCTGTCGGACCCTCACCTGGACCCTAAACCGTCCCCGTCCCCTAACCCTAACCCTAGCCCGAACCCTAACCCTAACCCTTCCCCGAAGCCTGACCCTCACCCGTCCCCTAATCCTAACCCGTAGGCTCACACTAACCCGCGCCCTCACACGCAGGCTCCCCCTAAAGCGTTGTCGGACCCTCACCTGGACCCTAAACCGTCCCCGTCCCCTAACCCTAACCCTAGCCCGAACCCTAACCCTAACCCTTCCCCGAAGCCTGACCCTCACCCCTCCCCTAATCCTAACCCTTACGCTAACACTAACCCGCGCCCTCACATGCACGCTCCCCCTAAAGCGTTGTCGGACCCTCAGCTGGATCCTAAACCGTCCCCGTCCCCTAACCCTAACCCTAGCCCGAACCCTAACCCTAACACTTCCCCGAAGCCTGACCCTCACCCGTCCACTAATACTAACCCGTAGGCTCACACTAACCCGCACCCTTACACGCACGCTCCCCCTAAAGCGTCGTCGGAACCTCACCAGGACCCTAAACCGTCCCCGTCCCCTAACCCTAACCCTAGCCCGAACCCTAACCATAACACTTCCCCGAAGCCTGACCCTCACCCGTCCCCTAATCCTAACCCGTACGCTCACACAAACTCGCGCCCTCACACGCACGCTCCCCCTAAAGCGTTGTCAGACCCTCACCTGGACCCTAAACCGTCCCCGTCCCCTAACCCTAACCCTAGCCCGAACCCTAACCCTAACCCTTCCCCGAAGCCTGACCCTCACCCGTCCCCTAATCCTAACCCGTAGGCTCACACTAACCCGCGCCCTCACACGCACGCTCCCCCTAAAGCGTTGTCGGACCCTCACCTGGACCCTAAACCGTCCCCGTCCCCTAACCCTAACCCTAGCCCGAACCCTAACCCTAACCCTTCCCCGAAGCCTGACCCTCACCCGTCCCCTAATCCTAACCCGTAGGCTCACACTAACCCGCGCCCTCACACGCACGCTCCCCCTAAAGCATTGTCGGAACCTCACCTGGACCCTAAACCGTCCCCGTCCCCTAACCCTTACCCTAGCCCGAACCCTAACCCTAACACTTCCCCGAAGCCTGACCCTCACCCGTCCCCTAATCCTAACCCGTACGCTCACACTAACTCGCGCCCTCACACGCACGCTCCCCCTAAAGCGTTGTCGGACCCTCACCTGGACCCTAAACCGTCCCCGTCCCCTAACCCTAACCCTAGCCCGAACCCTAACCCTAACCCTTCCCCGAAGCCTGACCCTCTCCTGTCCCCTAATCCTAACCCGTACGTTAACACTAACCCGCGCCCTCACATGCACGCTCCCCCTAAAGCGTTGTCGGACCCTCAGCTGGATCCTAAACCGTCCCCGTCCCCTAACCCTAACCCTAGCCTTAACCCTAACCCTAACCCTTCAACGAAGCCTGACCCTCACCCGTCCCATAATCCTAACCCGTAGGCTCACACTAACCCGCGCCCTTACATGCACGCTCCCCCTAAAGCGTTGTCGGACCCTCACCAGGACCCTAAACCGTCCCCGTCCCCTAACCCTAACCCTAGCCCGAACCCTAACCATAACACTTCCCCGAAGCCTGACCCTCACCCGTCCCCTAATCCTAACCCGTACGCTCACACAAACTCGTGCCCTCACACGCACGCTCCCGCTAAAGCGTTGTCAGACCCTCACCTGGATCCTAAACCGTCCCCGTCCCCTAACCCTAACCCTAGCCCGAACCCTAACCCTAACACTTCCCCGAAGCCTGACCCTCACCCGTCACCTAATCGTAACCCGTAGGCTCACACTAACCCGCGCCCTCACACGCACGATCCCCCTAAAGCGTTGTCGGACCCTCACCTGGACTCTAAACCTTCCCCGTCCCCTAACCCTAACCCTAGCCCGAACCCTAACCCTAACCCTTCCCCGAAGCATGACCCTCACACGTCCCCTAATCCTAAGCCGTACGCTAACACTAACCCGCGCCCTCACACGCACGCTCCCCCTAAAGCGTTGTCGGACCCTCACCTGGACCCTAAACCGTCCCCGTCCCCTAACCCTAACCCTAGCCGGAACCCTAAACCTAACCCTTCCCCGAAGCCTGACCCTCACCCGTCCCCTAATCATAACCCGTACGCTAACACTAACCCGCGCCCTCACACGCACGCTCCCCCTAAAGCGTTGTCGGACCCTCACCTGGACCCTAAACCGTCCCCGTCCCCTAACCCTAACCCTAGCCCGAACCCTAACCCTAACACTTCAACGAAGCCTGACCCTCACCCGTCCCCTAATCCTAAACCGTAGGCTCACACTAACCCGCGCCCTCACACGCACGCTCCCCCTAAAGCGTTGTCGGACCCTCACCTGGACCCTAAACAGTCCCCGTCCCCTAACCCTAACCCTAGCCCGAACCCTAATCCTAACCCTTCCCCGAAGCCTGACCCTCACCCGTCCCCTAATCCTAACCCGTACGCTAACACTAACCCACGCCCTCACACGCACGCTCCCCCTAAAGCGTTGTCGGACCCTCACCTGGACCCTAAACCGTCCCCGTCCCCTAACCCTAACCCTAGCCCGAACCCTAACCCTAACCCTTCCCCGAAGCCTGACGCTCACCCGTCCCCTAATCCTAACCCGTAGGCTCACACTAACCCGCACCCTCACACGCACGCTCCCCCTAAAGCGTTGTCGGACCCTCACCTGGACCCTAAACCGTCCCCGTCCCCTAACCCTAACCCTAGCCCGAAACCTAATCTAACCCTTCCCCGAAGCCTGACCATCACCCGTCACCTAATCCTAACCCGTAGGCTCACACTAACCCGCGCCCTCACACGCACGATCCCCCTAAAGCGTTGTCGGACACTCACCTGGACCCTAAACCGTCCCCGTCCCCTAACCCTAACCCTAGCCCGAACCCTAACCCTAAACCTTCCCCGAAGCCTGACCCTCACCCGTCCCCTAATCCTAACCCGTAGGGTCACACTAACCCGCGCCCTCACACGCACGCTCCCCCTAAAGCGTTGTCGGACCCTCACCTGGACCCTAAACCGTCCCCGTCCCCTAACCCTAACCCTAGCCCGAACCCTAACCCTAACCCTTCCCCGAAGCCTGACCCTCACCCGTCCCCTAATCCTAACACGTAGGCTCACACTAACCCGCGCCCTTACACGCATGCTCCCCCTAAAGCGTTGTCGGACCCTCACCAGGACCCTAAACCGTCCCCGTCCCCTAACCCTAACCCTAGCCCGAACCCTAACCATAACACTTCCCCGAAGCCTGACCCTCACCCGTCCCCTAATCCTAACCCGTACGCTCACACTAACTCGCGCCCTCACACGCACGCTGCCCCTAAAGTGTTGTCGGACCGTCACCAGGACCCTAAACCGTCCCCGTCCCCTAACCCTAACCCTAGCCCGAACCCTAACCCTAACCCTTCCCCGAAGCATGACCCTCACACGTCCCCTAATCCTAAGCCGTACGCTAACACTAACCCGCGCCCTCACACGCACGCTCCCCCTAAAGCATTGTCGGACCCTCACCTGGACCCTAAACCGTCCCCGTCCCCTAACCCTAACCCTAGCCCGAACCCTAACCCTAACCCTTCCCCGAAGCCTGACCCTCACCCGTCCCCTAATCCTAACCCGTACGCTCACACTAACTCGCGCCCTCACACGCACGCTGCCCCTAAAGTGTTGTCGGACCGTCACCAGGACCCTAAACCGTCCCCGTCCCCTAACCCTAACCCTAGCCCGAACCCTAACCCTAACCCTTCCCCGAAGCATGACCCTCACACGTCCCCTAATCCTAAGCCGTACGCTAACACTAACCCGCGCCCTCACACGCACGCTCCCCCTAAAGCGTTGTCGGACCCTCACCTGGACCCTAAACCGTCCCCATCCCCTAACCCTAACCCTAGCCCGAACGCTAACCCTAACTCTTCCCCGAAACCTGACGCTCACCCGTCCCCTAATCCTAACCCGTACGATAACACTAACCCGCGCCCTCACACGCACGCTCCCCCTAAAGCGTTGTCGGACCCTCACCTGGACACTAAACCGTCCCCGTCCCCTAACCCTAACCCTAGCCCGAACCCTAACCCTAACACTTCCCCGAAGCCTGACCGTCACCCGTCCCCTAATCCTAACCCGTAGGCTCACACTAACCCGCGCCCTCACACGCACGCTCCCCCTAAAGCGTTGTCGGACACTCACCTGGACCCTAAACCGTCCCCGTCCCCTAACCCTAACCCTAGCCCGAACCCTAACCCTAACACTTCAATGAAGCCTGACCTTCACCCGTCCCCTAATCCTAACCCGTAGGCTCACACTAACCCGCGCCCTCACACGCACGCTCCCCCTAAAGCGTTGTCGGACCCTCACCTGGACCCTAAACCGTCCCCGTCCCCTAACCCTAACCCTAGCCCGAACCCTAACCCTAACCCTTCCCCGAAGCCTGACCCTCACCCGTCCCCTAATCCTAACCCGTAGGCTCACACTAACCCGCGCCCTCACACGCACGCTCCCCCTAAAGCATTGTCGGAACCTCACCTGGACCCTAAACCGTCCCCGTCCCCTAACCCTAACCCTAGCCCGAACCCTAACCCTAACCCTTCCCCGAAGCCTGACCCTCACCCGTCCCCTAATCCTAACACGTACGCTAACACTAACCCACGCCCTCACACGCACGCTCCCCCTAAAGCATTGTCGGACCCTCACCTGGACCCTAAACCGTCCCCGTCCCCTAACCCTAACCCTAGCCCGAACCCTAACCCTAACCCTTCCCCGAAGCCTGACCCTCACCCGTCCCCTAATCCTAACCCGTACGCTCACACTAACTCGCGCCCTCACACGCACGCTGCCCCTAAAGAGTTGTCGGACCGTCACCAGGACCCTAAACCGTCCCCGTCCCCTAACCCTAACCCTAGCCCGAACCCTAACCCTAACCCTTCCCCGAAGCATGACCCTCACACGTCCCCTAATCCTAAGCCGTACGCTAACACTAACCCGCGCCCTCACACGCACGCTCCCCCTAAAGCGTTGTCGGACCCTCACCTGGACCCTAAACCGTCCCCATCCCCTAACCCTAACCCTAGCCCGAACGCTAACCCTAACTCTTCCCCGAAACCTGACGCTCACCCGTCCCCTAATCCTAACCCGTACGATAACACTAACCCGCGCCCTCACACGCACGCTCCCCCTAAAGCGTTGTCGGACCCTCACCTGGACACTAAACCGTCCCCGTCCCCTAACCCTAACCCTAGCCCGAACCCTAACCCTAACACTTCCCCGAAGCCTGACCGTCACCCGTCCCCTAATCCTAAACCGTAGGCTCACACTAACCCGCGCCCTCACACGCACGCTCCCCCTAAAGCGTTGTCGGACACTCACCTGGACCCTAAACCGTCCCCGTCCCCTAACCCTAACCCTAGCCCGAACCCTAACCCTAACACTTCAATGAAGCCTGACCTTCACCCGTCCCCTAATCCTAACCCGTAGGCTCACACTAACCCGCGCCCTCACACGCACGCTCCCCCTAAAGCGTTGTCGGACCCTCACCTGGACCCTAAACCGTCCCCGTCCCCTAACCCTAACCCTAACCCTAACCCTTCCCCGAAGCCTGACCCTCACCCGTCCCCTAATCCTAACCCGTACGCTAACACTAACCCGCGCCCTCACACGCACGCTCCCCCTAAAGCGTTGTCGGACCCTCACCTGGACCCTAAACTGTCCCCGTCCCCTAACCCTAACCCTAGCCCGAACCCTAACCCTAACCCTTCCCCGAAGCCTGACCCTCACCCGTCACCTAATCCTAACCCGTAGGCTCACACTAACCCGCGCCCTCACACGCACGATCCCCCTAAAGCGTTTTCGGACCCTCACCTGGACCCTAAACCGTCCCCGTCCCCTAACCCTAACCCTAGCCCTAACCCTAACCCTAACGCTTTTCCGAAGCATGACCCTCACCCGTCCCCTAATCCTAAGCCGTACGCTAACACTAACCCGCACCCTCACACGCACGCTCCCCCTAAAGCGTTGTTGGACCCTCACCTGGACCCTAAACCGTCCCCGTCCCCTAACCCTAACCCTAGCCCGAACCCTAACCCTAACCCTTCCCCGAAGCCTGACCCTCACCCGTCCCCTAATCCTAACCCGTAGGCTCACACTAACCCGCGCCCTCACACGCACGCTCCCCCTAAAGCATTGTCGGAACCTCACCTGGACCCTAAACCGTCCCCGTCCCCTAACCCTAACCCTAGCCCGAACCCTAACCCTAACCCTTCCCCGAAGCCTGACCCTCACCCGTCCCCTAATCCTAACACGTACGCTAACACTAACCCACGCCCTCACACGCACGCTCCCCCTAAAGCATTGTCGGACCCTCACCTGGACCCTAAACCGTCCCCGTCCCCTAACCCTAACCCTAGCCCGAACCCTAACCCTAACCCTTCCCCGAAGCCTGACCCTCACCCGTCCCCTAATCCTAACCCGTACGCTCACACTAACTCGCGCCCTCACACGCACGCTGCCCCTAAAGTGTTGTCGGACCGTCACCAGGACCCTAAACCGTCCCCGTCCCCTAACCCTAACCCTAGCCCGAACCCTAACCCTAACCCTTCCCCGAAGCATGACCCTCACACGTCCCCTAATCCTAAGCCGTACGCTAACACTAACCCGCGCCCTCACACGCACGCTCCCCCTAAAGCGTTGTCGGACCCTCACCTGGACCCTAAACCGTCCCCATCCCCTAACCCTAACCCTAGCCCGAACGCTAACCCTAACTCTTCCCCGAAACCTGACGCTCACCCGTCCCCTAATCCTAACCCGTACGATAACACTAACCCGCGCCCTCACACGCACGCTCCCCCTAAAGCGTTGTCGGACCCTCACCTGGACACTAAACCGTCCCCGTCCCCTAACCCTAACCCTAGCCCGAACCCTAACCCTAACACTTCCCCGAAGCCTGACCGTCACCCGTCCCCTAATCCTAACCCGTAGGCTCACACTAACCCGCGCCCTCACACGCACGCTCCCCCTAAAGCGTTGTCGGACACTCACCTGGACCCTAAACCGTCCCCGTCCCCTAACCCTAACCCTAGCCCGAACCCTAACCCTAACACTTCAATGAAGCCTGACCTTCACCCGTCCCCTAATCCTAACCCGTAGGCTCACACTAACCCGCGCCCTCACACGCACGCTCCCCCTAAAGCGTTGTCGGACCCTCACCTGGACCCTAAACCGTCCCCGTCCCCTAACCCTAACCCTAGCCCGAACCCTAACCCTAACCCTTCCCCGAAGCCTGACCCTCACCCGTCCCCTAATCCTAACCCGTAGGCTCACACTAACCCGCGCCCTCACACGCACGCTCCCCCTAAAGCATTGTCGGAACCTCACCTGGACCCTAAACCGTCCCCGTCCCCTAACCCTAACCCTAGCCCGAACCCTAACCCTAACCCTTCCCCGAAGCCTGACCCTCACCCGTCCCCTAATCCTAACACGTACGCTAACACTAACCCACGCCCTCACACGCACGCTCCCCCTAAAGCATTGTCGGACCCTCACCTGGACCCTAAACCGTCCCCGTCCCCTAACCCTAACCCTAGCCCGAACCCTAACCCTAACCCTTCCCCGAAGCCTGACCCTCACCCGTCCCCTAATCCTAACCCGTACGCTCACACTAACTCGCGCCCTCACACGCACGCTGCCCCTAAAGTGTTGTCGGACCGTCACCAGGACCCTAAACCGTCCCCGTCCCCTAACCCTAACCCTAGCCCGAACCCTAACCCTAACCCTTCCCCGAAGCATGACCCTCACACGTCCCCTAATCCTAAGCCGTACGCTAACACTAACCCGCGCCCTCACACGCACGCTCCCCCTAAAGCGTTGTCGGACCCTCACCTGGACCCTAAACCGTCCCCATCCCCTAACCCTAACCCTAGCCCGAACGCTAACCCTAACTCTTCCCCGAAACCTGACGCTCACCCGTCCCCTAATCCTAACCCGTACGATAACACTAACCCGCGCCCTCACACGCACGCTCCCCCTAAAGCGTTGTCGGACCCTCACCTGGACACTAAACCGTCCCCGTCCCCTAACCCTAACCCTAGCCCGAACCCTAACCCTAACACTTCCCCGAAGCCTGACCGTCACCCGTCCCCTAATCCTAACCCGTAGGCTCACACTAACCCGCGCCCTCACACGCACGCTCCCCCTAAAGCGTTGTCGGACACTCACCTGGAACCTAAACCGTCCCCGTCCCCTAACCCTAACCCTCGCCCGAACCCTAACCCTAACACTTCAATGAAGCCTGACCTTCACCCGTCCCCTAATCCTAACCCGTAGGCTCACACTAACCCGCGCCCTCACACGCACGCTCCCCCTAAAGCGTTGTCGGACCCTCACCTGGACCCTAAACCGTCCCCGTCCCCTAACCCTAACCCTAACCCTAACCCTTCCCCGAAGCCTGACCCTCACCCGTCCCCTAATCCTAACCCGTAAGCTAACACTAACCCGCGCCCTCACACGCACGCTCCCCCTAAAGCGTTGTCGGACCCTCACCTGGACCCTAAACTGTCCCCGTCCCCTAACCCTAACCCTAGCCCGAACCCTAACCCTAACCCTTCCCCGAAGCCTGACCCTCACCCGTCACCTAATCCTAACCCGTAGGCTCACACTAACCCGCGCCCTCACACGCACGATCCCCCTAAAGCGTTTTCGGACCCTCACCTGGACCCTAAACCGTCCCCGTCCCCTAACCCTAACCCTAGCCCTAACCCTAACCCTAACCCTTTTCCGAAGCATGACCCTCACCCGTCCCCTAATCCTAAGCCGTACGCTAACACTAACCCGCACCCTCACACGTACGCTCCCCCTAAAGCGTTGTCGGACCCTCACCTGGACCCTAAACCGTCCCCATCCCCTAACCCTAACCCTAGCCCGAACCCTAACCCTAACCCTTCCCCGGAGCCTGACCCTCACCCGTCCCCTAATCCTAACCCGTACGCTAACACTAACCCGCGCCCTCACACGCACGCTCCCCCTAAAGCGTTGTCGGACCCTCACCTGGACCCTAAACCGTCCCCGTCCCCTAACCCTAACCCTAGCCCAAACCCTAACCCTAACCCTTCCCCGAAGCATGACCCTCACACGTCCCCTAATCCTAAGCCGTACGCTAACACTAACCCGCGCCCTCACACGCACGCTCCCCATAAAGCGTTGTCGGACCCTCACCTGGACCCTAAACCGTCCCCGTCCCCTAACCCTAACCCTAGCCCGAACCCTAACCCTAACCCTTCCCCGAAGCCTGACCCTCACCCGTCCCCTAATCCTAACCCGTACGCTCACACTAACTCGCGCCCTCACACGCACGATCCCCCTAAAGCGTTGTCAGACCCTCTCCTGGACCCTAAACCGTCCCCGTCCCCTAACCCTAACCCTAGCCCGAACCCTAACCCTAACCCTTCCCCGAAGCCTGACCCTCACCTGTCCCCTAATCCTAACCCGTAGGCTCCCACTAACCCACGCCCTCACACGCACGCTCCCCCTAAAGCGTTGTCGGACCCTCTCCTGGACCCTAAACCGTCCCCGTCCCCTAACCCTAACCCTAGCCCGAACCCTAACCCTAACCCTTCCCCGAAGCCTGACCCTCACCCGTCACCTAATCGTAACCCGTAGGCTCACACTAACCCGCGCCCTCACACGCACGATCCCCCTAAAGCGTTGTCGGACCCTCACCTGGACTCTAAACCGTCCCCGTCCCCTAACCCTAACCCTAGCCCGAACCCTAACCCTAACCCTTCCCCGAAGCATGACCCTCACATTTCCCCTAATCCTAAGCCGTACGCTAACACTAACCCGCGCCCTCACACGCACGCTCCCCATAAAGCGTTGTCGGACCCTCACCTGGACCCTAAACCGTCCCCGTCCCCTAACCCTAACCCTAGCCCGAACCCTAACCCTAACACTTCCCCGAAGCCTGACCCTCACCCGTCCCCTAATCCTAACCCGTACGCTAACACTAACCCGCGCCCTCACACGCACGCTCCCCCTAAAGCGCTGTCGGACCCTCACCTGGACCCTAAACCGTCCCCGTCCCCTAACCCTAACCCTAGCCCGAACCCTAACCCTAACCCTTCCCCGAAGCCTGACCCTCACCCGTCCCCTAATCCTAACCCGTAGGCTCACACTAACCCGCGCCCTCACACGCAGGCTCCCCCTAAAGCGTTGTCGGACCCTCACCTGGACCCTAAACCGTCCCCGTCCCCTAACCCTAACCCTAGCCCGAACCCTAACCCTAACCCTTCCCCGAAGCCTGACCCTCACCCGTCCCCTAATCCTAACCCTTACGCTAACACTAACCCGCGCCCTCACATGCACGCTCCCCCTAAAGCGTTGTCGGACCCTCAGCTGGATCCTAAACCGTCCCCGTCCCCTAACCCTAACCCTAGCCCGAACCCTAACCCTAACACTTCCCCGAAGCCTGACCCTCACCCGTCCACTAATACTAACCCGTAGGCTCACACTAACCCGCACCCTTACACGCACGCTCCCCCTAAAGCGTCGTCGGAACCTCACCAGGACCCTAAACCGTCCCCGTCCCCTAACCCTAACCCTAGCCCGAACCCTAACCATAACACTTCCCCGAAGCCTGACCCTCACCCGTCCCCTAATCCTAACCCGTACGCTCACACAAACTCGCGCCCTCACACGCACGCTCCCCCTAAAGCGTTGTCAGACCCTCACCTGGACCCTAAACCGTCCCCGTCCCCTAACCCTAACCCTAGCCCGAACCCTAACCCTAACCCTTCCCCGAAGCCTGACCCTCACCCGTCCCCTAATCCTAACCCGTAGGCTCACACTAACCCGCGCCCTCACACGCACGCTCCCCCTAAAGCGTTGTCGGACCCTCACCTGGACCCTAAACCGTCCCCGTCCCCTAACCCTAACCCTAGCCCGAACCCTAACCCTAACCCTTCCCCGAAGCCTGACCCTCACCCGTCCCCTAATCCTAACCCGTAGGCTCACACTAACCCGCGCCCTCACACGCACGCTCCCCCTAAAGCATTGTCGGAACCTCACCTGGACCCTAAACCGTCCCCGTCCCCTAACCCTTACCCTAGCCCGAACCCTAACCCTAACACTTCCCCGAAGCCTGACCCTCACCCGTCCCCTAATCCTAACCCGTACGCTCACACTAACTCGCGCCCTCACACGCACGCTCCCCCTAAAGCGTTGTCGGACCCTCACCTGGACCCTAAACCGTCCCCGTCCCCTAACCCTAACCCTAGCCCGAACCCTAACCCTAATCCTTCCCCGAAGCCTGACCCTCTCCTGTCCCCTAATCCTAACCCGTACGCTAACACTAACCCGCGCCCTCACATGCACGCTCCCCCTAAAGCGTTGTCGGACCCTCAGCTGGATCCTAAACCGTCCCCGTCCCCTAACCCTAACCCTAGCCTTAACCCTAACCCTAACCCTTCAACGAAGCCTGACCCTCACCCGTCCCATAATCCTAACCCGTAGGCTCACACTAACCCGCGCCCTTACATGCACGCTCCCCCTAAAGCGTTGTCGGACCCTCACCAGGACCCTAAACCGTCCCCGTCCCCTAACCCTAACCCTAGCCCGAACCCTAACCATAACACTTCCCCGAAGCCTGACCCTCACCCGTCCCCTAATCCTAACCCGTACGCTCACACAAACTCGTGCCCTCACACGCACGCTCCCGCTAAAGCGTTGTCAGACCCTCACCTGGATCCTAAACCGTCCCCGTCCCCTAACCCTAACCCTAGCCCGAACCCTAACCCTAACACTTCCCCGAAGCCTGACCCTCACCCGTCACCTAATCGTAACCCGTAGGCTCACACTAACCCGCGCCCTCACACGCACGATCCCCCTAAAGCGTTGTCGGACCCTCACCTGGACTCTAAACCTTCCCCGTCCCCTAACCCTAACCCTAGCCCGAACCCTAACCCTAACCCTTCCCCGAAGCATGACCCTCACACGTCCCCTAATCCTAAGCCGTACGCTAACACTAACCCGCGCCCTCACACGCACGCTCCCCCTAAAGCGTTGTCGGACCCTCACCTGGACCCTAAACCGTCCCCGTCCCCTAACCCTAACCCTAGCCGGAACCCTAAACCTAACCCTTCCCCGAAGCCTGACCCTCACCCGTCCCCTAATCCTAACCCGTACGCTAACACTAACCCGCGCCCTCACACGCACGCTCCCCCTAAAGCGTTGTCGGACCCTCACCTGGACCCTAAACCGTCCCCGTCCCCTAACCCTAACCCTAGCCCGAACCCTAACCCTAACACTTCAACGAAGCCTGACCCTCACCCGTCCCCTAATCCTAAACCGTAGGCTCACACTAACCCGCGCCCTCACACGCACGCTCCCCCTAAAGCGTTGTCGGACCCTCACCTGGACCCTAAACAGTCCCCGTCCCCTAACCCTAACCCTAGCCCGAACCCTAACCCTAACCCTTCCCCGAAGCCTGACCCTCACCCGTCCCCTAATCCTAACCCGTACGCTAACACTAACCCACGCCCTCACACGCACGCTCCCCCTAAAGCGTTGTCGGACCCTCACCTGGACCCTAAACCGTCCCCGTCCCCTAACCCTAACCCTAGCCCGAACCCTAACCCTAACCCTTCCCCGAAGCCTGACGCTCACCCGTCCCCTAATCCTAACCCGTACGGTAACACTAACCCGCACCCTCACACGCACGCTCCCCCTAAAGCGTTGTCGGACCCTCACCTGGACCCTAAACCGTCCCCATCCCCTAACCCTAACCCTAGCCCGAAACCTAATCTAACCCTTCCCCGAAGCCTGACCATCACCCGTCACCTAATCCTAACCCGTAGGCTCACACTAACCCGCGCCCTCACACGCACGATCCCCCTAAAGCGTTGTCGGACACTCACCTGGACCCTAAACCGTCCCCGTCCCCTAACCCTAACCCTAGCCCGAACCCTAACCCTAAACCTTCCCCGAAGCCTGACCCTCACCCGTCCCCTAATCCTAACCCGTAGGGTCACACTAACCCGCGCCCTCACACGCACGCTCCCCCTAAAGCGTTGTCGGACCCTCACCTGGACCCTAAACCGTCCCCGTCCCCTAACCCTAACCCTAGCCCGAACCCTAACCCTAACCCTTCCCCGAAGCCTGACCCTCACCCGTCCCCTAATCCTAACACGTAGGCTCACACTAACCCGCGCCCTTACACGCATGCTCCCCCTAAAGCGTTGTCGGACCCTCACCAGGACCCTAAACCGTCCCCGTCCCCTAACCCTAACCCTAGCCCGAACCCTAACCATAACACTTCCCCGAAGCCTGACCCTCACCCGTCCCCTAATCCTAACCCGTACGCTCACACTAACTCGCGCCCTCACACGCACGCTCCCCCTAAAGCGTTGTCAGACCCTCATCTGGACCCTAAACCGTCCCCGTCCCCTAACCCTAACCCTAGCCCGAACCCTAACCCTAACCCTTCCCCGAAGCCTCACCCTCACCCGTCCCCTAATCCTAACCCGTAGGCTCACACTAACCCGCGCCCTCACACGCACGCTCCCCCTAAAGCGTTGTCGGACCCTCACCTGGACCCTAAACCGTCCCCGTCCCCTAACCCTAACCCTAGCCCGAACCCTAACCCTAACTCTTCCCCGAAAACTGACGCTCACCCGTCCCCTAATCCTAACCCGTACGGTAACACTAACCCGCGCCCTCACACGCACGCTCCCCCTAAAGCGTTGTCGGACCCTCACCTGGACACTAAACCGTCCCCGTCCCCTAACCCTAACCCTAGCCCGAACCCTAACCCTAACACTTCCCCGAAGCCTGACCCTCACCCGTCCCCTAATCCTAACCCGTAGGCTCACACTAACCCGCGCCCTCACACGCACGCTCCCCCTAAAGCGTTGTCGGACCCTCACCTGGACCCTAAACCGTCCCCGTCCCCTAACCCTAACCCAAGCCCGAACCCTAACCCTAACACTTCAACGAAGCCTGACCCTCACCCGTCCCCTAATCCTAAACCGTAGGCTCACACTAACCCGCGCCCTCACACGCACGCTCCCCGTAAAGCGTTGTCGGACCCTCACCTGGACCCTAAACCGTCCCCGTCCCCTAACCCTAACCCTAACCCTAACCCTTCCCCGAAGCCTGACCCTCACCCGTCCCCTAATCCTAACCCGTACGCTAACACTAACCCACGCCCTCACACGCACGCTCCCCCTAAAGCGTTGTCGGACCCTCACCTGGACCCTAAACTGTCCCCGTCCCCTAACCCTAACCCTAGCCCGAACCCTAACCCTAACCCTTCCCCGAAGCCTGACCCTCACCCGTCACCTAATCCTAACCCGTAGGCTCACACTAACCCGCGCCCTCACACGCACGATCCCCCTAAAGCGTTTTCGGACCCTCACCTGGACCCTAAACCGTCCCCGTCCCCTAACCCTAACCCTAGCCCGAACCCTAACCCTAACCCTTCCCAGAAGCATGACCCTCACCCGTCCCTTAATCCTAAGCCGTACGCTAACACTAACCCGCGCCCTCACACGCACGCTCCCCCTAAAGCGTTGTCGGACCCTCACCTCGACCCTAAACCGTCCCCGTCCCCTAACCGTAACCCTAGCCCAAACCCGAACCCTAACCCTTCCCCGAAGCCTGACCCTCACCCGTCCCCTAATCCTAACCCGTACGCTACCACTAACCCGCGCCCTCTCATGCACGCTCCCCCTAAAGCGTTGTCGGACCCTCAGCTGGATCCTAAACCGTCCCCGTCCCCTAACCCTAACCCTAGCCCGAACCCTAACCCTAACCCTTCCCCGAAGCCTGACCCTCACCCGTCCCCTAATCCTAACCCGTACGCTAACACTAACCCGCGCCCTCACATGCACGCTCCCCCTAAAGCGTTGTCGGACCCTCACCTGGATCCTAAACCGTCCCCGTCCCCTAACCCTAACCCTAGCCTTAACCCTAAGCCTAACCCTTCAACGAAGCCTGACCCTCACCCGTCCCATAATCCTAACCCGTAGGCTCACACTAACCCGCGCCCTTACATGCACGCTCCCCCTAAAGCGTTGTCGGACCCTCACCAGGACCCTAAACCGTCCCCGTCCCCTAACCCTAACCCTAGCCCGAACCCTAACCATAACACTTCCCCGAAGCCTGACCCTCACCCGTCCCCTAATCCTAACCCGTACGCTCACACAAACTCGCGCCCTCACACGCACGCTCCCGCTAAAGCGTTGTCAGACCCTCACCTGGATCCTAAACCGTCCCCATCCCCTAACCCAAACCCTAGCCCGAACCCTAACCCTAACCCTTCCCCGAAGCCTGACCCTCACCCGTCACCTAATCGTAACCCGTAGGCTCACACTAACCCGCGCCCTCACACGCACGATCCTCCTAAAGCGTTGTCGGACCCTCACCTGGACTCTAAACCGTCCCCGTCCCCAAACCCTAACCCTAGCCCGAACCCTAACCCTAACCCTTCCCCGAAGCATGACCCTCACACGTCCCCTAATCCTAAGCCGTACGCTAACACTAACCCGCGCCCTCACACGCACGCTCCCCCTAAAGCGTTGTCGGACCCTCACCTGGACCCTAAACCGTCCCCGTCCCCTAACACTAACCCTAGCCCGAACCCTAAAACTAACCCTTCCCCGAAGCCTGACCCTCACCCGTCCCCTAATCCTAACCCGTACGCTAACACTAACCCGCGCCCTCACACGCACGCTCCCCCTAAAGCGTTGTCGGACCCTCACCTGGACCCTAAACCGTCCCCGTCCCCTAACCCTAACCCTAGCCCGAACCATAACCCTAACCCTTCCCTGAAGCATGACCCTCACCCGTCCCCTAATCCTAACCCGTAGGCTCACACTAACTCGCGCCCTCACACGCACGCTCCCCCTAAAGCGTTGTCGGACCCTCACCTGGACCCTAAACCGTCCCCGTCCCCTAACCCTAACCCTAGCCCGAACCCTAACCCTAACCCTTCCCCGAAGCCTGACCCTCACCCGTCCCCTAATCCTAAGCCGTAGGCTCACACTAACCCGCCCCCTCACACGCACGCTCCCCCTAAAGCGTTGTTGGACCCTCACCTGGACCCTAAACCGTCCCCGTCCCCTAACCCTAACCCTAGCCCGAACCCTAACCCTAAACCTTCCCCGAAGCCTGACCCTCACCCGTTCCCTAATCCTAACCCGTAGGCTCACACTAACCCGCGCCCTCACACGCACGCTCCCCCTAAAGCATTGTCGGAACCTCACCTGGACCCTAAACCGTCCCCGTCCCCTAACCCTAACCCTAGCCCGAACCCTAACCCTAACCCTTCCCCGAAGCATGACCCTCACACGTCCCCTAATCCTAAGCCGTACGCTAACACTAACCCGCGCCCTCACACGCACGCTCCCCCTAAAGCGTTGTCGGACCCTCACCTGGACCCTAAACCGTCCCCGTCCCCTAACCCTAACCCTAGCCCGAACCCTAACCATAACACTTCCCCGAAGCCTGACCCTCACCCGTCCCCTAATCCTAACCCGTACGCTCACACTAACTCGCGCCCTCACACGCACGCTCCCCCTAAAGCGTTGTCAGACCCTCATCTGGACCCTAAACCGTCCCCGTCCCCTAAACCTAACCCTAGCCCGAACCCTAACCCTAACCCTTCCCCGAAGCCTCACCCTCACCCGTCCCCTAATCCTAACCCGTAGGCTCACACTAACCCGCGCCCTCACACGCACGCTCCCCCTAAAGCGTTGTCGGACCCTCACCTGGACCCTAAACCGTCCCCGTCCCCTAACCCTAACCCTAGCCCGAACCCTAACCCTAACTCTTCCCCGAAACCTGACGCTCACCCGTCCCCTAATCCTAACCCGTACGG
The DNA here is from genome assembly GCF_949774975.1 of Lagenorhynchus albirostris. Lineage (NCBI taxonomy): Eukaryota > Metazoa > Chordata > Mammalia > Artiodactyla > Delphinidae > Lagenorhynchus > Lagenorhynchus albirostris. The sequence continues at coordinate 120,787 of NW_026783545.1, read as the reverse complement.
TAACACTAACCCGCGCCCTTACACGCACGCTCCCCCTAAAGCGTTGTTGGACCCTCACCTGGACACTAAACCGTCCCCGTCCCCTAACCCTAACCCTAGCCCGAACCCTAAACCTAACACTTCCCCGAAGCCTGACCCTCACCCGTCCCCTAATCCTAACCCGTAGGCTCACACTAACCCGCGCCCTCACACGCACGCTCCCCCTAAAGCGTTGTCGGACCCTCACCTGGACCCTAAACCGTCCCCGTCCCCTAACCCTAACCCTAGCCCGAACCCTAACCCTAACACTTCAACGAAGCCTGACCCTCACCCGTCCCCTAATCCTAAACCGTAGGCTCACACTAACCCGCGCCCTCACACGCACGCTCCCCGTAAAGCGTTGTCGGACCCTCACCTGGACCCTAAACCGTCCCCGTCCCCTAACCCTAACCCTAACCCTAACCCTTCCCCGAAGCCTGACCCTCACCCGTCCCCTAATCCTAACCCGTACGCTAACACTAACCCACGCCCTCACACGCACGCTCCCCTAAAGCGTTGTCGGACCCTCACCTGGACCCTAAACTGTCCCCGTCCCCTAACCCTAACCCTAGCCCGAACCCTAACCCTAACCCTTCCCCGAAGCCTGACCCTCACCCGTCACCTAATCCTAACCCGTAGGCTCACACTAACCCGCGCCCTCACACGCACGATCCCCCTAAAGCGTTTTCGGACCCTCACCTGGACCCTAAACCGTCCCCGTCCCCTAACCCTAACCCTAGCCCGAACCCTAACCCTAACCCTTCCCCGAAGCATGACCCTCACCCGTCCCTTAATCCTAAGCCGTACGCTAACACTAACCCGCGCCCTCACACGCACGCTCCCCCTAAAGCGTTGTCGGACCCTCACCTCGACCCTAAACCGTCCCCGTCCCCTAACCGTAACCCTAGCCCAAACCCGAACCCTAACCCTTCCCCGAAGCCTGACCCTCACCCGTCCCCTAATCCTAACCCGTACGCTACCACTAACCCACGCCCTCTCATGCACGCTCCCCCTAAAGCGTTGTCGGACCCTCAGCTGGATCCTAAACCGTCCCCGTCCCCTAACCCTAACCCTAGCCCGAACCCTAACCCTAACCCTTCCCCGAAGCCTGACCCTCACCCGTCCCCTAATCCTAACCCGTAGGCTCACACTAACCCGCTCCCTCACACGCACGCTCCCCCTAAAGCGTTGTCGGACCCTCACCTGGACCCTAAACTGTCCCCGTCCCCTAACCCTAACCCTAGCCTGAACCCTAACCCTAACCCTTCCCCGAAGCCTGACCCTCACCCGTCCCCTAATCCTAACCCGTACGCTAACACTAACCCGCGCCCTCACATGCACGCTCCCCCTAAAGCGTTGTCGGACCCTCACCTGGATCCTAAACCGTCCCCGTCCCCTAACCCTAACCCTAGCCTTAACCCTAAGCCTAACCATTCAACGAAGCCTGACCCTCACCCGTCCCATAATCCTAACCCGTAGGCTCACACTAACCCGCGCCCTTACATGCACGCTCCCCCTAAAGCGTTGTCGGACCCTCACCAGGACCCTAAACCGTCCCCGTCCCCTAACCCTAACCCTAGCCCGAACCCTAACCATAACACTTCCCCGAAGCCTGACCCTCACCCGTCCCCTAATCCTAACCCGTACGCTCACACAAACTCGCGCCCTCACACGCACGCTCCCGCTAAAGCGTTGTCAGACCCTCACCTGGATCCTAAACCGTCCCCATCCCCTAACCCTAACCCTAGCCCGAACCCTAACCCTAACCCTTCCCCGAAGCCTGACCCTCACCCGTCACCTAATCGTAACCCGTAGGCTCACACTAACCCGCGCCCTCACACGCACGATCCTCCTAAAGCGTTGTCGGACCCTCACCTGGACTCTAAACCGTCCCCGTCCCCTAACCCTAACCCTAGCCCGAACCCTAACCCTAACCCTTCCCCGAAGCCTGACCCTCACCCGTCCCCTAATCCTAACCCGTACGCTAACACTAACCCGCGCCCTCACACGCACGCTCCCCCTAAAGCGTTGTCGGACCCTCACCTGGACCCTAAACCGTCCCCGTCCCCTAACCCTAACCCTAGCCCGAACCCTAACCCTAACCCTTCCCCGAAGCCTGACCCTCACCCGTCCCCTAATCCTAACCCGTAGGCTCACACTAACCCGCGCCCTCACACGCACGCTCCCCCTAAAGCGTTGTCGGACCCTCACCTCGACCCTAAACCGTCCCCGTTCCCTAACCCTAACCCTAGCCCAAACTCGAACCCTAACCCTTCCCCGAAGCCTGACCCTCACCCGTCCCCTAATCCTAACCCGTACGCTAACACTAACCCACGCCCTCACACGCACGCTCCCCCTAAAGCGTTGTCGGACCCTCAGCTGGATCCTAAACCGTCCCCGTCCCTTAACCCTAACCCTAGCCCGAAACCTAACCCTAACCCTTCCCCGAAGCCTGACCCTCACCCGTCCCCTAATCCTAACCCGTAGGCTCACACTAACCCGCTCCCTCACACGCACGCTCCCCCTAAAGCGTTGTCGGACCCTCACCTGGACCCTAAACTGTCCCCGTCCCCTAACCCTAACCCTAGCCCGAACCCTAACCCTAACCCTTCCCCGAAGCCTGACCCTCACCAGTCCCCTAATCCTAACCCGTACGCTAACACTAACCCGCGCCCTCACATGCACGCTCCCCCTAAAGCATTGTCGGACCCTCACCTGGATCCTAAACCGTCCCCGTCCCCTAACCCTAACCCTAGCCTTAACCCTAACCCTAACACTTCAACGAAGCCTGACCCTCACTCGTCCCATAATCCTAACCCGTAGGCTCACACTAACCCGCGCCCTTACATGCACGCTCCCCCTAAAGTGTTGTCGGACCCTCACCAGGACCCTAAACCGTCCCCGTCCCCTAACCCTAACCCTAGCCCGAACCCTAACCATAACACTTCCCCGAAGACTGACCCTCACCCGTCCCCTAATCCTAACCCGTACGCTCACACAAACTCGCGCCCTCACACGCATGCTCCCGCTAAAGCGTTGTCAGACCCTCACCTGGATCCTAAACCGTCCCCGTCCCCTAACCCTAACCCTAGCCCGAACCCTAACCCTAACCCTTCCCCGAAGCCTGACACTCACCCGTCCCCTAATCCTAACCCGTAGGCTCACACTAACCCGCGCCCTCACACGCACGATCCCCCTAATGCGTTGTCGGACCCTCACCTGGACTCTAAACCGTCCCCGTCCCCTAACCCTAACCCTAGCCCGAACCCAAACCCTAACCCTTCCCCGAAGCATGACCCTCACACGTCCCCTAATCCTAAGCCGTACGCTAACACTAACCCGCGCCCTCACACGCACGCTCCCCCTAAAGCGTTGTCGGACCCTCACCTCGACCCTAAACCGTCCCCGTCCCCTAACCCTAACCCTAGCCCGAACCCTAACCCTAACCCTTCCCCGAAACCTGACCCTCACCCGTCCCCTAATCCTAACCCGTACGCTAACACTAACCCGCACCCTCACACGCACGCTCCCCCTAAAGCGTTGTCGGACCCTCACCTGGACCCTAAACCGTCCCCGTCCCCTAACCCTAACCCTAGCCCGAACCCTAACCCTAACACTTCCCCGAAGCCACACCCTCACCCGTCCCCTAATCCTAACACGTAGGCTCACACTAACCCGCACCCTTACACGCAAGCTCCCCCTAAAGCGTTGTCGGACCCTCACCAGGACCTTAAACCGTCTCCGTCCCCTAACCCTAACCCTAGCCCGAACCCTAACCATAACACTTCCCCGAAGCCTGACCCTCACACGTCCCCTAATCCTAACTCGTACGCTCACACAAACTCGCGCCCTCACACGCACGCTCCCCCTAAAGCGTTGTCAGACCCTCACCTGGACCCTAAACCGTCCCCGTCCCCTAACCCTAACCCTAGCCCGAACCCTAACCCTAACCCTTCCCCGAAGCCTGACCCTCACCCATCCCCTAATCCTAACCCGTAGGCTCACACTAACCCGCGCCCTCACACGCACGCTCCCCCTAAAGCGTTGTTGGACCCTCACCTGGACCCTAAACCGTCCCCGTCACCTAACCCTAACCCTAGCCCGAACCCTAACCCTAACCCTTCCCCGAAGCCTGACCCTCACCCGTCCCCTAATCCTAACCCGTAGGCTCACACTAACCCACGCCCTCACACGCACGCTCCCCCTAAAGCATTGTCGGAACCTCACCTGGACCCTAAACCGTCCCCGTCCCCTAACCCTAACCCTAGCCCGAACCCTAACCCTAACCCTTCCCCGAAGCCTGACCCTCACCTGTCCCCTAATCCTAACCCGTAGGCTCACACTAACCCGCGCCCTCACACGCACGCTCCACCTAAAGCGTTGTCGGACCCTCAATTGGACCCTAAGCCGTCCCCGTCCCCTAACCCTAACCCTAGCCCGAACCCTAACACTAACCCTTCCCTGAAACCTGACCCTCACCCGTCCCCTAATCCTAAACCGCACGCTAACACTAACCCGGGCCCTCACACGCATGCTCCCCCTAAAGCGTTGTCGGACCCTCACTTGGACCCTAAACCGTCCCCGTCCCCTAACCCTAACCCTAGCCCGAACCAAAACCCTAACACTTCCCCGGAGCCTGACCCTCACCCGTCCCCTAATCCTAACCCGTAGGCTCACACTAACCCGCGCCCTCACACGCACGCTCCCCCTAAAGCGTTGTCGGACCCTCACCTGGACCCTAAACCGTCCCCGTCCCCTAACCCTAACCCTAGCCCGAACCCTAACCCTAACCCTTCCCCGAAGCCTGACCCTCACGCGTCACCTAATCCTAAGCCGTACGCTAACACTAACCCGCGCCCTCACACGCACGCTCCCCCTAAAGCGTTGTCGGACCCTCACCTGGACCCTTAACCGTCCCCGTCCCCTAACCCTAACCCTAGCCCGAACCCTAACCCTAACCCTTCCCCGAAGCCTGACCCTCACCCGTCCCCTAATCCTAAGCCGTACGCTAACACTAACCCGCGCCCTCACACGCACGCTCCCCCTAAAGCGTTGTCGGACCCTCACCTGGACCCTAAACCGTCCCCGTCCCCTAACCCTAGCCCGAACCCTAACCCTAACCCTTCCCCGAAGCCTGACCCTCACCCGTCCCCTAATCCTTACCCGTAGGCTCACACTAACCCGCGTCCTCACACGCACGCTCCCCCTAAAGCGTTGTCGGACCCACACCTCGACCCTAAACCGTCCCCGTCCCCTAACCCTAACCGTAGCCCGAACCCTAACCCTAACCCTTCCCCGAAGCCTGACCCTCACCCGTCCCCTAATCCTAACCCGTAGGCTCACACTAACCCGCGCCCTCACACGCACGCTCCCCCTAAAGCGTTGTCGGACCCTCTCCTCGACCCTAAACCGTCCCCGTCCCCTAACCCTAACCCTAGCCCGAACCCTAATCCTAACCCTTCCCCGAAGCTTGACCCTCACCCGTCCCCTAATCCTAACTCGTACGCTAACACTAACCCACGCCCTCACACGCACGCTCCCCCTAAAGCGTTGTCGGACCCTCACCTGGACCCTAAACCGTCCCCGTCCCCTAACCCTAACCCTAGCCCGAACCCTAACCCTAACCCTTCCCCGAAGCCTGACCCTCACCCGTCCCCTAATCCTAACCCATACGTTCACACTAACTCGTGCCCTCTCACGCACGCTCCCCCTAAAGCGTTGTCAGACCCTCACCTGGACCCTAAACCGTCCCCGTCCCCTAACCCTAACCCTAGCCCGAACCCTAACCCTAACCCTTCCCCGAAGCCTGACCCTCACCTGTCCCCTAATCCTAACCCGTAGGCTCACACTAACCCGTGCCCTCACACGCACGCTCCCCCTAAAGCGTTGTCGGACCCTCAATTGGACCCTAAGCCGTCCCCGTCTCCTAACCCTAACCCTAGCCCGAATCCTATCCCTAACCCTTCCTCGAAACCTGACCCTCACCCGTCCCCTAATCCTAACCCGCACGCTAACACTAACCCGGGCCCTCACACGCATGCTCCCCCTAAAGCGTTGTTGGACCCTCACTTGGACCCTAAACCTTCCCCGTCCCCTAACCCTAACCATAGCCCGAACCATAACCCTAACACTTCCCCGAAGCCTGACCCTCACCCGTCCCCTAATCCTAACCCGTAGGCTCACACTAACCCGCGCCCTCACACGCACGCTCCCCCTAAAGCGTTGTCGGACCCTCACCTCGACCCTAAACCGTCCCCGTCCCCTAAACCTAACCCTAGCCCGAACCCTAACCCTAAACCTTCCCCGAAGCCTGACCCTCACGCGTCCCCTAATCCTAAGCCGTACGCTAACAGTAACCCGCGCCCTCACACGCACGCTCCCCCTAAAGCGTTGTCGGACCCTCACCTGGACCCTAAACCGTCCCCGTCCCCTAACCCTAACCCTAGCCCGAACCCTAACCCTAACCCTTCCCCGAAGCCTGACCCTCACCCGTCCCCTAATCCTAACCCGTAGGCTCACACTAACCCGCGCCCTCACATGCACGCTCCCCCTAAAGCGTTGTCGGACCCTCACCTCGACCCTAAACCGTCCCCGTCCCCTAACCCTAACCCTAGCCCGAACAATAATCCTAACCCTTCCCCGAAGCCTGACTCTCACCCGTCACCTAATCCTAATCCGTAGGCTCACACTAACCCGCGCCCTCACACGCACGCTCCCCCTAAAGCGTGGTCGGACCCTCACCTGGACCCTAAACCGTCCCCGTCCCCTAACCCTAACCCTAGTCCGAACCCTAACCCTAACACTTCCCCGAAGCCTGACCCTCACCCGTCCCCTAATCCTAACCCGTACGCTAACACTAACCCGTGCCCTAACATGCACGCTCCCTCTAAAGCGTTGTCGGACCCTCACCTGAACCCTAAACCGTCCCCGTCCCCTAACCCTAACCCTAGCCCGAACCCTAACCCTTCCCCGAAGCCTGACTCTCACTCGTCACCTAATCCTAAAACGTACGCTAACACTAACCCGCGCCCTCACATGCACGCTCCACCTAAAGCGTTGTCGGACCCTCACCTGGACCCTAAACCGTCCCCTAACCCTAACCCTAACCCTAGCCCGAACCCTAACCCTAACCCTTCCCCGAATCCTGACCGTCACCCGTCCCCTAATCCTAACCCGTACGCTAACACTAACCCGCGCCCTCACACGCACGCTCCCCCTAAAGCATTATCGGACCCTCACCTGGGACCTAATCCGTCCCCGTCCCCTAACCCTAACCCTAGCCCGAACCCTAACCCTAACACTTCCCCGAAGCCTGACCCTCACCCGTCCCCTAATCTTAACCCGTAGGCTCACACTAACCCGCGCCCTCACACGCACGCTCCCCCTAAAGCGTTGTCGGACCCTCACCTGGACCCTAAACCGTCCCCGTCCCCTAACCCTAACCCTAGCCCGAACCCTAACCCTAACCCTTCCCCGAAGCCTGACCCTCACCCGTCCCCTAATCCTAACCCGTAGGCTCACACTAACCCGCGCCCTCACACGCACGCTCCCCCTAAAGCGTTGTCGGACCCTCACCTCGACCCTAAACCGTCCCCGTCCCCTAACCCTAACCCTAGCCCAAACCCGAACCCTAACACTTCCCCGAAGCCTGACCCTCACCCGTCCCCTAATCCTAACCCGTACGCTAACACTAACCCGCGCCCTCTCATGCACGCTCCCCCTAAAGCGTTGTCGGACCCTCAGCTGGATCCTAAACCGTCCCCGTCCCCTAACCCTAACCCTAGCCCGAACCCTAACCCTAACCCTTCCCCGAAGCCTGACCCTCACCCGTCCCCTAATCCTAACCCGTAGGCTCACACTAACCCGCTCCCTCACACGCACGCTCCCCCTAAAGCGTTGTCGGACCCTCACCTGGACCCTAAACCGTCCCCGTCCCCTAACCCTAACCCTAGCCCGAACCCTAACCCTAACCCTTCCCCGAAGTCTGACCCTCACCCGTCCCCTAATCCTAACCCGTAGGCTCACACTAACCCGCGCCCTCACACGCACGCTCCCCCTAAAGCGTTGTCGGACCCTCACCTCGACCCTAAACCGTCCCCATCCCCTAACCCTAACCCTAGCCCGAACCCTAACCCTAACCCTTCCCCGAAGCCTGACCCTCACCCGTCCCCTAATCGTAACCCATACGCTAACACTAACCCGCGCCCTCACAGGAACGCTCCCCCTAAAGCGTTGTCGGACCCTCACCTCGACCCTAAACCGTCCCCGTCCCCTAACCCTAACCCTAGCCCGAACCCTAACCCTAACCCTTCCCCGAAACCTGACTCTCACCCGTCCCCTAATCCTAACCCGTACGCTGACACTAACCCGCGCCCTCACATGCACGCTCCCCCTAAAGCGTTGTCGGACCCTCAGCTGGATCCTAAACCGTCCCCGTCCCCTAACCCTAACCCTAGCCCGAACCCTAACCCTAACCCTTCCCCGAAGCCTGACCCTCACCCGTCCCCTAATCCTAACCCGTACGCTCACAGTAACTCGCGCCCTCACACGCACGCTCCCCCTAAAGCGTTGTCAGACCCTCACCTGGACCCTAAACCGTCCCCGTCCCCTAAACCTAACCCTAGCCCGAACCCTAACCCTAACCCTTCCCCGAAGCCTGACCCTCACCCGTCCCCTAATCCTAACCCGTAGGCTCACACTAACCCTCTCCCTCACACGCACGCTCCCCCTAAAGCGTTGTCGGACACTCACCTGGACCCTAAACCGTCCCCGTCCCCTAACCCTAACCCTAGCCCGAACCCTAACCCTAACCCTTCCCCGAAGCCTGACCCTCACCCGTCCCCTAATCCTAACCCGTAGGCTCACACTAACCCGCGCCCTCACACGCACGCTCCCCCTAAAGCGTTGTCGGACCCTCACCTGGACCCTAAACCGTCCCCATCCCCTAACCCTAACCCTAGCCCGAACCCTAACCCTAACCCTTCCCCGAAGCCTGACCCTCACCCGTCCCCTAATTGTAACCCATACGCTAACACTAACCCGCGCCCTCACAGGAACGCTCCCCCTAAAGCGTTGTCGGACCCTCACCTCGACCCTAAACCGTCCCCGTCCCCTAACCCTAACCCTAGCCCGAACCCTAACCCTAACCCTTCCCCGAAGCCTGACCCTCACCCGTCCCCTAATCCTAACCCGTACGCTCACACTAACTCGCGCCCTCACACGCACGCGCCCCCTAAAGCGTTGTCGGACCCTCACCTGGACCCTAAACCGTCCCCGTCCCCTAACCCTAACCCTAGCCCGAACCATAACCCTAACCCTTCCCTGAAGCATGACCCTCACCCGTCCCCTAATCCTAAGCCGTAGGCTCACACTAACCCGCCCCCTCACACGCACGCTCCCCCTAAAGCGTTGTTGGACCCTCACCTGGACCCTAAACCGTCCCCGTCCCCTAACCCTAACCCTAGCCCGAACCCTAACCCTAAACCTTCCCCGAAGCCTGACCCTCACCCGTTCCCTAATCCTAACCCGTAGGCTCACACTAACCCGCGCCCTCACACGCACGCTCCCCCTAAAGCATTGTCGGAACCTCACCTGGACCCTAAACCGTCCCCGTCCCCTAACCCTAACCCTAGCCCGAACCCTAACCCTAACCCTTCCCCGAAGCATGACCCTCACACGTCCCCTAATCCTAAGCCGTACGCTAACACTAACCCGCGCCCTCACACGCACGCTCCCCCTAAAGCGTTGTCGGACCCTCACCTGGACCCTAAACCGTCCCCGTCCCCTAACCCTAACCCTAGCCCGAACCCTAACCATAACACTTCCCCGAAGCCTGACCCTCACCCGTCCCCTAATCCTAACCCGTACGCTCACACTAACTCGCGCCCTCACACGCACGCTCCCCCTAAAGCGTTGTCAGACCCTCATCTGGACCCTAAACCGTCCCCGTCCCCTAACCCTAACCCTAGCCCGAACCCTAACCCTAACCCTTCCCCGAAGCCTCACCCTCACCCGTCCCCTAATCCTAACCCGTAGGCTCACACTAACCCGCGCCCTCACACGCACGCTCCCCCTAAAGCGTTGTCGGACCCTCACCTGGACCCTAAACCGTCCCCGTCCCCTAACCCTAACCCTAGCCCGAACCCTAACCCTAACTCTTCCCCGAAACCTGACGCTCACCCGTCCCCTAATCCTAACCCGTACGGTAACACTAACCCGCGCCCTTACACGCACGCTCCCCCTAAAGCGTTGTTGGACCCTCACCTGGACACTAAACCGTCCCCGTCCCCTAACCCTAACCCTAGCCCGAACCCTAACCCTAACACTTCCCCGAAGCCTGACCCTCACCCGTCCCCTAATCCTAACCCGTAGGCTCACACTAACCCGCGCCCTCACACGCACGCTCCCCCTAAAGCGTTGTCGGACCCTCACCTGGTCCCTAAACCGTCCCCGTCCCCTAATCCTAACCCTAGCCCGAACCCTAACCCTAACACTTCAACGAAGCCTGACCCTCACCCGTCCCCTAATCCTAAACCGTAGGCTCACAGTAACCCGCGCCCTCACACGCACGCTCCCCGTAAAGCGTTGTCGGACCCTCACCTGGACCCTAAACCGTCCCCGTCCCCTAACCCTAACCCTAACCCTAACCCTTCCCCGAAGCCTGACCCTCACCCGTCCCCTAATCCTAACCCGTACGCTAACACTAACCCACGCCCTCACACGCACGCTCCCCCTAAAGCGTTGTCGGACCCTCACCTGGACCCTAAACTGTCCCCGTCCCCTAACCCTAACCCTAGCCCGAACCCTAACCCTAACCCTTCCCCGAAGCCTGACCCTCACCCGTCACCTAATCCTAACCCGTAGGCTCACACTAACCCGCACCCTCACACGCACGATCCCCCTAAAGCGTTTTCGGACCCTCACCTGGACCCTAAACCGTCCCCGTCCCCTAACCCTAACCCTAGCCCGAACCCTAACCCTAACCCTTCCCCGAAGCATGACCCTCACCCGTCCCTTAATCCTAAGCCGTACGCTAACACTAACCCGCGCCCTCACACGCACGCTCCCCCTAAAGCGTTGTCGGACCCTCACCTCGACCCTAAACCGTCCCCGTCCCCTAACCGTAACCCTAGCCCAAACCCGAACCCTAACCCTTCCCCGAAGCCTGACCCTCACCCGTCCCCTAATCCTAACCCGTACGCTACCACTAACCCACGCCCTCTCATGCACGCTCCCCCTAAAGCGTTGTCGGACCCTCAGCTGGATCCTAAACCGTCCCCGTCCCCTAACCCTAACCCTAGCCCGAACCCTAACCCTAACCCTTCCCCGAAGCCTGACCCTCACCCGTCCCCTAATCCTAACCCGTAGGCTCACACTAACCCGCTCCCTCACACGCACGCTCCCCCTAAAGCGTTGTCGGACCCTCACCTCGACCCTAAACTGTCCCCGTCCCCTAACCCTAACCCTAGCCTGAACCCTAACCCTAACCCTTCCCCGAAGCCTGACCCTCACCCGTCCCCTAATCCTAACCCGTACGCTAACACTAACCCGCGCCCTCACATGCACGCTCCCCCTAAAGCGTTGTCGGACCCTCACCTGGATCCTAAACCGTCCCCGTCCCCTAACCCTAACCCTAGCCTTAACCCTAAGCCTAACCCTTCAACGAAGCCTGACCCTCACCCGTCCCATAATCCTAACCCGTAGGCTCACACTAACCCGCGCCCTTACATGCACGCTCCCCCTAAAGCGTTGTCGGACCCTCACCAGGACCCTAAACCGTCCCCGTCCCCTAACCCTAACCCTAGCCCGAACCCTAACCATAACACTTCCCCGAAGCCTGACCCTCACACGTCCCCTAATCCTAACTCGTACGCTCACACAAACTCGCGCCCTCACACGCACGCTCCCCCTAAAGCGTTGTCAGACCCTCACCTGGACCCTAAACCGTCCCCGTCCCCTAACCCTAACCCTAGCCCGAACCCTAACCCTAACCCTTCCCCGAAGCCTGACCCTCACCCATCCCCTAATCCTAACCCGTAGGCTCACACTAACCCGCGCCCTCACACGCACGCTCCCCCTAAAGCGTTGTTGGACCCTCACCTGGACCCTAAACCGTCCCCGTCACCTAACCCTAACCCTAGCCCGAACCCTAACCCTAACCCTTCCCCGAAGCCTGACCCTCACCCGTCCCCTAATCCTAACCCGTAGGCTCACACTAACCCGCGCCCTCACACGCACGCTCCCCCTAAAGCATTGTCGGAACCTCACCTGGACCCTAAACCGTCCCCGTCCCCTAACCCTAACCCTAGCCCGAACCCTAACCCTAACCCTTCCCCGAAGCCTGACCCTCACCTGTCCCCTAATCCTAACCCGTAGGCTCACACTAACCCGCGCCCTCACACGCACGCTCCACCTAAAGCGTTGTCGGACCCTCAATTGGACCCTAAGCCGTCCCCGTCCCCTAACCCTAACCCTAGCCCGAACCCTAACACTAACCCTTCCCTGAAACCTGACCCTCACCCGTCCCCTAATCCTAAACCGCACGCTAACACTAACCCGGGCCCTCACACGCATGCTCCCCCTAAAGCGTTGTCGGACCCTCACCTGGACCCTAAACCGTCCCCGTCCCCTAACCCTAACCCTAGCCCGAACCAAAACCCTAACACTTCCCCGGAGCCTGACCCTCACCCGTCCCCTAATCCTAACCCGTAGGCTCACACTAACCCGCGCCCTCACACGCACGCTCCCCCTAAAGCGTTGTCGGACCCTCACCTGGACCCTAAACCGTCCCCGTCCCCTAACCCTAACCCTAGCCCGAACCCTAACCCTAACCCTTCCCCGAAGCCTGACCCTCACGCGTCACCTAATCCTAAGCCGTACGCTAACACTAACCCGCGCCCTCACACGCACGCTCCCCCTAAAGCGTTGTCGGACCCTCACCTGGACCCTAAACCGTCCCCGTCCCCTAACCCTAACCCTAGCCCGAACCCTAACCCTAACCCTTCCCCGAAGCCTGACCCTCACCCGTCCCCTAATCCTAAGCCGTACGCTAACACTAACCCGCGCCCTCACACGCACGCTCCCCCTAAAGCGTTGTCGGACCCTCACCTGGACCCTAAACCGTCCCCGTCCCCTAACCCTAGCCCGAACCCTAACCCTAACCCTTCCCCGAAGCCTGACCCTCACCCGTCCCCTAATCCTTACCCGTAGGCTCACACTAACCCGCGTCCTCACACGCACGCTCCCCCTAAAGCGTTGTCGGACCCACACCTCGACCCTAAACCGTCCCCGTCCCCTAACCCTAACCGTAGCCCGAACCCTAACCCTAACCCTTCCCCGAAGCCTGACCCTCACCCGTCCCCTAATCCTAACCCGTAGGCTCACACTAACCCGCGCCCTCACACGCACGCTCCCCCTAAAGCGTTGTCGGACCCTCTCCTCGACCCTAAACCGTCCCCGTCCCCTAACCCTAACCCTAGCCCGAACCCTAATCCTAACCCTTCCCCGAAGCTTGACCCTCACCCGTCCCCTAATCCTAACTCGTACGCTAACACTAACCCACGCCCTCACACGCACGCTCCCCCTAAAGCGTTGTCGGACCCTCACCTGGACCCTAAACCGTCCCCGTCCCCTAACCCTAACCCTAGCCCGAACCCTAACCCTAACCCTTCCCCGAAGCCTGACCCTCACCCGTCCCCTAATCCTAACCCATACGTTCACACTAACTCGTGCCCTCTCACGCACGCTCCCCCTAAAGCGTTGTCAGACCCTCACCTGGACCCTAAACCGTCCCCGTCCCCTAACCCTAACCCTAGCCCGAACCCTAACCCTAACCCTTCCCCGAAGTCTGACCCTCACCTGTCCCCTAATCCTAACCCGTAGGCTCACACTAACCCGTGCCCTCACACGCACGCTCCCCCTAAAGCGTTGTCGGACCCTCAATTGGACCCTAAGCCGTCCCCGTCCCCTAACCCTAACCCTAGCCCGAATCCTATCCCTAACCCTTCCTCGAAACCTGACCCTCACCCGTCCCCTAATCCTAACCCGCACGCTAACACTAACCCGGGCCCTCACACGCATGCTCCCCCTAAAGCGTTGTCGGACCCTCACCTGGTCCCTAAACCGTCCCCGTCCCCTAACCCTAACCCTAGCCCGAACCCTAACCCTAACACTTCAACGAAGCCTGACCCTCACCCGTCCCCTAATCCTAAACCGTAGGCTCACAGTAACCCGCGCCCTCACACGCACGCTCCCCGTAAAGCGTTGTCGGACCCTCACCTGGACCCTAAACCGTCCCCGTCCCCTAACCCTAACCCTAACCCTAACCCTTCCCCGAAGCCTGACCCTCACCCGTCCCCTAATCCTAACCCGTACGCTAACACTAACCCACGCCCTCACACGCACGCTCCCCCTAAAGCGTTGTCGGACCCTCACCTGGACCCTAAACTGTCCCCGTCCCCTAACCCTAACCCTAGCCCGAACCCTAACCCTAACCCTTCCCCGAAGCCTGACCCTCACCCGTCACCTAATCCTAACCCGTAGGCTCACACTAACCCGCACCCTCACACGCACGATCCCCCTAAAGCGTTTTCGGACCCTCACCTGGACCCTAAACCGTCCCCGTCCCCTAACCCTAACCCTAGCCCGAACCCTAACCCTAACCCTTCCCCGAAGCATGACCCTCACCCGTCCCTTAATCCTAAGCCGTACGCTAACACTAACCCGCGCCCTCACACGCACGCTCCCCCTAAAGCGTTGTCGGACCCTCACCTCGACCCTAAACCGTCCCCGTCCCCTAACCGTAACCCTAGCCCAAACCCGAACCCTAACCCTTCCCCGAAGCCTGACCCTCACCCGTCCCCTAATCCTAACCCGTACGCTACCACTAACCCACGCCCTCTCATGCACGCTCCCCCTAAAGCGTTGTCGGACCCTCAGCTGGATCCTAAACCGTCCCCGTCCCCTAACCCTAACCCTAGCCCGAACCCTAACCCTAACCCTTCCCCGAAGCCTGACCCTCACCCGTCCCCTAATCCTAACCCGTAGGCTCACACTAACCCGCTCCCTCACACGCACGCTCCCCCTAAAGCGTTGTCGGACCCTCACCTCGACCCTAAACTGTCCCCGTCCCCTAACCCTAACCCTAGCCTGAACCCTAACCCTAACCCTTCCCCGAAGCCTGACCCTCACCCGTCCCCTAATCCTAACCCGTACGCTAACACTAACCCGCGCCCTCACATGCACGCTCCCCCTAAAGCGTTGTCGGACCCTCACCTGGATCCTAAACCGTCCCCGTCCCCTAACCCTAACCCTAGCCTTAACCCTAAGCCTAACCCTTCAACGAAGCCTGACCCTCACCCGTCCCATAATCCTAACCCGTAGGCTCACACTAACCCGCGCCCTTACATGCACGCTCCCCCTAAAGCGTTGTCGGACCCTCACCAGGACCCTAAACCGTCCCCGTCCCCTAACCCTAACCCTAGCCCGAACCCTAACCATAACACTTCCCCGAAGCCTGACCCTCACACGTCCCCTAATCCTAACTCGTACGCTCACACAAACTCGCGCCCTCACACGCACGCTCCCCCTAAAGCGTTGTCAGACCCTCACCTGGACCCTAAACCGTCCCCGTCCCCTAACCCTAACCCTAGCCCGAACCCTAACCCTAACCCTTCCCCGAAGCCTGACCCTCACCCATCCCCTAATCCTAACCCGTAGGCTCACACTAACCCGCGCCCTCACACGCACGCTCCCCCTAAAGCGTTGTTGGACCCTCACCTGGACCCTAAACCGTCCCCGTCACCTAACCCTAACCCTAGCCCGAACCCTAACCCTAACCCTTCCCCGAAGCCTGACCCTCACCCGTCCCCTAATCCTAACCCGTAGGCTCACACTAACCCGCGCCCTCACACGCACGCTCCCCCTAAAGCATTGTCGGAACCTCACCTGGACCCTAAACCGTCCCCGTCCCCTAACCCTAACCCTAGCCCGAACCCTAACCCTAACCCTTCCCCGAAGCCTGACCCTCACCTGTCCCCTAATCCTAACCCGTAGGCTCACACTAACCCGCGCCCTCACACGCACGCTCCACCTAAAGCGTTGTCGGACCCTCAATTGGACCCTAAGCCGTCCCCGTCCCCTAACCCTAACCCTAGCCCGAACCCTAACACTAACCCTTCCCTGAAACCTGACCCTCACCCGTCCCCTAATCCTAAACCGCACGCTAACACTAACCCGGGCCCTCACACGCATGCTCCCCCTAAAGCGTTGTCGGACCCTCACCTGGACCCTAAACCGTCCCCGTCCCCTAACCCTAACCCTAGCCCGAACCAAAACCCTAACACTTCCCCGGAGCCTGACACTCACCCGTCCCCTAATCCTAACCCGTAGGCTCACACTAACCCGCGCCCTCACACGCACGCTCCCCCTAAAGCGTTGTCGGACCCTCACCTGGACCCTAAACCGTCCCCGTCCCCTAACCCTAACCCTAGCCCGAACCCTAACCCTAACCCTTCCCCGAAGCCTGACCCTCACGCGTCACCTAATCCTAAGCCGTACGCTAACACTAACCCGCGCCCTCACACGCACGCTCCCCCTAAAGCGTTGTCGGACCCTCACCTGGACCCTAAACCGTCCCCGTCCCCTAACCCTAGCCCGAACCCTAACCCTAACCCTTCCCCGAAGCCTGACCCTCACCCGTCCCCTAATCCTTACCCGTAGGCTCACACTAACCCGCGTCCTCACACGCACGCTCCCCCTAAAGCGTTGTCGGACCCACACCTCGACCCTAAACCGTCCCCGTCCCCTAACCCTAACCGTAGCCCGAACCCTAACCCTAACCCTTCCCCGAAGCCTGACCCTCACCCGTCCCCTAATCCTAACCCGTAGGCTCACACTAACCCGCGCCCTCACACGCACGCTCCCCCTAAAGCGTTGTCGGACCCTCTCCTCGACCCTAAACCGTCCCCGTCCCCTAACCCTAACCCTAGCCCGAACCCTAATCCTAACCCTTCCCCGAAGCTTGACCCTCACCCGTCCCCTAATCCTAACTCGTACGCTAACACTAACCCACGCCCTCACACGCACGCTCCCCCTAAAGCGTTGTCGGACCCTCACCTGGACCCTAAACCGTCCCCGTCCCCTAACCCTAACCCTAGCCCGAACCCTAACCCTAACCCTTCCCCGAAGCCTGACCCTCACCCGTCCCCTAATCCTAACCCATACGTTCACACTAACTCGTGCCCTCTCACGCACGCTCCCCCTAAAGCGTTGTCAGACCCTCACCTGGACCCTAAACCGTCCCCGTCCCCTAACCCTAACCCTAGCCCGAACCCTAACCCTAACCCTTCCCCGAAGCCTGACCCTCACCTGTCCCCTAATCCTAACCCGTAGGCTCACACTAACCCGTGCCCTCACACGCACGCTCCCCCTAAAGCGTTGTCGGACCCTCAATTGGACCCTAAGCCGTCCCCGTCCCCTAACCCTAACCCTAGCCCGAATCCTATCCCTAACCCTTCCTCGAAACCTGACCCTCACCCGTCCCCTAATCCTAACCCGCACGCTAACACTAACCCGGGCCCTCACACGCATGCTCCCCCTAAAGCGTTGTTGGACCCTCACTTGGACCCTAAACCTTCCCCGTCCCCTAACCCTAACCATAGCCCGAACCATAACCCTAACACTTCCCCGAAGCCTGACCCTCACCCGTCCCCTAATCCTAACCCGTAGGCTCACACTAACCCGCGCCCTCACACGCACGCTCCCCCTAAAGCGTTGTCGGACCCTCACCTCGACCCTAAACCGTCCCCGTCCCCTAAACCTAACCCTAGCCCGAACCCTAACCCTAAACCTTCCCCGAAGCCTGACCCTCACGCGTCCCCTAATCCTAAGCCGTACGCTAACAGTAACCCGCGCCCTCACACGCACGCTCCCCCTAAAGCGTTGTCGGACCCTCACCTGGACCCTAAACCGTCCCCGTCCCCTAACCCTAACCCTAGCCCGAACCCTAACCCTAACCCTTCCCCGAAGCCTGACCCTCACCCGTCCCCTAATCCTAACCCGTAGGCTCACACTAACCCGCGCCCTCACATGCACGCTCCCCCTAAAGCGTTGTCGGACCCTCACCTCGACCCTAAACCGTCCCCGTCCCCTAACCCTAACCCTAGCCCGAACAATAATCCTAACCCTTCCCCGAAGCCTGACCCTCACCCGTCACCTAATCCTAATCCGTAGGCTCACACTAACCCGCGCCCTCACACGCACGCTCCCCCTAAAGCGTGGTCGGACCCTCACCTGGACCCTAAACCGTCCCCGTCCCCTAACCCTAACCCTAGCCCGAACCCTAACCCTAACACTTCCCCGAAGCCTGACCCTCACCCGTCCCCTAATCCTAACCCGTACGCTAACACTAACCCGTGCCCTCACATGCACGCTCCCTCTAAAGCGTTGTCGGACCCTCACCTGAACCCTAAACCGTCCCCGTCCCCTAACCCTAACCCTAGCCCGAACCCTAACCCTTCCCCGAAGCCTGACTCTCACTCGTCACCTAATCCTAAAACGTACGCTAACACTAACCCGCGCCCTCACATGCACGCTCCCCCTAAAGCGTTGTCGGACCCTCACCTGGACCCTAAACCGTCCCCTAACCCTAACCCTAACCCTAGCCCGAACCCTAACCCTAACCCTTCCCCGAATCCTGACCGTCACCCGTCCCCTAATCCTAACCCGTACGCTAACACTAACCCGCGCCCTCACAAGCACGCTCCCCCTAAAGCTTTATCGGACCCTCACCTGGGACCTAATCCGTCCCCGTCCCCTAACCCTAACCCTAGCCCGAACCCTAACCCTAACACTTCCCCGAAGCCTGACCCTCACCCGTCCCCTAATCTTAACCCGTAGGCTCACACTAACCCGCGCCCTCACACGCACGCTCCCCCTAAAGCGTTGTCGGACCCTCACCTGGACCCTAAACCGTCCCCGTCCCCTAACCCTAACCCTAGCCCGAACCCTAACCCTAACCCTTCCCCGAAGCCTGACCCTCACCCGTCCCCTAATCCTAACCCGTAGGCTCACACTAACCCGCGCCCTCACACGCACGCTCCCCCTAAAGCGTTGTCGGACCCTCACCTCGACCCTAAACCGTCCCCGTCCCCTAACCCTAACCCTAGCCCAAACCCGAACCCTAACACTTCCCCGAAGCCTGACCCTCACCCGTCCCCTAATCCTAACCCGTACGCTAACACTAACCCGCGCCCTCTCATGCACGCTCCCCCTAAAGCGTTGTCGGACCCTCAGCTGGATCCTAAACCGTCCCCGTCCCCTAACCCTAACCCTAGCCCGAACCCTAACCCTAACCCTTCCCCGAAGCCTGACCCTCACCCGTCCCCTAATCCTAACCCGTAGGCTCACACTAACCCGCTCCCTCACACGCACGCTCCCCCTAAAGCGTTGTCGGACCCTCACCTGGACCCTAAACCGTCCCCGTCCCCTAACCCTAACCCTAGCCCGAACCCTAACCCTAACCCTTCCCCGAAGCCTGACCCTCACCCGTCCCCTAATCCTAACCCGTAGGCTCACACTAACCCGCGCCCTCACACGCACGCTCCCCCTAAAGCGTTGTCGGACCCTCACCTCGACCCTAAACCGTCCCCATCCCCTAACCCTAACCCTAGCCCGAACCCTAACCCTAACCCTTCCCCGAAGCCTGACCCTCACCCGTCCCCTAATCGTAACCCATACGCTAACACTAACCCGCGCCCTCACAGGAACGCTCCCCCTAAAGCGTTGTCGGACCCTCACCTCGACCCTAAACCGTCCCCGTCCCCTAACCCTAACCCTAGCCCGAACCCTAACCCTAACCCTTCCCCGAAACCTGACTCTCACCCGTCCCCTAATCCTAACCCGTACGCTGACACTAACCCGCGCCCTCACATGCACGCTCCCCCTAAAGCGTTGTCGGACCCTCAGCTGGATCCTAAACCGTCCCCGTCCCCTAACCCTAACCCTAGCCCGAACCCTAACCCTAACCCTTCCCCGAAGCCTGACCCTCACCCGTCCCCTAATCCTAACCCGTACGCTCACACTAACTCGCGCCCTCACACGCACGCTCCCCCTAAAGCGTTGTCAGACCCTCACCTGGACCCTAAACCGTCCCCGTCCCCTAAACCTAACCCTAGCCCGAACCCTAACCCTAACCCTTCCCCGAAGCCTGACCCTCACCCGTCCCCTAATCCTAACCCGTAGGCTCACACTAACCCGCTCCCTCACACGCACGCTCCCCCTAAAGCGTTGTCGGACCCTCACCTGGACCCTAAACCGTCCCCGTCCCCTAACCCTAACCCTAGCCCGAACCCTAACCCTAACCCTTCCCCGAAGCCTGACCCTCACCCGTCCCCTAATCCTAACCCGTAGGCTCACACTAACCCGCGCCCTCACACGCACGCTCCCCCTAAAGCGTTGTCGGACCCTCACCTGGACCCTAAACCGTCCCCATCCCCTAACCCTAACCCTAGCCCGAACCCTAACCCTAACCCTTCCCCGAAGCCTGACCCTCACCCGTCCCCTAATTGTAACCCATACGCTAACACTAACCCGCGCCCTCACAGGAACGCTCCCCCTAAAGCGTTGTCGGACCCTCACCTCGACCCTAAACCGTCCCCGTCCCCTAACCCTAACCCTAGCCCGAACCCTAACCCTAACCCTTCCCCGAAACCTGACTCTCACCCGTCCCCTAATCCTAACCCGTACGCTGACACTAACCCGCGCCCTCACATGCACGCTCCCCCTAAAGCGTTGTCGGACCCTCAGCTGGATCCTAAACCGTCCCCGTCCCCTAACCCTAACCCTAGCCCGAACCCTAACCCTAACCCTTCCCCGAAGCCTGACCCTCACCCGTCCCCTAATCCTAACCCGTACGCTCACACTAACTCGCGCCCTCACACGCACGCTCCCCCTAAAGCGTTGTCAGACCCTCACCTGGACCCTAAACCGTCCCCGTCCCCTAAACCTAACCCTAGCCCGAACCCTAACCCTAACCCTTCCCCGAAGCCTGACCCTCACCCGTCACCTAATCGTAACCCGTAGGCTCACACTAACCCACGCCCTCACACGCACGATCGCCCTAAAGCGTTGTTGGACCCTCACATGGACTCTAAACCGTCCCCGTCCCCTAACCCTAACCCTAGCCCGAACCCTAACCCTAACCCTTCCCCGAAGCATGACCCTCACCCGTCCCCTAATCCTAAGCCGTACGCTAACACTAACCAGCGCCCTCACACGCACGCTCCCCCTAAAGCGTTGTCGGACCCTCACCTCGACCCTAAACCGTCCCCGTCCCCTAACCCTAACCCTAGCCCGAACCCTAACCCTAACCCTTCCCCGAAGCCTCACCCTCACCCGTCCCCTAATCCTATCCCGTAGGCTCACACTAACCCGCGCCCTCACACGCACGCTCCCCCTAAAGCGTTGGCGGACCCTCACCTCGACCCTAAACTGTCCCCGTCCCCTAACCCTAACCCTAGCCCGAACCCTAACCCTAACCCTTCCCCGAAGCCTGACCCTCACCTGTCCCCTAATCCTAACCCGTACGCTAACACTAACCCGCACCCTCACATGCACGCTCCCCCTATAGCGTTGTCGGACCCTCACCTGGATCCTAAACCGTCCCCGTCCCCTAACCCTAACCCTAGCCTTAACCCTAACCCTAACCCTTCAACGAAGCCTGACCCTCACCCGTCCCATAATCCTAACCCATAGGCTCACACTAACCCGCGCCCTTACATGCACGCTCCCCCTAAAGCGTTGTCGGACCCTCACCAGGACCCTAAACCGTCCACGTCCCCTAACCCTAACCCTAGCCCGAACCCTAACCATAACACTTCCCCGAAGCCTGACCCTCACCCGTCCCCTAATCCTAACCCGTACGCTCACACAAACTCGCGCCCTCACACGCACGCTCCCGCTAAAGCGTTGTCAGACCCTCACGTGGATCCTAAACCGTCCCCGTCCCCTAAACCTAACCCTAGCCCGAACCCTAACCCTAACCCTTCCCCGAAGCCTGACCCTCACCCGTCACCTAATCGTAACCCGTAGGCTCACACTAACCCGCGCCCTCACACGCACGATCCCCCTAAAGCGTTGTCGGACCCTCACCTGGACTCTAAACCGTCCCCGTCCCCTAACCCTAACCCTAGCCCGAACCCTAACCCTAACCCTTCCCCGAAGCATGACCCTCACACGTCCCCTAATCCTAAGCCGTACGCTAACACTAACCCGCGCCCTCACACGCACGCTCCCCCTAAAGCGTTGTCGGACCCTCACCTGGACCCTAAACCGTCCCCGTCCCCTAAACCTAACCCTAGCACGAACCCTAACCCTAACACTTCAACGAAGCCTGACCCTCACCCGTCCCCTAATCCTAAACCGTAGGCTCACACTAACCCGCGCCCTCACACGCACGCTCCCCCTAAAGCGTTGTCGGACCCTCACCTGGACCCTAAACCGTCCCCGTCCCCTAACCCTAACCCTAGCCCGAACCCTAACCCTAACCCTTCCCCGAAGCCTGACCCTCACCCGTCCCCTAATCCTAACCCGTACGCTAACACTAACCCGCGCCCTCACACGCACGCTCCCCCTAAAGCGTTGTCGGACCCTCACCTGGACCCTAAACCGTCCCCGTCCCCTAACCCTAGCCCGAACCCTAACCCTAACCCTTCCCCGAAGCCTGACGCTCACCCGTCCCCTAATCCTAACCCGTACGGTAACACTAACCCGCACCCTCACACGCACGCTCCCCCTAAAGCGTTGTCGGACCCTCACCTGGACCCTAAACCGTCCCCGTCCCCTAACCCTAACCCTAGCCCGAACCCTAATCTAACCCTTCCCCGAAGCCTGACCTTCACCCGTCACCTAATCCTAACCCGTAGGCTCACACTAACCCGCGCCCTCACACGCACGATCCCCCTAAAGCGTTGTCGGACACTCACCTGGACCCTAAACCGTCCCCGTCCCCTAACCCTAACCCTAGCCCGAACCCTAACCCTAACCCTTCCCCGAAGCATGACCCTCACCCGTCCCCTAATCCTAAGCCGTACGCTAACACTCACCCGCACCCTCACACGTACGCTCCCCCTAAAGCGTTGTCGGACCCTCACCTGGACCCTAAACCGTCCCCGTCCCCTAACCCTAACCCTAGCCCGAACCCTAACCCTAACCCTTCCCCGAAGCCTGACCCTCACCCGTCCCCTAATCCTAACGCGTACGCTAACACTAACCCGCGCCCTCACACGCACGCTCCCCCTAAAGCGTTGTTGGACCCTCACCTGGACCCTAAACCGTCCCCGTCCCCTAACCCTAACCCTAGCCCGAACCCTAACCCTAACCCTTCCCCGAAGCCTGACCCTCACCCGTCCCCTAATCCTAACCCGTAGGCTCACACTAACCCGCGCCCTCACACGCACGATCCCCCTAAAGCGTTGTCGGACCCTCACCTCGACCCTAAACCGTCCCCGTCCCCTAACCCTAACCCTAGCCCAAACCCGAACCCTAACTCTTCCCCGAAGCCTGACCCTCACCCGTCCCATAATCCTAACACGTAGGCTCACACTAACCCGCGCCCTTACACGCATGCTCCCCCTACAGCGTTGTCGGACCCTCACCAGGACCCTAAACCGTCCCCGTCCCCTAACCCTAACCCTAGCCCGAACCCTAACCATAACACTTCCCCGAAGCCTGACCCTCACCCGTCCCCTAATCCTAACCCGTACGCTCACACTAACTCGCGCCCTCACACGCACGCTCCCCCTAAAGCGTTGTCGGACCCTCACCTGGACCCTAAACCGTCCCCGTCCCCTAACCCTAACCCTAGCCCGAACCATAACCCTAACCCTTCCCTGAAGCATGACCCTCACCCGTCCCCTAATCCTAACCCGTAGGCTCACACTAACTCGCGCCCTCACACGCACGCTCCCCCTAAAGCGTTGTCGGACCCTCACCTGGACCCTAAACCGTCCCCGTCCCCTAACCCTAACCCTAGCCCGAACCCTAACCCTAACCCTTCCCCGAAGCCTGACCCTCACCCGTCCCCTAATCCTAAGCCGTAGGCTCACACTAACCCGCCCCCTCACACGCACGCTCCCCCTAAAGCGTTGTTGGACCCTCACCTGGACCCTAAACCGTCCCCGTCCCCTAACCCTAACCCTAGCCCGAACCCTAACCCTAAACCTTCCCCGAAGCCTGACCCTCACCCGTTCCCTAATCCTAACCCGTAGGCTCACACTAACCCGCGCCCTCACACGCACGCTCCCCCTAAAGCATTGTCGGAACCTCACCTGGACCCTAAACCGTCCCCGTCCCCTAACCCTAACCCTAGCCCGAACCCTAACCCTAACCCTTCCCCGAAGCATGACCCTCACACGTCCCCTAATCCTAAGCCGTACGCTAACACTAACCCGCGCCCTCACACGCACGCTCCCCCTAAAGCGTTGTCGGACCCTCACCTGGACCCTAAACCGTCCCCGTCCCCTAACCCTAACCCTAGCCCGAACCCTAACCATAACACTTCCCCGAAGCCTGACCCTCACCCGTCCCCTAATCCTAACCCGTACGCTCACACTAACTCGCGCCCTCACACGCACGCTCCCCCTAAAGCGTTGTCAGACCCTCATCTGGACCCTAAACCGTCCCCGTCCCCTAACCCTAACCCTAGCCCGAACCCTAACCCTAACCCTTCCCCGAAGCCTCACCCTCACCCGTCCCCTAATCCTAACCCGTAGGCTCACACTAACCCGCGCCCTCACACGCACGCTCCCCCTAAAGCGTTGTCGGACCCTCACCTGGACCCTAAACCGTCCCCGTCCCCTAACCCTAACCCTAGCCCGAACCCTAACCCTAACTCTTCCCCGAAACCTGACGCTCACCCGTCCCCTAATCCTAACCCGTACGGTAACACTAACCCGCGCCCTTACACGCACGCTCCCCCTAAAGCGTTGTTGGACCCTCACCTGGACACTAAACCGTCCCCGTCCCCTAACCCTAACCCTAGCCCGAACCCTAACCCTAACACTTCCCCGAAGCCTGACCCTCACCCGTCCCCTAATCCTAACCCGTAGGCTCACACTAACCCGCGCCCTCACACGCACGCTCCCCCTAAAGCGTTGTCGGACCCTCACCTGGTCCCTAAACCGTCCCCGTCCCCTAACCCTAACCCTAGCCCGAACCCTAACCCTAACACTTCAACGAAGCCTGACCCTCACCCGTCCCCTAATCCTAAACCGTAGGCTCACAGTAACCCGCGCCCTCACACGCACGCTCCCCGTAAAGCGTTGTCGGACCCTCACCTGGACCCTAAACCGTCCCCGTCCCCTAACCCTAACCCTAACCCTAACCCTTCCCCGAAGCCTGACCCTCACCCGTCCCCTAATCCTAACCCGTACGCTAACACTAACCCACGCCCTCACATGCACGCTCCCCCTAAAGCGTTGTCGGACCCTCACCTGGACCCTAAACTGTCCCCGTCCCCTAACCCTAACCCTAGCCCGAACCCTAACCCTAACCCTTCCCCGAAGCCTGACCCTCACCCGTCACCTAATCCTAACCCGTAGGCTCACACTAACCCGCACCCTCACACGCACGATCCCCCTAAAGCGTTTTCGGACCCTCACCTGGACCCTAAACCGTCCCCGTCCCCTAACCCTAACCCTAGCCCGAACCCTAACCCTAACCCTTCCCCGAAGCATGACCCTCACCCGTCCCTTAATCCTAAGCCGTACGCTAACACTAACCCGCGCCCTCACACGCACGCTCCCCCTAAAGCGTTGTCGGACCCTCACCTCGACCCTAAACCGTCCCCGTCCCCTAACCGTAACCCTAGCCCAAACCCGAACCCTAACCCTTCCCCGAAGCCTGACCCTCACCCGTCCCCTAATCCTAACCCGTACGCTACCACTAACCCACGCCCTCTCATGCACGCTCCCCCTAAAGCGTTGTCGGACCCTCAGCTGGATCCTAAACCGTCCCCGTCCCCTAACCCTAACCCTAGCCCGAACCCTAACCCTAACCCTTCCCCGAAGCCTGACCCTCACCCGTCCCCTAATCCTAACCCGTAGGCTCACACTAACCCGCTCCCTCACACGCACGCTCCCCCTAAAGCGTTGTCGGACCCTCACCTCGACCCTAAACTGTCCCCGTCCCCTAACCCTAACCCTAGCCTGAACCCTAACCCTAACCCTTCCCCGAAGCCTGACCCTCACCCGTCCCCTAATCCTAACCCGTACGCTAACACTAACCCGCGCCCTCACATGCACGCTCCCCCTAAAGCGTTGTCGGACCCTCACCTGGATCCTAAACCGTCCCCGTCCCCTAACCCTAACCCTAGCCTTAACCCTAAGCCTAACCCTTCAACGAAGCCTGACCCTCACCCGTCCCCTAATCCTAACCCGTAGGCTCACACTAACCCGCGCCCTCACATGCACGCTCCCCCTAAAGCGTTGTCGGACCCTCACCTCGACCCTAAACCGTCCCCGTCCCCTAACCCTAACCCTAGCCCGAACAATAATCCTAACCCTTCCCCGAAGCCTGACCCTCACCCGTCACCTAATCCTAATCCGTAGGCTCACACTAACCCGCGCCCTCACACGCACGCTCCCCCTAAAGCGTGGTCGGACCCTCACCTGGACCCTAAACCGTCCCCGTCCCCTAACCCTAACCCTAGCCCGAACCCTAACCCTAACACTTCCCCGAAGCCTGACCCTCACCCGTCCCCTAATCCTAACCCGTACGCTAACACTAACCCGTGCCCTCACATGCACGCTCCCTCTAAAGCGTTGTCGGACCCTCACCTGGACCCTAAACCGTCCCCGTCCCCTAAACCTAACCCTAGCCCGAACCCTAACCCTAACCCTTCCCCGAAGCCTGACCCTCACCCGTCACCTAATCGTAACCCGTAGGCTCACACTAACCCACGCCCTCACACGCACGATCCCCCTAAAGCGTTGTTGGACCCTCACATGGACTCTAAACCGTCCCCGTCCCCTAACCCTAACCCTAGCCCGAACCCTAACCCTAACCCTTCCCCGAAGCATGACCCTCACCCGTCCCCTAATCCTAAGCCGTACGCTAACACTAACCAGCGCCCTCACACGCACGCTCCCCCTAAAGCGTTGTCGGACCCTCACCTCGACCCTAAACCGTCCCCGTCCCCTAACCCTAACCCTAGCCCGAACCCTAACCCTAACCCTTCCCCGAAGCCTCACCCTCACCCGTCCCCTAATCCTATCCCGTAGGCTCACACTAACCCGCGCCCTCACACGCACGCTCCCCCTAAAGCGTTGGCGGACCCTCACCTCGACCCTAAACTGTCCCCGTCCCCTAACCCTAACCCTAGCCCGAACCCTAACCCTAACCCTTCCCCGAAGCCTGACCCTCACCCGTCCCCTAATCCTAACCCGTACGCTAACACTAACCCGCACCCTCACATGCACGCTCCCCCTATAACGTTGTCGGACCCTCACCTGGATCCTAAACCGTCCCCGTCCCCTAACCCTAACCCTAGCCTTAACCCTAACCCTAACCCTTCAACGAAGCCTGACCCTCACCCGTCCCATAATCCTAACCCATAGGCTCACACTAACCCGCGCCCTTACATGCACGCTCCCCCTAAAGCGTTGTCGGACCCTCACCAGGACCCTAAACCGTCCACGTCCCCTAACCCTAACCCTAGCCCGAACCCTAACCATAACACTTCCCCGAAGCCTGACCCTCACCCGTCCCCTAATCCTAACCCGTACGCTCACACAAACTCGCGCCCTCACACGCACGCTCCCGCTAAAGCGTTGTCAGACCCTCACGTGGATCCTAAACCGTCCCCGTCCCCTAAACCTAACCCTAGCCCGAACCCTAACCCTAACCCTTCCCCGAAGCCTGACCCTCACCCGTCACCTAATCGTAACCCGTAGGCTCACACTAACCCGCGCCCTCACACGCACGATCCCCCTAAAGCGTTGTCGGACCCTCACCTGGACTCTAAACCGTCCCCGTCCCCTAACCCTAACCCTAGCCCGAACCCTAACCCTAACCCTTCCCCGAAGCATGACCCTCACACGTCCCCTAATCCTAAGCCGTACGCTAACACTAACCCGCGCCCTCACACGCACGCTCCCCCTAAAGCGTTGTCGGACCCTCACCTGGACCCTAAACCGTCCCCGTCCCCTAAACCTAACCCTAGCACGAACCCTAACCCTAACACTTCAACGAAGCCTGACCCTCACCCGTCCCCTAATCCTAAACCGTAGGCTCACACTAACCCGCGCCCTCACACGCACGCTCCCCCTAAAGCGTTGTCGGACCCTCACCTGGACCCTAAACCGTCCCCGTCCCCTAACCCTAACCCTAGCCCGAACCCTAACCCTAACCCTTCCCCGAAGCCTGACCCTCACCCGTCCCCTAATCCTAACCCGTACGCTAACACTAACCCGCGCCCTCACACGCACGCTCCCCCTAAAGCGTTGTCGGACCCTCACCTGGACCCTAAACCGTCCCCGTCCCCTAACCCTAGCCCGAACCCTAACCCTAACCCTTCCCCGAAGCCTGACGCTCACCCGTCCCCTAATCCTAACCCGTACGGTAACACTAACCCGCACCCTCACACGCACGCTCCCCCTAAAGCGTTGTCGGACCCTCACCTGGACCCTAAACCGTCCCCGTCCCCTAACCCTAACCCTAGCCCGAACCCTAATCTAACCCTTCCCCGAAGCCTGACCTTCACCCGTCACCTAATCCTAACCCGTAGGCTCACACTAACCCGCGCCCTCACACGCACGATCCCCCTAAAGCGTTGTCGGACACTCACCTGGACCCTAAACCGTCCCCGTCCCCTAACCCTAACCCTAGCCCGAACCCTAACCCTAACCCTTCCCCGAAGCATGACCCTCACCCGTCCCCTAATCCTAAGCCGTACGCTAACACTCACCCGCACCCTCACACGTACGCTCCCCCTAAAGCGTTGTCGGACCCTCACCTGGACCCTAAACCGTCCCCGTCCCCTAACCCTAACCCTAGCCCGAACCCTAACCCTAACCCTTCCCCGAAGCCTGACCCTCACCCGTCCCCTAATCCTAACGCGTACGCTAACACTAACCCGCGCCCTCACACGCACGCTCCCCCTAAAGCGTTGTTGGACCCTCACCTGGACCCTAAACCGTCCCCGTCCCCTAACCCTAACCCTAGCCCGAACCCTAACCCTAACCCTTCCCCGAAGCCTGACCCTCACCCGTCCCCTAATCCTAACCCGTAGGCTCACACTAACCCGCGCCCTCACACGCACGATCCCCCTAAAGCGTTGTCGGACCCTCACCTCGACCCTAAACCGTCCCCGTCCCCTAACCCTAACCCTAGCCCAAACCCGAACCCTAACTCTTCCCCGAAGCCTGACCCTCACCCGTCCCATAATCCTAACACGTAGGCTCACACTAACCCGCGCCCTTACACGCATGCTCCCCCTACAGCGTTGTCGGACCCTCACCAGGACCCTAAACCGTCCCCGTCCCCTAACCCTAACCCTAGCCCGAACCCTAACCATAACACTTCCCCGAAGCCTGACCCTCACCCGTCCCCTAATCCTAACCCGTACGCTCACACTAACTCGCGCCCTCACACGCACGCTCCCCCTAAAGCGTTGTCGGACCCTCACCTGGACCCTAAACCGTCCCCGTCCCCTAACCCTAACCCTAGCCCGAACCATAACCCTAACCCTTCCCTGAAGCATGACCCTCACCCGTCCCCTAATCCTAACCCGTAGGCTCACACTAACTCGCGCCCTCACACGCACGCTCCCCCTAAAGCGTTGTCGGACCCTCACCTGGACCCTAAACCGTCCCCGTCCCCTAACCCTAACCCTAGCCCGAACCCTAACCCTAACCCTTCCCCGAAGCCTGACCCTCACCCGTCCCCTAATCCTAAGCCGTAGGCTCACACTAACCCGCCCCCTCACACGCACGCTCCCCCTAAAGCGTTGTTGGACCCTCACCTGGACCCTAAACCGTCCCCGTCCCCTAACCCTAACCCTAGCCCGAACCCTAACCCTAAACCTTCCCCGAAGCCTGACCCTCACCCGTTCCCTAATCCTAACCCGTAGGCTCACACTAACCCGCGCCCTCACACGCACGCTCCCCCTAAAGCATTGTCGGAACCTCACCTGGACCCTAAACCGTCCCCGTCCCCTAACCCTAACCCTAGCCCGAACCCTAACCCTAACCCTTCCCCGAAGCATGACCCTCACACGTCCCCTAATCCTAAGCCGTACGCTAACACTAACCCGCGCCCTCACACGCACGCTCCCCCTAAAGCGTTGTCGGACCCTCACCTGGACCCTAAACCGTCCCCGTCCCCTAACCCTAACCCTAGCCCGAACCCTAACCATAACACTTCCCCGAAGCCTGACCCTCACCCGTCCCCTAATCCTAACCCGTACGCTCACACTAACTCGCGCCCTCACACGCACGCTCCCCCTAAAGCGTTGTCAGACCCTCATCTGGACCCTAAACCGTCCCCGTCCCCTAACCCTAACCCTAGCCCGAACCCTAACCCTAACCCTTCCCCGAAGCCTCACCCTCACCCGTCCCCTAATCCTAACCCGTAGGCTCACACTAACCCGCGCCCTCACACGCACGCTCCCCCTAAAGCGTTGTCGGACCCTCACCTGGACCCTAAACCGTCCCCGTCCCCTAACCCTAACCCTAGCCCGAACCCTAACCCTAACTCTTCCCCGAAACCTGACGCTCACCCGTCCCCTAATCCTAACCCGTACGGTAACACTAACCCGCGCCCTTACACGCACGCTCCCCCTAAAGCGTTGTTGGACCCTCACCTGGACACTAAACCGTCCCCGTCCCCTAACCCTAACCCTAGCCCGAACCCTAACCCTAACACTTCCCCGAAGCCTGACCCTCACCCGTCCCCTAATCCTAACCCGTAGGCTCACACTAACCCGCGCCCTCACACGCACGCTCCCCCTAAAGCGTTGTCGGACCCTCACCTGGTCCCTAAACCGTCCCCGTCCCCTAACCCTAACCCTAGCCCGAACCCTAACCCTAACACTTCAACGAAGCCTGACCCTCACCCGTCCCCTAATCCTAAACCGTAGGCTCACAGTAACCCGCGCCCTCACACGCACGCTCCCCGTAAAGCGTTGTCGGACCCTCACCTGGACCCTAAACCGTCCCCGTCCCCTAACCCTAACCCTAACCCTAACCCTTCCCCGAAGCCTGACCCTCACCCGTCCCCTAATCCTAACCCGTACGCTAACACTAACCCACGCCCTCACACGCACGCTCCCCCTAAAGCGTTGTCGGACCCTCACCTGGACCCTAAACTGTCCCCGTCCCCTAACCCTAACCCTAGCCCGAACCCTAACCCTAACCCTTCCCCGAAGCCTGACCCTCACCCGTCACCTAATCCTAACCCGTAGGCTCACACTAACCCGCACCCTCACACGCACGATCCCCCTAAAGCGTTTTCGGACCCTCACCTGGACCCTAAACCGTCCCCGTCCCCTAACCCTAACCCTAGCCCGAACCCTAACCCTAACCCTTCCCCGAAGCATGACCCTCACCCGTCCCTTAATCCTAAGCCGTACGCTAACACTAACCCGCGCCCTCACACGCACGCTCCCCCTAAAGCGTTGTCGGACCCTCACCTCGACCCTAAACCGTCCCCGTCCCCTAACCGTAACCCTAGCCCAAACCCGAACCCTAACCCTTCCCCGAAGCCTGACCCTCACCCGTCCCCTAATCCTAACCCGTACGCTACCACTAACCCACGCCCTCTCATGCACGCTCCCCCTAAAGCGTTGTCGGACCCTCAGCTGGATCCTAAACCGTCCCCGTCCCCTAACCCTAACCCTAGCCCGAACCCTAACCCTAACCCTTCCCCGAAGCCTGACCCTCACCCGTCCCCTAATCCTAACCCGTAGGCTCACACTAACCCGCTCCCTCACACGCACGCTCCCCCTAAAGCGTTGTCGGACCCTCACCTCGACCCTAAACTGTCCCCGTCCCCTAACCCTAACCCTAGCCTGAACCCTAACCCTAACCCTTCCCCGAAGCCTGACCCTCACCCGTCCCCTAATCCTAACCCGTACGCTAACACTAACCCGCGCCCTCACATGCACGCTCCCCCTAAAGCGTTGTCGGACCCTCACCTGGATCCTAAACCGTCCCCGTCCCCTAACCCTAACCCTAGCCTTAACCCTAAGCCTAACCCTTCAACGAAGCCTGACCCTCACCCGTCCCCTAATCCTAACCCGTAGGCTCACACTAACCCGCGCCCTCACATGCACGCTCCCCCTAAAGCGTTGTCGGACCCTCACCTCGACCCTAAACCGTCCCCGTCCCCTAACCCTAACCCTAGCCCGAACAATAATCCTAACCCTTCCCCGAAGCCTGACCCTCACCCGTCACCTAATCCTAATCCGTAGGCTCACACTAACCCGCGCCCTCACACGCACGCTCCCCCTAAAGCGTGGTCGGACCCTCACCTGGACCCTAAACCGTCCCCGTCCCCTAACCCTAACCCTAGCCCGAACCCTAACCCTAACACTTCCCCGAAGCCTGACCCTCACCCGTCCCCTAATCCTAACCCGTACGCTAACACTAACCCGTGCCCTCACATGCACGCTCCCTCTAAAGCGTTGTCGGACCCTCACCTGAATCCTAAACCGTCCCCGTCCCCTAACCCTAACCCTAGCCCGAACCCTAACCCTTCCCCGAAGCCTGACTCTCACTCGTCACCTAATCCTAAAACGTACGCTAACACTAACCCGCGCCCTCACATGCACGCTCCCCCTAAAGCGTTGTCGGACCCTCACCTGGACCCTAAACCGTCCCCTAACCCTAACCCTAACCCTAGCCGGAACCCTAACCCTAACCCTTCCCCGAATCCTGACCGTCACCCGTCCCCTAATCCTAACCCGTACGCTAACACTAACCCGCGCCCTCACACGCACGCTCCCCCTAAAGCATTGTCGGACCCTCACCTGGGACCTAATCCGTCCCCGTCCCCTAACCCTAACCCTAGCCCGAACCCTAACCCTAACCCTTCCCCGAAGCCTGACCCTCACCCGTCCCCTAATCTTAACCCGTAGGCTCACACTAACCCGCGCCCTCACACGCACGCTCCCTCTAAAGCGTTGTCGGACCCTCACCTGAATCCTAAACCGTCCCCGTCCCCTAACCCTAACCCTAGCCCGAACCCTAACCCTTCCCCGAAGCCTGACTCTCACTCGTCACCTAATCCTAAAACGTACGCTAACACTAACCCGCGCCCTCACATGCACGCTCCCCCTAAAGCGTTGTCGGACCCTCACCTGGACCCTAAACCGTCCCCTAACCCTAACCCTAACCCTAGCCGGAACCCTAACCCACCCTTCCCCGAATCCTGACCGTCACCCGTCCCCTAATCCTAACCCGTACGCTAACACTAACCCGCGCCCTCACACGCACGCTCCCCCTAAAGCATTGTCGGACCCTCACCTGGGACCTAATCCGTCCCCGTCCCCTAACCCTAACCCTAGCCCGAACCCTAACCCTAACCCTTCCCCGAAGCCTGACCCTCACCCGTCCCCTAATCCTAACCCGTAGGCTCACACTAACCCGCGCCCTCACACGCACGCTCCCCCTAAAGCGTTGTCGGACCCTCACCTCGACCCTAAACCGTCCCCGTCCCCTAACCCTAACCCTAGCCCGAACAATAATCCTAACCCTTCCCCGAAGCCTGACCCTCACCCGTCACCTAATCCTAATCCGTAGGCTCACACTAACCCGCGCCCTTACACGCACGCTCCCCCTAAAGCGTTGTCGGACCCTCACCAGGACCCTAAACCGTCCCCGTCCCCTAACCCTAAACCTAGCCCGAACCCTAACCATAACACTTCCCCGAAGCCTGACCCTCACCCGTCCCTTAATCCTAACCCGTACGCTCACACTAACCCGCGCCCTCACACGCACGCTCCCCCTAAAGGGTTGTCGGACCCTCACCTGGACCCTAAACCGTCCCCGTCCCCTAACCCTAACCCTAGCCCGAACCCTAACCCTAACCCTTCCCCGAAGCCTGACCCTCACCCGTCCCCTAATCCTAACCCGTAGGCTCACACTAACCCGCGCCCTCACACGCACGCTCCCCCTAAAGCGTTGTCGGACCCTCACCTCGACCCTAAACCGTCCCCGTCCCCTAACCCTAACCCTAGCCCAAACCCGAACCCTAACACTTCCCCGAAGCCTGACCCTCACCCGTCCCCTAATCCTAACCCGTACGCTAACACTAACCCGCGCCCTCTCATGCACGCTCCCCCTAAAGCGTTGTCGGACCCTCAGCTGGATCCTAAACCGTCCCCGTCCCCTAACCCTAACCCTAGCCCGAACCCTAACCCTAACCCTTCCCCGAAGCCTGACCCTCACCCGTCCCCTAATCCTAACCCGTAGGCTCACACTAACCCGCTCCCTCACACGCACGCTCCCCCTAAAGCGTTGTCGGACCCTCACCTGGACCCTAAACCGTCCCCGTCCCCTAACCCTAACCCTAGCCCGAACCCTAACCCTAACCCTTCCCCGAAGCCTGACCCTCACCCGTCCCCTAATCCTAACCCGTAGGCTCACACTAACCCGCGCCCTCACACGCACGCTCCCCCTAAAGCGTTGTCGGACCCTCACCTCGACCCTAAACCGTCCCCATCCCCTAACCCTAACCCTAGCCCGAACCCTAACCCTAACCCTTCCCCGAAGCCTGACCCTCACCCGTCCCCTAATCGTAACCCATACGCTAACACTAACCCGCGCCCTCACAGGAACGCTCCCCCTAAAGCGTTGTCGGACCCTCACCTCGACCCTAAACCGTCCCCGTCCCCTAACCCTAACCCTAGCCCGAACCCTAACCCTAACCCTTCCCCGAAACCTGACTCTCACCCGTCCCCTAATCCTAACCCGTACGCTGACACTAACCCGCGCCCTCACATGCACGCTCCCCCTAAAGCCTTGTCGGACCCTCAGCTGGATCCTAAACCGTCCCCGTCCCCTAACCCTAACCCTAGCCCGAACCCTAACCCTAACCCTTCCCCGAAGCCTGACCCTCACCCGTCCCCTAATCCTAACCCGTAGGCTCACACTAACCCGCTCCCTCACACGCACGCTCCCCCTAAAGCGTTGTCGGACCCTCACCTGGACCCTAAACCGTCCCCGTCCCCTAACCCTAACCCTAGCCCGAACCCTAACCCTAACCCTTCCCCGAAGCCTGACCCTCACCCGTCCCCTAATCCTAACCCGTAGGCTCACACTAACCCGCGCCCTCACACGCACGCTCCCCCTAAAGCGTTGTCGGACCCTCACCTGGACCCTAAACCGTCCCCATCCCCTAACCCTAACCCTAGCCCGAACCCTAACCCTAACCCTTCCCCGAAGCCTGACGCTCACCCGTCCCCTAATTGTAACCCATACGCTAACACTAACCCGCGCCCTCACAGGAACGCTCCCCCTAAAGCGTTGTCGGACCCTCACCTCGACCCTAAACCGTCCCCGTCCCCTAACCCTAACCCTAGCCCGAACCCTAACCCTAACCCTTCCCCGAAACCTGACTCTCACCCGTCCCCTAATCCTAACCCGTACGCTGACACTAACCCGCGCCCTCACATGCACGCTCCCCCTAAAGCGTTGTCGGACCCTCAGCTGGATCCTAAACCGTCCCCGTCCCCTAACCCTAACCCTAGCCCGAACCCTAACCCTAACCCTTCCCCGAAGCCTGACCCTCACCCGTCCCCTAATCCTAACCCGTACGCTCACACTAACTCGCGCCCTCACACGCACGCTCCCCCTAAAGCGTTGTCAGACCGTCACCTGGACCCTAAACCGTCCCCGTCCCCTAAACCTAACCCTAGCCCGAACCCTAACCCTAACCCTTCCCCGAAGCCTGACCCTCACACGTCACCTAATCGTAACCCGTAGGCTCACACTAACCCACGCCCTCACACGCACGATCCCCCTAAAGCGTTGTTGGACCCTCACATGGACTCTAAACCGTCCCCGTCCCCTAACCCTAACCCTAGCCCGAACCCTAACCCTAACCCTTCCCCGAAGCATGACCCTCACCCGTCCCCTAATCCTAAGCCGTACGCTAAGACTAACCAGCGCCCTCACACGCACGCTCCCCCTAAAGCGTTGTCGGACCCTCACCTCGACCCTAAACCGTCCCCGTCCCCTAACCCTAACCCTAGCCCGAACCCTAACCCTAACCCTTCCCCGAAGCCTGACCCTCACCCGTCCCCTAATCCTATCCCGTAGGCTCACACTAACCCGCGCCCTCACACGCACGCTCCCCCTAAAGCGTTGGCGGACCCTCACCTCGACCCTAAACTGTCCCCGTCCCCTAACCCTAACCCTAGCCCGAACCCTAACCCTAACCCTTCCCCGAAGCCTGACCCTCACCCGTCCTCTAATCCTAACCCGTTCGCTAACACTAACCCGCACCCTCACATGCACGCTCCCCCTATAGCGTTGTCGGACCCTCACCTGGATCCTAAACCGTCCCCGTCCCCTAACCCTAACCCTAGCCTTAACCCTAACCCTAACGCTTCAACGAAGCCTGACCCTCACCCGTCCCATAATCCTAACCCGTAGGCTCACACTAACCCGCGCCCTTACATGCACGCTCCCCCTAAAGCGTTGTCGGACCCTCACCAGGACCCTAAACCGTCCACGTCCCCTAACCCTAACCCTAGCCCGAACCCTAACCATAACACTTCCCCGAAGCCTGACCCTCACACGTCCCCTAATCCTAACTCGTACGCTCACACAAACTCGCGCCCTCACACGCACGCTCCCCCTAAAGCGTTGTCAGACCCTCACCTGGACCCTAAACCGTCCCCGTCCCCTAACCCTAACCCTAGCCCGAACCCTAACCCTAACCCTTCCCCGAAGCCTGACCCTCACCCATCCCCTAATCCTAACCCGTAGGCTCACACTAACCCACGCCCTCACACGCACGCTCCCCCTAAAGCGTTGTTGGACCCTCACCTGGACCCTAAACCGTCCCCGTCACCTAACCCTAACCCTAGCCCGAACCCTAACCCTAACCCTTCCCCGAAGCCTGACCCTCACCCGTCCCCTAATCCTAACCCGTAGGCTCACACTAACCCGCGCCCTCACACGCACGCTCCCCCTAAAGCATTGTCGGAACCTCACCTGGACCCTAAACCGTCCCCGTCCCCTAACCCTAACCCTAGCCCGAACCCTAACCCTAACCCTTCCCCGAAGCCTGACCCTCACCTGTCCCCTAATCCTAACCCGTAGGCTCACACTAACCCGCGCCCTCACACGCACGCTCCACCTAAAGCGTTGTCGGACCCTCAATTGGACCCTAAGCCGTCCCCGTCCCCTAACCCTAACCCTAGCCCGAACCCTAACACTAACCCTTCCCTGAAACCTGACCCTCACCCGTCCCCTAATCCTAAACCGCACGCTAACACTAACCCGGGCCCTCACACGCATGCTCCCCCTAAAGCGTTGTCGGACCCTCACCTGGACCCTAAACCGTCCCCGTCCCCTAACCCTAACCCTAGCCCGAACCAAAACCCTAACACTTCCCCGGAGCCTGACCCTCACCCGTCCCCTAATCCTAACCCGTAGGCTCACACTAACCCGCGCCCTCACACGCACGCTCCCCCTAAAGCGTTGTCGGACCCTCACCTGGACCCTAAACCGTCCCCGTCCCCTAACCCTAACCCTAGCCCGAACCCTAACCCTAACCCTTCCCCGAAGCCTGACCCTCACGCGTCACCTAATCCTAAGCCGTACGCTAACACTAACCCGCGCCCTCACACGCACGCTCCCCCTAAAGCGTTGTCGGACCCTCACCTGGACCCTAAACCGTCCCCGTCCCCTAACCCTAACCCTAGCCCGAACCCTAACCCTAACCCTTCCCCGAAGCCTGACCCTCACCCGTCCCCTAATCCTAAGCCGTACGCTAACACTAACCCGCGCCCTCACACGCACGCTCCCCCTAAAGCGTTGTCGGACCCTCACCTGGACCCTAAACCGTCCCCGTCCCCTAACCCTAGCCCGAACCCTAACCCTAACCCTTCCCCGAAGCCTGACCCTCACCCGTCCCCTAATCCTTACCCGTAGGCTCACACTAACCCGCGTCCTCACAGGAACGCTCCCCCTAAAGCGTTGTCGGACCCACACCTCGACCCTAAACCGTCCCCGTCCCCTAACCCTAACCGTAGCCCGAACCCTAACCCTAGCCCTTCCCCGAAGCCTGACCCTCACCCGTCCCCTAATCCTAACCCGTAGGCTCACACTAACCCGCGCCCTCACACGCACGCTCCCCCTAAAGCGTTGTCGGACCCTCTCCTCGACCCTAAACCGTCCCCGTCCCCTAACCCTAACCCTAGCCCGAACCCTAATCCTAACCCTTCCCCGAAGCTTGACCCTCACCCGTCCCCTAATCCTAACTCGTACGCTAACACTAACCCACGCCCTCACACGCACGCTCCCCCTAAAGCGTTGTCGGACCCTCACCTGGACCCTAAACCGTCCCCGTCCCCTAACCCTAACCCTAGCCCGAACCCTAACCCTAACCCTTCCCCGAAGCCTGACCCTCACCCGTCCCCTAATCCTAACCCATACGTTCACACTAACTCGTGCCCTCTCACGCACGCTCCCCCTAAAGCGTTGTCAGACCCTCACCTGGACCCTAAACCGTCCCCGTCCCCTAACCCTAACCCTAGCCCGAACCCTAACCCTAACCCTTCCCCGAAGCCTGACCCTCACCTGTCCCCTAATCCTAACCCGTAGGCTCACACTAACCCGTGCCCTCACACGCACGCTCCCCCTAAAGCGTTGTCGGACCCTCAATTGGACCCTAAGCCGTCCCCGTCCCCTAACCCTAACCCTAGCCCGAATCCTATCCCTAACCCTTCCTCGAAACCTGACCCTCACCCGTCCCCTAATCCTAACCCGCACGCTAACACTAACCCGGGCCCTCACACGCATGCTCCCCCTAAAGCGTTGTTGGACCCTCACTTGGACCCTAAACCTTCCCCGTCCCCTAACCCTAACCATAGCCCGAACCATAACCCTAACACTTCCCCGAAGCCTGACCCTCACCCGTCCCCTAATCCTAACCCGTAGGCTCACACTAACCCGCGCCCTCACACGCACGCTCCCCGTAAAGCGTTGTCGGACCCTCACCTCGACCCTAAACCGTCCCCGTCCCCTAAACCTAACCCTAGCCCGAACCCTAACCCTAAACCTTCCCCGAAGCCTGACCCTCACGCGTCCCCTAATCCTAAGCCGTACGCTAACAGTAACCCGCGCCCTCACACGCACGCTCCCCCTAAAGCGTTGTCGGACCCTCACCTGGACCCTAAACCGTCCCCGTCCCCTAACCCTAACCCTAGCCCGAACCCTAACCCTAACCCTTTCCCGAAGCCTGACCCTCACCCGTCCCCTAATCCTAACCCGTAGGCTCACACTAACCCGCGCCCTCACATGCACGCTCCCCCTAAAGCGTTGTCGGACCCTCACCTCGACCCTAAACCGTCCCCGTCCCCTAACCCTAACCCTAGCCCGAACAATAATCCTAACCCTTCCCCGAAGCCTGACCCTCACCCGTCACCTAATCCTAATCCGTAGGCTCACACTAACCCGCGCCCTCACACGCACGCTCCCCCTAAAGCGTGGTCGGACCCTCACCTGGACCCTAAACCGTCCCCGTCCCCTAACCCTAACCCTAGCCCGAACCCTAACCCTAACACTTCCCCGAAGCCTGACCCTCACCCGTCCCCTAATCCTAACCCGTACGCTAACACTAACCCGTGCCCTCACATGCACGCTCCCTCTAAAGCGTTGTCGGACCCTCACCTGAACCCTAAACCGTCCCCGTCCCCTAACCCTAACCCTAGCCCGAACCCTAACCCTTCCCCGAAGCCTGACTCTCACTCGTCACCTAATCCTAAAACGTACGCTAACACTAACCCGCGCCCTCACATGCACGCTCCCCCTAAAGCGTTGTCGGACCCTCACCTGGACCCTAAACCGTCCCCTAACCCTAACCCTAACCCTAGCCGGAACCCTAACCCTAACCCTTCCCCGAATCCTGACCGTCACCCGTCCCCTAATCCTAACCGTACGCTAACACTAACCCGCGCCCTCACACGCACGCTCCCCCTAAAGCATTGTCGGACCCTCACCTGGGACCTAATCCGTCCCCGTCCCCTAACCCTAACCCTAGCCCGAACCCTAACCCTAACCCTTCCCCGAAGCCTGACCCTCACCCGTCCCCTAATCTTAACCCGTAGGCTCACACTAACCCGCGCCCTCACACGCACGCTCCCCCTAAAGCGTTGTCGGACCCTCACCTGGACCCTAAACCGTCCCCATCCCCTAACCCTAACCCTAGCCCGAACCCTAACCCTAACCCTTCCCCGAAGCCTGACCCTCACCCGTCCCCTAATCCTAACCCGTAGGCTCACACTAACCCGCGCCCTCACACGCACGCTCCCCCTAAAGCGTTGTCGGACCCTCACCTCGACCCTAAACCGTCCCCGTCCCCTAACCCTAACCCTAGCCCGAACAATAATCCTAACCCTTCCCCGAAGCCTGACCCTCACCCGTCACCTAATCCTAATCCGTAGGCTCACACTAACCCGCGCCCTTACACGAACGCTCCCCCTAAAGCGTTGTCGGACCCTCACCAGGACCCTAAACCGTCCCCGTCCCCTAACCCTAACCCTAGCCCGAACCCTAACCATAACACTTCCCCGAAGCCTGACCCTCACCCGTCCCTTAATCCTAACCCGTACGCTCACACTAACCCGCGCCCTCACACGCACGCTCCCCCTAAAGGGTTGTCGGACCCTCACCTGGACCCTAAACCGTCCCCGTCCCCTAACCCTAACCCTAGCCCGAACCCTAACCCTAACCCTTCCCCGAAGCCTGACCCTCACCCGTCCCCTAATCCTAACCCGTAGGCTCACACTAACCCGCGCCCTCACACGCACGCTCCCCCTAAAGCGTTGTCGGACCCTCACCTCGACCCTAAACCGTCCCCGTCCCCTAACCCTAACCCTAGCCCAAACCCGAACCCTAACACTTCCCCGAAGCCTGACCCTCACCCGTCCCCTAATCCTAACCCGTACGCTAACACTAACCCGCGCCCTCTCATGCACGCTCCCCCTAAAGCGTTGTCGGACCCTCAGCTGGATCCTAAACCGTCCCCGTCCCCTAACCCTAACCCTAGCCCGAACCCTAACCCTAACCCTTCCCCGAAGCCTGACCCTCACCCGTCCCCTAATCCTAACCCGTAGGCTCACACTAACCCGCTCCCTCACACGCACGCTCCCCCTAAAGCGTTGTCGGACCCTCACCTGGACCCTAAACCGTCCCCGTCCCCTAACCCTAACCCTAGCCCGAACCCTAACCCTAACCCTTCCCCGAAGCCTGACCCTCACCCGTCCCCTAATCCTAACCCGTAGGATCACACTAACCCGCGCCCTCACACGCACGCTCCCCCTAAAGCGTTGTCGGACCCTCACCTCGACCCTAAACCGTCCCCATCCCCTAACCCTAACCCTAGCCCGAACCCTAACCCTAACCCTTCCCCGAAGCCTGACCCTCACCCGTCCCCTAATCGTAACCCATACGCTAACACTAACCCGCGCCCTCACAGGAACGCTCCCCCTAAAGCGTTGTCGGACCCTCACCTCGACCCTAAACCGTCCCCGTCCCCTAACCCTAACCCTAGCCCGAACCCTAACCCTAACCCTTCCCCGAAACCTAACTCTCACCCGTCCCCTAATCCTAACCCGTACGCTGACACTAACCCGCGCCCTCACATGCACGCTCCCCCTAAAGCCTTGTCGGACCCTCAGCTGGATCCTAAACCGTCCCCGTCCCCTAACCCTAACCCTAGCCCGAACCCTAAACCTAACACTTCCCCGAAGCCTGACCCTCACCCGTCCCCTAATCCTAACCCGTACGCTCACACTAACTCGCGCCCTCACACGCACGCTCCCCCTAAAGCGTTGTCAGAACCTCACCTGGACCCTAAACCGTCCCCGTCCCCTAAACCTAACCCTAGCCCGAACCCTAACCCTAACACTTCCCCGAAGCCTGACCCTCACCCGTCCCCTAATCCTAACCCGTAGGCTCACACTAACCCGCTCCCTCACACGCACGCTCCCCCTAAAGCGTTGTCGGACCCTCACCTGGACCCTAAACCGTCCCCGTCCCCTAACCCTAACCCTAGCCCGAACCCTAACCCTAACCCTTCCCCGAAGCCTGACCCTCACCCGTCCCCTAATCCTAACCCGTAGGCTCACACTAACCCGCGCCCTCACACGCACGCTCCCCCTAAAGCGTTGTCGGACCCTCACCTGGACCCTAAACCGTCCCCATCCCCTAACCCTAACCCTAGCCCGAACCCTAACCCTAACCCTTCCCCGAAGCCTGACGCTCACCCGTCCCCTAATTGTAACCCATACGCTAACACTAACCCACGCCCTCACAGGAACGCTCCCCCTAAAGCGTTGTCGGACCCTCACCTCGACCCTAAACCGTCCCCGTCCCCTAACCCTAACCCTAGCCCGAACCCTAACCCTAACCCTTCCCCGAAACCTGACTCTCACCCGTCCCCTAATCCTAACCCGTACGCTGACACTAACCCGCGCCCTCACATGCACGCTCCCCCTAAAGCGTTGTCGGACCCTCAGCTGGATCCTAAACCGTCCCCGTCCCCTAACCCTAACCCTAGCCCGAACCCTAACCCTAACCCTTCCCCGAAGCCTGACCCTCACCCGTCCCCTAATCCTAACCCGTACGCTCACACTAACTCGCGCCCTCACACGCACGCTCCCCCTAAAGCGTTGTCAGACCGTCACCTGGACCCTAAACCGTCCCCGTCCCCTAAACCTAACCCTAGCCCGAACCCTAACCCTAACCCTTCCCCGAAGCCTGACCCTCACACGTCACCTAATCGTAACCCGTAGGCTCACACTAACCCACGCCCTCACACGCACGATCCCCCTAAAGCGTTGTTGGACCCTCACATGGACTCTAAACCGTCCCCGTCCCCTAACCCTAACCCTAGCCCGAACCCTATCCCTAACCCTTCCCCGAAGCATGACCCTCACCCGTCCCCTAATCCTAAGCCGTACGCTAACACTAACCAGCGCCCTCACACGCACGCTCCCCCTAAAGCGTTGTCGGACCCTCACCTCGACCCTAAACCGTCCCCGTCCCCTAACCCTAACCCTAGCCCGAACCCTAACCCTAACCCTTCCCCGAAGCCTGACCCTCACCCGTCCCCTAATCCTATCCCGTAGGCTCACACTAACCCGCGCCCTCACACGCACGCTCCCCCTAAAGCGTTGGCGGACCCTCACCTCGACCCTAAACTGTCCCCGTCCCCTAACCCTAACCCTAGCCCGAACCCTAACCCTAACCCTTCCCCGAAGCCTGACCCTCACCCGTCCTCTAATCCTAACCCGTACGCTAACACTAACCCGCACCCTCACATGCACGCTCCCCCTATAGCGTTGTCGGACCCTCACCTGGATCCTAAACCGTCCCCGTCCCCTAACCCTAACCCTAGCCTTAACCCTAACCCTAACCCTTCAACGAAGCCTGACCCTCACCCGTCCCATAATCCTAACCCGTAGGCTCACACTAACCCGCGCCCTTACATGCACGCTCCCCCTAAAGCGTTGTCGGACCCTCACCAGGACCCTAAACCGTCCACGTCCCCTAACCCTAACCCTAGCCCGAACCCTAACCATAACACTTCCCCGAAGCCTGACCCTCACCCGTCCCCTAATCCTAACCCGTACGCTCACACAAACTCGCGCCCTCACACGCACGCTCCCCCTAAAGCGTTGTCGGACCCTCACCTGGACCCTAAACCGTCCCCATCCCCTAACCCTAACCCTAGCCCGAACCCTAACCC
Source organism: Lagenorhynchus albirostris (assembly GCF_949774975.1). Taxonomy (NCBI): domain Eukaryota; kingdom Metazoa; phylum Chordata; class Mammalia; order Artiodactyla; family Delphinidae; genus Lagenorhynchus; species Lagenorhynchus albirostris. The sequence continues at coordinate 76,789 of NW_026783545.1, read as the reverse complement.
TAACCCTTCCCCGAAGCCTGACCCTCACCTGTCCCCTAATCCTAACCCGTAGGCTCACACTAACCCGCGCCCTCACACGCACGCTCCACCTAAAGCGTTGTCGGACCCTCAATTGGACCCTAAGCCGTCCCCGTCCCCTAACCCTAACCCTAGCCCGAACCCTAACACTAACCCTTCCCTGAAACCTGACCCTCACCCGTCCCCTAATCCTAAACCGCACGCTAACACTAACCCGGGCCCTCACACGCATGCTCCCCCTAAAGCGTTGTCGGACCCTCACCTGGACCCTAAACCGTCCCCGTCCCCTAACCCTAACCCTAGCCCGAACCAAAACCCTAACACTTCCCCGGAGCCTGACCCTCACCCGTCCCCTAATCCTAACCCGTAGGCTCACACTAACCCGCGCCCTCACACGCACGCTCCCCCTAAAGCGTTGTCGGACCCTCACCTGGACCCTAAACCGTCCCCGTCCCCTAACCCTAACCCTAGCCCGAACCCTAACCCTAACCCTTCCCCGAAGCCTGACCCTCACGCGTCACCTAATCCTAAGCCGTACGCTAACACTAACCCGCGCCCTCACACGCACGCTCCCCCTAAAGCGTTGTCGGACCCTCACCTGGACCCTAAACCGTCCCCGTCCCCTAACTCTAACCCTAGCCCGAACCCTAACCCTAACCCTTCCCCGAAGCCTGACCCTCACCCGTCCCCTAATCCTAAGCCGTACGCTAACACTAACCCGCGCCCTCACACGCACGCTCCCCCTAAAGCGTTGTCGGACCCTCACCTGGACCCTAAACCGTCCCCGTCCCCTAACCCTAGCCCGAACCCTAACCCTAACCCTTCCCCGAAGCCTGACCCTCACCCGTCCCCTAATCCTTACCCGTAGGCTCACACTAACCCGCGTCCTCACACGCACGCTCCCCCTAAAGCGTTGTCGGACCCACACCTCGACCCTAAACCGTCCCCGTCCCCTAACCCTAACCGTAGCCCGAACCCTAACCCTAGCCCTTCCCCGAAGCCTGACCCTCACCCGTCCCCTAATCCTAACCCGTAGGCTCACACTAACCCGCGCCCTCACACGCACGCTCCCCCTAAAGCGTTGTCGGACCCTCTCCTCGACCCTAAACCGTCCCCGTCCCCTAACCCTAACCCTAGCCCGAACCCTAATCCTAACCCTTCCCCGAAGCTTGACCCTCACCCGTCCCCTAATCCTAACTCGTACGCTAACACTAACCCACGCCCTCACACGCACGCTCCCCCTAAAGCGTTGTCGGACCCTCACCTGGACCCTAAACCGTCCCCGTCCCCTAACCCTAACCCTAGCCCGAACCCTAACCCTAACCCTTCCCCGAAGCCTGACCCTCACCCGTCCCCTAATCCTAACCCATACGTTCACACTAACTCGTGCCCTCTCACGCACGCTCCCCCTAAAGCGTTGTCAGACCCTCACCTGGACCCTAAACCGTCCCCGTCCCCTAACCCTAACCCTAGCCCGAACCCTAACCCTAACCCTTCCCCGAAGCCTGACCCTCACCTGTCCCCTAATCCTAACCCGTAGGCTCACACTAACCCGTGCCCTCACACGCACGCTCCCCCTAAAGCGTTGTCGGACCCTCAATTGGACCCTAAGCCGTCCCCATCCCCTAACCCTAACCCTAGCCCGAATCCTATCCCTAACCCTTCCTCGAAACCTGACCCTCACCCGTCCCCTAATCCTAACCCGCACGCTAACACTAACCCGGGCCCTCACACGCATGCTCCCCCTAAAGCGTTGTTGGACCCTCACTTGGACCCTAAACCTTCCCCGTCCCCTAACCCTAACCATAGCCCGAACCATAACCCTAACACTTCCCCGAAGCCTGACCCTCACCCGTCCCCTAATCCTAACCCGTAGGCTCACACTAACCCGCGCCCTCACACGCACGCTCCCCCTAAAGCGTTGTCGGACCCTCACCTCGACCCTAAACCGTCCCCGTCCCCTAACCCTAACCCTAGCCCGAACAATAATCCTAACCCTTCCCCGAAGCCTGACCCTCACCTGTCACCTAATCCTAATCCGTAGGCTCACACTAACCCGCGCCCTTACACGCACGCTCCCCCTAAAGCGTTGTCGGACCCTCACCAGGACCCTAAACCGTCCCCGTCCCCTAACCCTAAACCTAGCCCGAACCCTAACCATAACACTTCCCCGAAGCCTGACCCTCACCCGTCCCCTAATCCTAACCCGTACGCTCACACTAACCCGCGCCCTCACACGCACGCTCCCCCTAAAGGGTTGTCGGACCCTCACCTGGACCCTAAACCGTCCCCGTCCCCTAACCCTAACCCTAGCCCGAACCCTAACCCTAACCCTTCCCCGAAGCCTGACCCTCACCCGTCCCCTAATCCTAACCCGTAGGCTCACACTAACCCGCGCCCTCACACGCACGCTCCCCCTAAAGCGTTGTCGGACCCTCACCTCGACCCTAAACCGTCCCCGTCCCCTAACCCTAACCCTAGCCCAAACCCGAACCCTAAAACTTCCCCGAAGCCTGACCCTCACCCGTCCCCTAATCCTAACCCGTACGCTAACACTAACCCGCGCCCTCTCATGCACGCTCCCCCTAAAGCGTTGTCGGACCCTCAGCTGGATCCTAAACCGTCCCCGTCCCCTAACCCTAACCCTAGCCCGAACCCTAACCCTAACCCTTCCCCGAAGCCTGACCCTCACCCGTCCCCTAATCCTAACCCGTAGGCTCACACTAACCCGCTCCCTCACACGCACGCTCCCCCTAAAGCGTTGTCGGACCCTCACCTGGACCCTAAACCGTCCCCGTCCCCTAACCCTAACCCTAGCCCGAACCCTAACCCTAACCCTTCCCCGAAGCCTGACCCTCACCCGTCCCCTAATCCTAACCCGTAGGCTCACACTAACCCGCGCCCTCACACGCACGCTCCCCCTAAAGCGTTGTCGGACCCTCACCTCGACCCTAAACCGTCCCCATCCCCTAACCCTAACCCTAGCCCGAACCCTAACCCTAACCCTTCCCCGAAGCCTGACCCTCACCCGTCCCCTAATCGTAACCCATACGCTAACACTAACCCGCGCCCTCACAGGAACGCTCCCCCTAAAGCGTTGTCGGACCCTCACCTCGACCCTAAACCGTCCCCGTCCCCTAACCCTAACCATAGCCCGAACCCTAACCCTAACCCTTCCCCGAAACCTGACTCTCACCCGTCCCCTAATCCTAACCCGTACGCTGACACTAACCCGCGCCCTCACATGCACGCTCCCCCTAAAGCCTTGTCGGACCCTCAGCTGGATCCTAAACCGTCCCCGTCCCCTAACCCTAACCCTAGCCCGAACCCTAACCCTAACCCTTCCCCGAAGCCTGACCCTCACCCGTCCCCTAATCCTAACCCGTACGCTCACACTAACTCGCGCCCTCACACGCACGCTCCCCCTAAAGCGTTGTCAGAACCTCACCTGGACCCTAAACCGTCCCCGTCCCCTAAACCTAACCCTAGCCCGAACCCTAACCCTAACCCTTCCCCGAAGCCTGACCCTCACCCGTCCCCTAATCCTAACCCGTAGGCTCACACTAACCCGCTCCCTCACACGCACGCTCCCCCTAAAGCGTTGTCGGACCCTCACCTGGACCCTAAACCGTCCCCGTCCCCTAACCCTAACCCTAGCCCGAACCCTAACCCTAACCCTTCCCCGAAGCCTGACCCTCACCCGTCCCCTAATCCTAACCCGTAGGCTCACACTAACCCGCGCCCTCACACGCACGCTCCCCCTAAAGCGTTGTCGGACCCTCACCTGGACCCTAAACCGTCCCCATCCCCTAACCCTAACCCTAGCCCGAACCCTAACCCTAACCCTTCCCCGAAGCCTGACGCTCACCCGTCCCCTAATTGTAACCCATACGCTAACACTAACCCGCGCCCTCACAGGAACGCTCCCCCTAAAGCGTTGTCGGACCCTCACCTCGACCCTAAACCGTCCCCGTCCCCTAACCCTAACCCTAGCCCGAACCCTAACCCTAACCCTTCCCCGAAACCTGACTCTCACCCGTCCCCTAATCCTAACCCGTACGCTGACACTAACCCGCGCCCTCACATGCACGCTCCCCCTAAAGCGTTGTCGGACCCTCAGCTGGATCCTAAACCGTCCCCGTCCCCTAACCCTAATCCTAGCCCGAACCCTAACCCTAACCCTTCCCCGAAGCCTGACCCTCACCCGTCCCCTAATCCTAACCCGTACGCTCACACTAACTCGCGCCCTCACACGCACGCTCCCCCTAAAGCGTTGTCAGACCCTCACCTGGACCCTAAACCGTCCCCGTCCCCTAAACCTAACCCTAGCCCGAACCCTAACCCTAACCCTTCCCCGAAGCCTGACCCTCACCCGTCACCTAATCGTAACCCGTAGGCTCACACTAACCCACGCCCTCACACGCACGATCCCCCTAAAGCGTTGTTGGACCCTCACATGGACTCTAAACCGTCCCCGTCCCCTAACCCTAACCCTAGCCCGAACCCTAACCCTAACCCTTCCCCGAAGCATGACCCTCACCCGTCCCCTAATCCTAAGCCGTACGCTAACACTAACCAGCGCCCTCACACGCACGCTCCCCCTAAAGCGTTGTCGGACCCTCACCTCGACCCTAAACCGTCCCCGTCCCCTAACCCTAACCCTAGCCCGAACCCTAACCCTAACCCTTCCCCGAAGCCTGACCCTCACCCGTCCCCTAATCCTATCCCGTAGGCTCACACTAACCCACGCCCTCACACACACGCTCCCCCTAAAGCGTTGGCGGACCCTCACCTCGACCCTAAACTGTCCCCGTCCCCTAACCCTAACCCTAGCCCGAACCCTAACCCTAACCCTTCCCCGAAGCCTGACCCTCACCCGTCCCCTAATCCTATCCCGTAGGCTCACACTAACCCACGCCCTCACACACACGCTCCCCCTAAAGCGTTGGCGGACCCTCACCTCGACCCTAAACTGTCCCCGTCCCCTAACCCTAACCCTAGCCCGAACCCTAACCCTAACCCTTCCCCGAAGCCTGACCCTCACCCGTCCCCTAATCCTAAACCGTAGGCTCACACTAACCCGCGCCCTCACACGCACGCTCCCCCTAAAGCGTTGTCGGACCCTCACCTGGACCCTAAACCGTCCCCGTCCCCTAACCCTAACCCTAGCCCGAACCCTAACCCTAACCCTTCCCCGAAGCCTGACCCTCACCCGTCCCCTAATCCTAACCCGTACGCTAACACTAACCCGCGCCCTCACACGCACGCTCCCCCTAAAGCGTTGTCGGACCCTCACCTGGACCCTAAACCGTCCCCGTCCCCTAACCCTAGCCCGAACCCTAACCCTAACCCTTCCCCGAAGCCTGACGCTCACCCGTCCCCTAATCCTAACCCGTACGGTAACACTAACCCGCACCCTCACACGCACGCTCCCCCTAAAGCGTTGTCGGACCCTCACCTGGACCCTAAACCGTCCCCGTCCCCTAACCCTAACCTTAGCCCGAACCCTAATCTAACCCTTACCCGAAGCCTGACCTTCACCCGTCACCTAATCCTAACCCGTAGGCTCACACTAACCCGCGCCCTCACACGCACGATCCCCCTAAAGCGTTGTCGGACACTCACCTGGACCCTAAACCGTCCCCGTCCCCTAACCCTAACCCTAGCCCGAACCCTAACCCTAACCCTTCCCCGAAGCATGACCCTCACCCGTCCCCTAATCCTAAGCCGTACGCTAACACTCACCCGCACCCTCACAAGTACGCTCCCCCTAAAGCGTTGTCGGACCCTCACCTGGACCCTAAACCGTCCCCGTCCCCTAACCCTAACCCTAGCCCGAACCCTAACCCTAACCCTTCCCCGAAGCCTGACCCTCACCCGTCCCCTAATCCTAACGCGTACGCTAACACTAACCCGCGCCCTCACACGCACGCTCCCCCTAAAGCGTTGTTGGACCCTCACCTGGACCCTAAACCGTCCCCGTCCCCTAACCCTAACCCTAGCCCGAACCCTAACCCTAACCCTTCCCCGAAGCCTGACCCTCATCCGTCCCCTAATCCTAACCCGTAGGCTCACACTAACCCGCGCCCTCACACGCACGCTCCCCCTAAAGCGTTGTCGGACCCTCACCTCGACCCTAAACCGTCCCCGTCCCCTAACCCTAACCCTAGCCCAAACCCGAACCCTAACTCTTCCCCGAAGCCTGACCCTCACCCGTCCCATAATCCTAACACGTAGGCTCACACTAACCCGCGCCCTTACACGCATGCTCCCCCTAAAGCGTTGTCGGACCCTCACCAGGACCCTAAACTGTCCCCGTCCCCTAACCCTAACCCTAGCCCGAACCCTAACCATAACACTTCCCCGAAGCCTGACCCTCACCCGTCCCCTAATCCTAACCCGTACGCTCACACTAACTCGCGCCCTCACACGCACGCTCCCCCTAAAGCGTTGTCGGACCCTCATCTGGACCCTAAACCGTCCCCGTCCCCTAACCCTAACCCTAGCCCGAACCCTAACCCTAACTCTTCCCCGAAACCTGACGCTCACCCGTCCCCTAATCCTAACCCGTACGGTAACACTAACCCGCGCCCTCACACGCACGCTCCCCCTAAAGCGTTGTCGGACCCTCACCTGGACACTAAACCGTCCCCGTCCCCTAACCCTAACCCTAGCCCGAACCCTAACCCTAACACTTCCCCGAAGCCTGACCCTCACCCGTCCCCTAATCCTAACCCGTAGGCTCACACTAACCCGCGCCCTCACACGCACGCTCCCCCTAAAGCGTTGTCGGACCCTCACCTGGACCCTAAACCGTCCCCGTCCCCTAACCCTAACCCTAGCCCGAACACTAACCCTAACCCTTCCCCGAAGCCTGACCCTCACCCGTCCCCTAATCCTAACCCATAGGCTCACACTATCCCGCGCCCTCACACGCACGCTCCCCCTAAAGCGTTTTCGGACCCTCACCTGGACCCTAAACCGTCCCCGTCCCCTAACCCTAACCCTAACCCTAACCCTTCCCCGAAGCCTGACCCTCACCCGTCCCCTAATCCTAACCCGTACGCTAACACTAACCCGTGCCCTCACATGCACGCTCCCCCTAAAGCGTTGTCGGACCCTCACCTGAACCCTAAACCGTCCCCGTCCCCTAACCCTAACCCTAGCCCGAACCCTAACCCTTCCCCGAAGCCTGACTCTCACCCGTCACCTAATCCTAAGACGTAAGCTAACACTAACCCGCGCCCTCACATGCACGCTCCCCCTAAAGCGTTGTCGGACCCTCTCCTGGACCCTAAACCGTCCCCGTACCCTAACCCTAACCCTAGCCCGAACCCTAACCCTAATCCTTCCCCGAACCCTGACCCTCACCCGTCCCCTAATCCTAACCCGTACGCTACCACTAACCCGCGCCCTCACACGCACGCTCCCCCAAAGCGTTGTCGGACCCTCACCTGGACCCTAAACCGTCCCCGTCCCCTAACCCTAACCCTAGCCCGAACCCTAACCCTAACCCTTCCCCGAAGCCTGACCCTCACCCGTCCCCTAATCCTAACCCGTAGGCTCACACTAACCCGCGCCCTCACACGCACGCTCCCCCTAAAGCGTTGTCGGACCCTCACCTCGACCCTAAACCGTCCCCGTCCCCTAACCCTAACCCTAGCCCTAACCCTAACCATAACACTTCCCCGAAGCCTGACCCTCACCCGTCACCTAATCCTAACCCGTACGCTGACACAAACTCGCGCCCTCACACGCACGCTCCCCCTAAAGCGTTGTCAGACCCTCACCTGTACCCTAAACCTTCCACGTCCCCTAACCCTAACCCTAGCCCGAACCCTAACCCTAACCCTTCCCCGAAGCCTGACCCTCTACCGTCCCCTAATCCTAACCCGTAGGCTCACACTAACCCGCGCCCTCACACGCACGCTCCCCCTAAAGCGTTGTCGGACCCTCACCTGGACCCTAAACCGTCCCCATCCCCTAACCCTATCCCTAGCCCGAACCCTAACCCTAACCCTTCCCCGAAGCCTGACCCTCACCCGTCCCCTAATCCTAACCCGTAGGCTCACACTAACCCGCGCCCTCACACGCACGCTCCCCCTAAAGCATTGTCGGAACTTGACCTGGACCCTAAACCGTCCCCGTCCCCTAACCCTAACCCTAGCCCGAACCCTAACCCTAACCCTTCCCCGAAGCCTGACCCTCACCCGTCCCCTAATCCTAACCCGTACGCTAACACTAACCCACGCACTCACACGCACGCTCCCCCTAAAGCGTTGTCGGACCCTCACCTGGACCCTAAACCGTCCCCGTCCCCTAACCCTAACCCTAGCCCGAACCCTAACCCTAACCCTTCCCCGAAGCCTGACCCTCACCCGTCCCCTAATCCTAACCCGTACGCTCACACTAACTCGCGCCCTCACACGCACGCTCCCCCTAAAGCGTTGTCAGACCCTCTCCTGGACCCTAAACCGTCCCCGTCCCCTAACCCTAACCCTAGCCCGAACCCTAACCCTAACCCTTCCCCGAAGCCTGACCCTCACCTGTCCCCTAATCCTAACCCGTAGGCTCCCACTAATCCGCGCCCTCACACGCACGCTCCCCCTAAAGCGTTGTCGGACCCTCTCCTGGACCCTAAACCGTCCCCGTACCCTAACCCTAACCCTAGCCCGAACCCTAACCCTAAACCTTCCCCGAAGCCTGACCCTCACCCGTCACCTAATCGTAACCCGTAGGCTCACACTAACCCGCGCCCTCACACGCACGATCCCCCTAAAGCGTTGTCGGACCCTCACCTGGACTCTAAACCGTCCCCGTCCCCTAACCCTAACCCTAGCCCGAACCCTAACCCTAACCCTTCCCCGAAGCATGACCCTCACACGTCACCTAATCCTAAGCCGTACGCTAACACTAACCCGCGCCCTCACACGCACGCTCCCCATAAGCGTTGTCGGACCCTCACCTGGACCCTAAACCGTCCCCGTCGCCTAACCCTAACCCTAGCCCGAACCCTAACCCTAACCCTTCCCCGAAGCCTGACCCTCACCTGTCCCCTAATCCTAACCCGTAGGCTCACACTAACCCGCGCCCTTACACGCACGCTCCCCCTAAAGCGTTGTCGGACCCTCACCAGGACCCTAAACCGTCCCCGTCCCCTAACCCTAACCCTAGCCCGAACCCTAACCATAACACTTCCCCGAAGCCTGACCCTCACCCGTCCCCTAATCCTAACCCGTACGCTCACACTAACCCGCGCCCTCACACGCACGCTCCCCCTAAAGCGTTGTCGGACCCTCACCTGGACCCTAAACCGTCCCCGTCCCCTAACCCTAACCCTAGCCCGAACCCTAACCCTAACCCTTCCCCGAAGCCTGACGCTCACCCGTCCCCTAATCCTAACCCGTACGGTAACACTAACCCGCACCCTCACACGCACGCTCCCCCTAAAGCGTTGTCGGACACTCACCTGTACCCTAAACCGTCCCCGTCCCCTAAACCTAACCCTAGCCCGAACCCTAACCCTAACCCTTCCCCGAAGCCTGACCCTCACCCGTCCCCTAATCCTAAGCCGTACGCTAACACTAACCCGCGCCCTCACATGCACGCTCCCCCTAAAGCGTTGTCGGACCCTCACCTGGACCCTAAACCGTCCCCGTCCCCTAACCCTAACCCTAGCCCGAACCCTAACCCTAACCCTTCCCCGAAGCCTGACCCTCACCCGTCCCCTAATCCTAACACGTAGGCTCACACTAACCCGCGCCCTTACACGCATGCTCCCCCTAAAGCGTTGTCGGACCCTCACCAGGACCCTAAACCGTCCCCGTCCCCTAATCCTAACCCTAGCCCGAACCCTAACCCTAACCCTTCCCCGAAGCCTGACCCTCACCCGTCCCCTAATCCTAACCCGTACGCTCACACTAACTCGCGCCCTCACACGCACGCTCCCCCTAAAGCGTTGTCAGACCCTCATCTGGACCCTAAACCGTCCCCGTCCCCTAACCCTAACCCTAGCCCGAACCCTAACCCTAACCCTTCCCCGAAGCCTGACCCTCACCCGTCCCCTAATCCTAACCCGTACGCTAACACTAACCCGCGCCCTCACACGCACGCTCCCCCTAAAGCGTTGTCGGACCCTCACCTGGACCCTCAACCGTCCCCATCCCCTAACCCTAACCCTAGCCCGAACCCTAACCCTAACTCTTCCCCGAAACCTGATGCTCACCTGTCCCCTAATCCTAACCCGTACGGTAACACTAACCCGCGCCCTCACACGCACGCTCCCCCTGAAGCGTTGTCGGACCCTCACCTGGACACTAAACCGTCCCCGTCCCCTAACCCTAACCCTAGCCCGAACCCTAACCCTAACACTTCCCCGAAGCCTGACCCTCACCCGTCCCCTAATCCTAACCCGTAGGCTCACACTAACCCGCGCCCTCACACGCACGCTCCCCCTAAAGCGTTGTCGGACCCTCACCTGGACCCTAAACCGTCCCCGTACCCTAACCCTAACCCTAGCCCGAACCCTAACCCTAACACTTCAACGAAGCCTGACTCTCACCCGTCCCCTAATCCTAACCCGTAGGCTCACACTAACCCGCGCCCTCACACGCACGCTCCCCCTAAAGCGTTGTCGGACCCTCACCTGGACCCTAAACCGTCCCCGTCCCCTAACCCTAACCCTAACCCTAACACTTCCCCGAAGCCTGACCCTCACCCGTCCCCTAATCCTAACCCGTAGGCTCACACTAACCCGCGCCCTCACACGCACGCTCCCCCTAAAGCGTTGTCGGACACTCACCTCGACCCTAAACCGTCCCCGTCCCCTAACCCTAACCCTAGCCCAAACCCGAACCCTAACACTTCCCCAAAGCCTGACCCTCACCCGTCCCCTAATCCTAACCCGTACGCTCACACAAACTCGCGCCCTCACACGCACGCTCCCCCTAAAGCGTTGTCAGACCCTCACCTGGACCCTAAACCGTCCCCGTCCCCTAACCCTAACCCTAGCCCGAACCCTAACCCTAACCCTTCCCCGAAGCCTGACCCTCACCCGTCCCCTAATCCTAACCCGTAGGCTCACACTAACCCGCGCCCTCACACGCACGCTCCCCCTAAAGCGTTGTTGGACCCTCACCTGGACCCTAAACCGTCCCCGTCCCCTAACCCTAACCCTAGCCCGAACCCTAACCCTAACCCTTCCCCGAAGCCTGACCCTCACCCGTCCCCTAATCCTAACCCGTAGGCTCACACTAACCCGCGCCCTCACACGCACGCTCCCCCTAAAGCATTGTCGGAACCTCACCTGGACCCTAAACCGTCCCCGTCCCCTAACCCTAACCCTAGCCCGAACCCTAACCCTAACCCTTCCCCGAAGCCTGACCCTCACCCGTCCCCTAATCCTAACCCGTACGCTAACACTAACCCACGCCCTCACACGCACGCTCCCCCTATAGCGTTGTCGGACCCTCACCTGGACCCTAAACCGTCCCCGTACCCTAACCCTAACCCTAGCCCGAACCCTAACCCTAACCCTTCCCCGAAGCCTGACCCTCACCCGTCACCTAATCGTAACCCGTAGGCTCACACTAACCCGCGCCCTCACACGCACGCTCCACCTAAAGCGTTCTCGGACCCTCAATTGGACCCTAAGCCGTCCCCGTCCCCTAACCCTAACCCTAGCCCGAACCCTAACCCTAACCCTTCCCCGAAACCTGACCCTCACCCGTCCCCTAATCCTAAACCGCACGCTAACACTAACCCGGGCCCTCACACGCATGCTCCCCCTAAAGCGTTGTCGGACCCTCACCTGGACCCTAAACCGTCCCCGTCCCCTAACCCTAACCCTAGCCCGAACCATAACCCTAACACTTCCCCGAAGCCTGACCCTCACCCGTCCCCTAATCCTAACACGTAGGCTCACACTAACCCGCGCCCTCACACGCACGCTCCCCCTAAAGCGTTGTCGGACCCTCACCTGGACCCTAAACCGTCCCCGTCCCCTAACCCTAACCCTAGCCCGAACCCTAACCCTAACCCTTCCTCGAAGCCTGACCCTCACGCGTCACCTAATCCTAAGCCGAACGCTAACACTAACCCGCGCCCTCACACGCACGCTCACCCTAAAGCGTTGTCGGACCCTCACCTGGACCCTAAACCGTCCCCATCCCCTAACCCTAACCCTAGCCCGAACCCTAACCCTAACCCTTCCCCGAAGCCTGACCCTCACCCGTCCCCTATTCCTAACCCGTACGCTCACACTAACACGCGCCCTCACACGCATGCTCCCCCTAAAGCGTTGTCGGACCCTCACCTGGACCCTAAACCGTCCCCGTCCCCTAACCCTAACCCTAGCCCGAACCCTAACCCTAACCCTTCCCTGAAGCCTGACCCTCACCCGTCCCCTAATCCTAACCCGTAGGCTCACACTAACCCGCGCCCTCACACGCACGCTCCCCATAAAGCGTTGTCGGACCCTCACCTGGACCCTAAACCGTCCCCGTACCCTAACCCTAACCCTAGCCCGAACCCTAACCCTAACCCTTCCCCGAAGCCTGACCCGCAGCCGTCACCTAATCGTAACCCGTAGGCTCACACTAACCCGCGCCCTCACACGCACGATCCCCCTAAAGCGTTGTCGGACCCTCACCTGGACTCTAAACCGTCCCCGGCCCCTAACCCTAACCCTAGCCCGAACCCTAACCCTAACCGTTCCCCGAAGCATGACCCTCACCCGTCCCCTAATCCTAAGCCGTACGATAACACTAACCCGCGCCCTCACACGCACGCTCCCCCTAAAGCGTTGTCGGACCCTCACCTGGACCCTAAACCGTCCCCGTCCCCTAACCCTAACCCTAGCCCGAACCCTAACCCTAACCCTTCCCCGAACCCTGTCCCTCACCCGTCCCCTAATCCTAACCCGTACTCTAACACTAACCCGCGCCCTCACACGCACGCTCCCCCAAAGCGTTGTCGGACCCTCACCTGGACCCTAAACCGTCCCCGTCCCCTAACCCTAACCCTAGCCCGAACCCTAACCCTAACCCTTCCCCGAAGCCTGACCCTCACCCGTCCCCTAATCCTAACCCGTAGGCTCACACTAACCCGCGCCCTCACACGCACGCTCCCCCTAAAGCGTTGTCGGACCCTCACCTGGACCCTAAACCGTCCCCGTACCCTAACCCTAACCCTAGCCCGAACCCTAACCCTAACCCTTCCCCGAAGCCTGACCCTCACCCGTCACCTAATCGTAACCCGTAGGCTCACACTAACCCGCGCCCTCACACGCACGCTCCACCTAAAGCGTTGTCGGACCCTCAATTGGACCCTAAGCCGTCCCCGTCCCCTAACCCTAACCCTAGCCCGAACCCTAACCCTAACCCTTCCCCGAAACCTGACCCTCACCCGTCCCCTAATCCTAAACCGCACGCTAACACTAACCCGGGCCCTCACACGCATGCTCCCCCTAAAGCGTTGTCGGACCCTCACCTGGACCCTAAACCGTCCCCGTCCCCTAACCCTAACCCTAGCCCGAACCATAACCCTAACACTTCCCCGAAGCCTGACCCTCACCCGTCCCCTAATCCTAACACGTAGGCTCACACTAACCCGCGCCCTCACACGCACGCTCCCCCTAAAGCGTTGTCGGACCCTCACCTGGACCCTAAACCGTCCCCGTCCCCTAACCCTAACCCTAGCCCGAACCCTAACCCTAGCCCTTTCCCGAAGCCTGACCCTCACGCGTCACCTAATCCTAAGCCGTACGCTAACACTAACCCGCGCCCTCACACGCACGCTCACCCTAAAGCGTTGTCGGACCCTCACCTGGACCCTAAACCGTCCCCGTCCCCTAACACTAACCCTAGCCCGAACCCTAACCCTAACCCTTCCCCGAAGCCTGACCCTCACCCGTCCCCTATTCCTAACCCGTACGCTCACACTAACCCGCGCCCTCACACGCACGCTCCCCCTAAAGCGTTGTCGGACCCTCACCTCGACCCTAAACCGTCCCCATCCCCTAACCCTAACCCTAGCCCGAACCCTAACCCTAACCCTTCCCCGAAGCCTGACCCTCACCCGTCCCCTAATCGTAACCCATACGCTAACACTAACCCGCGCCCTCACAGGAACGCTCCCCCTAAAGCGTTGTCGGACCCTCACCTCGACCCTAAACCGTCCCCGTCCCCTAACCCTAACCATAGCCCGAACCCTAACCCTAACCCTTCCCCGAAACCTGACTCTCACCCGTCCCCTAATCCTAACCCGTACGCTGACACTAACCCGCGCCCTCACATGCACGCTCCCCCTAAAGCCTTGTCGGACCCTCAGCTGGATCCTAAACCGTCCCCGTCCCCTAACCCTAACCCTAGCCCGAACCCTAACCCTAACCCTTCCCCGAAGCCTGACCCTCACCCGTCCCCTAATCCTAACCCGTACGCTCACACTAACTCGCGCCCTCACACGCACGCTCCCCCTAAAGCGTTGTCAGAACCTCACCTGGACCCTAAACCGTCCCCGTCCCCTAAACCTAACCCTAGCCCGAACCCTAACCCTAACCCTTCCCCGAAGCCTGACCCTCACCCGTCCCCTAATCCTAACCCGTAGGCTCACACTAACCCGCTCCCTCACACGCACGCTCCCCCTAAAGCGTTGTCGGACCCTCACCTGGACCCTAAACCGTCCCCGTCCCCTAACCCTAACCCTAGCCCGAACCCTAACCCTAACCCTTCCCCGAAGCCTGACCCTCACCCGTCCCCTAATCCTAACCCGTAGGCTCACACTAACCCGCGCCCTCACACGCACGCTCCCCCTAAAGCGTTGTCGGACCCTCACCTGGACCCTAAACCGTCCCCATCCCCTAACCCTAACCCTAGCCCGAACCCTAACCCTAACCCTTCCCCGAAGCCTGACGCTCACCCGTCCCCTAATTGTAACCCATACGCTAACACTAACCCGCGCCCTCACAGGAACGCTCCCCCTAAAGCGTTGTCGGACCCTCACCTCGACCCTAAACCGTCCCCGTCCCCTAACCCTAACCCTAGCCCGAACCCTAACCCTAACCCTTCCCCGAAACCTGACTCTCACCCGTCCCCTAATCCTAACCCGTACGCTGACACTAACCCGCGCCCTCACATGCACGCTCCCCCTAAAGCGTTGTCGGACCCTCAGCTGGATCCTAAACCGTCCCCGTCCCCTAACCCTAATCCTAGCCCGAACCCTAACCCTAACCCTTCCCCGAAGCCTGACCCTCACCCGTCCCCTAATCCTAACCCGTACGCTCACACTAACTCGCGCCCTCACACGCACGCTCCCCCTAAAGCGTTGTCAGACCCTCACCTGGACCCTAAACCGTCCCCGTCCCCTAAACCTAACCCTAGCCCGAACCCTAACCCTAACCCTTCCCCGAAGCCTGACCCTCACCCGTCACCTAATCGTAACCCGTAGGCTCACACTAACCCACGCCCTCACACGCACGATCCCCCTAAAGCGTTGTTGGACCCTCACATGGACTCTAAACCGTCCCCGTCCCCTAACCCTAACCCTAGCCCGAACCCTAACCCTAACCCTTCCCCGAAGCATGACCCTCACCCGTCCCCTAATCCTAAGCCGTACGCTAACACTAACCAGCGCCCTCACACGCACGCTCCCCCTAAAGCGTTGTCGGACCCTCACCTCGACCCTAAACCGTCCCCGTCCCCTAACCCTAACCCTAGCCCGAACCCTAACCCTAACCCTTCCCCGAAGCCTGACCCTCACCCGTCCCCTAATCCTATCCCGTAGGCTCACACTAACCCACGCCCTCACACACACGCTCCCCCTAAAGCGTTGGCGGACCCTCACCTCGACCCTAAACTGTCCCCGTCCCCTAACCCTAACCCTAGCCCGAACCCTAACCCTAACCCTTCCCCGAAGCCTGACCCTCACCCGTCCCCTAATCCTATCCCGTAGGCTCACACTAACCCACGCCCTCACACACACGCTCCCCCTAAAGCGTTGGCGGACCCTCACCTCGACCCTAAACTGTCCCCGTCCCCTAACCCTAACCCTAGCCCGAACCCTAACCCTAACCCTTCCCCGAAGCCTGACCCTCACCCGTCCCCTAATCCTAAACCGTAGGCTCACACTAACCCGCGCCCTCACACGCACGCTCCCCCTAAAGCGTTGTCGGACCCTCACCTGGACCCTAAACCGTCCCCGTCCCCTAACCCTAACCCTAGCCCGAACCCTAACCCTAACCCTTCCCCGAAGCCTGACCCTCACCCGTCCCCTAATCCTAACCCGTACGCTAACACTAACCCGCGCCCTCACACGCACGCTCCCCCTAAAGCGTTGTCGGACCCTCACCTGGACCCTAAACCGTCCCCGTCCCCTAACCCTAGCCCGAACCCTAACCCTAACCCTTCCCCGAAGCCTGACGCTCACCCGTCCCCTAATCCTAACCCGTACGGTAACACTAACCCGCACCCTCACACGCACGCTCCCCCTAAAGCGTTGTCGGACCCTCACCTGGACCCTAAACCGTCCCCGTCCCCTAACCCTAACCTTAGCCCGAACCCTAATCTAACCCTTACCCGAAGCCTGACCTTCACCCGTCACCTAATCCTAACCCGTAGGCTCACACTAACCCGCGCCCTCACACGCACGATCCCCCTAAAGCGTTGTCGGACACTCACCTGGACCCTAAACCGTCCCCGTCCCCTAACCCTAACCCTAGCCCGAACCCTAACCCTAACCCTTCCCCGAAGCATGACCCTCACCCGTCCCCTAATCCTAAGCCGTACGCTAACACTCACCCGCACCCTCACAAGTACGCTCCCCCTAAAGCGTTGTCGGACCCTCACCTGGACCCTAAACCGTCCCCGTCCCCTAACCCTAACCCTAGCCCGAACCCTAACCCTAACCCTTCCCCGAAGCCTGACCCTCACCCGTCCCCTAATCCTAACGCGTACGCTAACACTAACCCGCGCCCTCACACGCACGCTCCCCCTAAAGCGTTGTTGGACCCTCACCTGGACCCTAAACCGTCCCCGTCCCCTAACCCTAACCCTAGCCCGAACCCTAACCCTAACCCTTCCCCGAAGCCTGACCCTCATCCGTCCCCTAATCCTAACCCGTAGGCTCACACTAACCCGCGCCCTCACACGCACGCTCCCCCTAAAGCGTTGTCGGACCCTCACCTCGACCCTAAACCGTCCCCGTCCCCTAACCCTAACCCTAGCCCAAACCCGAACCCTAACTCTTCCCCGAAGCCTGACCCTCACCCGTCCCATAATCCTAACACGTAGGCTCACACTAACCCGCGCCCTTACACGCATGCTCCCCCTAAAGCGTTGTCGGACCCTCACCAGGACCCTAAACTGTCCCCGTCCCCTAACCCTAACCCTAGCCCGAACCCTAACCATAACACTTCCCCGAAGCCTGACCCTCACCCGTCCCCTAATCCTAACCCGTACGCTCACACTAACTCGCGCCCTCACACGCACGCTCCCCCTAAAGCGTTGTCGGACCCTCATCTGGACCCTAAACCGTCCCCGTCCCCTAACCCTAACCCTAGCCCGAACCCTAACCCTAACTCTTCCCCGAAACCTGACGCTCACCCGTCCCCTAATCCTAACCCGTACGGTAACACTAACCCGCGCCCTCACACGCACGCTCCCCCTAAAGCGTTGTCGGACCCTCACCTGGACACTAAACCGTCCCCGTCCCCTAACCCTAACCCTAGCCCGAACCCTAACCCTAACACTTCCCCGAAGCCTGACCCTCACCCGTCCCCTAATCCTAACCCGTAGGCTCACACTAACCCGCGCCCTCACACGCACGCTCCCCCTAAAGCGTTGTCGGACCCTCACCTGGACCCTAAACCGTCCCCGTCCCCTAACCCTAACCCTAGCCCGAACACTAACCCTAACCCTTCCCCGAAGCCTGACCCTCACCCGTCCCCTAATCCTAACCCATAGGCTCACACTATCCCGCGCCCTCACACGCACGCTCCCCCTAAAGCGTTTTCGGACCCTCACCTGGACCCTAAACCGTCCCCGTCCCCTAACCCTAACCCTAACCCTAACCCTTCCCCGAAGCCTGACCCTCACCCGTCCCCTAATCCTAACCCGTACGCTAACACTAACCCACGCCCTCACACGCACGCTCCCCCTAAAGCGTTGTCGGACCCTCACCTGGACCCTAAACTGTCCCCGTCCCCTAACCCTAACCCTAGCCCGAACCCTAACCCTAACCCTTCCCCGAAGCCTGACCCTCACCCGTCACCTAATCCTAACCCGTAGGCTCACACTAACCCGCGCCCTCACACGCACGATCCCCCTAAAGCGTTTTCGGACCCTCAACTGGACCCTAAACCGTCCCCGTCCCCTAACCCTAACCCTAGCCCGAACCCTAACCCTAACCCTTCCCCGAAGCATGACCCTCACCCGTCCCCTAATCCTAAGCCGTACGCTAACACTCACCCGCACCCTCACACGTACGCTCCCCCTAAAGCGTTGTCGGACCCTCACCTGGACCCTAAACCGTCCCCGTCCCCTAACCCTAACCCTAGCCCGAACCCTAACCCTAACCCTTCCCCGAAGCCTGACCCTCACCCGTCCCCTAATCCTAACCCGTACGCTAACACTAACCCGCGCCCTCACACGCACGCTCCCCCTAAAGCGTTGTTGGACCCTCACCTGGACCCTAAACCGTCCCCGTCCCCTAACCCTAACCCTAGCCCGAACCCTAACCCTAACTCTTCCCCGAAGCCTGACCCTCACACGTCCCCTAATCCTAACCCGTAGGCTCACACTAACCCGCGCCCTCACACGCACGCTCCCCCTAAAGCGTTGTCGGACCCTCACCTCGACCCTAAACCGTCCCCGTCCCCTAACCCTAACCCTAGCCCAAACCCGAACCCTAACTCTTCCCCGAAGCCTGACCCTCACCCGTCCCATAATCCTAACCCGTACGCTAACACTAACCCGCGCCCTCTCATGCACGCTCCCCCTAAAGCGTTGTCGGACCCTCAGCTGGTCCTAATCCGTCCCCGTCCCTTAACCCTAACCCTAGCCCGAACCCTAACCCTAACCCTTCCCCGAAGCCTGACCCTCACCCGTCCCCTAATCCTAACCCGTAGGCTCACACTAACCCGCTCCCTCACACGCACGCTCCCCCTAAAGCGTTGTGGGACACTCACCTGGACCCTAAACCGTCCCCGTCCCCTAACCCTAACCCTAGCCCGAACCCTAACCCTAACACTTCCCCGAAGCCTGACCCTCACCCGTCACCTAATCCTAACCCGTACGCTAACACTAACCCGTGCCCTCACATGCACGCTCCCCCTAAAGCGTTGTCGGACCCTCACCTGAACCCTAAACCGTCCCCGTCCCCTAACCCTAACCCTAGCCCGAACCCTAACCCTTCCCCGAAGCCTGACTCTCACCCGTCACCTAATCCTAAGACGTAAGCTAACACTAACCCGCGCCCTCACATGCACGCTCCCCCTAAAGCGTTGTCGGACCCTCTCCTGGACCCTAAACCGTCCCCGTACCCTAACCCTAACCCTAGCCCGAACCCTAACCCTAATCCTTCCCCGAACCCTGACCCTCACCCGTCCCCTAATCCTAACCCGTACGCTACCACTAACCCGCGCCCTCACACGCACGCTCCCCCAAAGCGTTGTCGGACCCTCACCTGGACCCTAAACCGTCCCCGTCCCCTAACCCTAACCCTAGCCCGAACCCTAACCCTAACCCTTCCCCGAAGCCTGACCCTCACCCGTCCCCTAATCCTAACCCGTAGGCTCACACTAACCCGCGCCCTCACACGCACGCTCCCCCTAAAGCGTTGTCGGACCCTCACCTCGACCCTAAACCGTCCCCGTCCCCTAACCCTAACCCTAGCCCTAACCCTAACCATAACACTTCCCCGAAGCCTGACCCTCACCCGTCACCTAATCCTAACCCGTACGCTGACACAAACTCGCGCCCTCACACGCACGCTCCCCCTAAAGCGTTGTCAGACCCTCACCTGTACCCTAAACCTTCCACGTCCCCTAACCCTAACCCTAGCCCGAACCCTAACCCTAACCCTTCCCCGAAGCCTGACCCTCTACCGTCCCCTAATCCTAACCCGTAGGCTCACACTAACCCGCGCCCTCACACGCACGCTCCCCCTAAAGCGTTGTCGGACCCTCACCTGGACCCTAAACCGTCCCCATCCCCTAACCCTATCCCTAGCCCGAACCCTAACCCTAACCCTTCCCCGAAGCCTGACCCTCACCCGTCCCCTAATCCTAACCCGTAGGCTCACACTAACCCGCGCCCTCACACGCACGCTCCCCCTAAAGCATTGTCGGAACTTGACCTGGACCCTAAACCGTCCCCGTCCCCTAACCCTAACCCTAGCCCGAACCCTAACCCTAACCCTTCCCCGAAGCCTGACCCTCACCCGTCCCCTAATCCTAACCCGTACGCTAACACTAACCCACGCACTCACACGCACGCTCCCCCTAAAGCGTTGTCGGACCCTCACCTGGACCCTAAACCGTCCCCGTCCCCTAACCCTAACCCTAGCCCGAACCCTAACCCTAACCCTTCCCCGAAGCCTGACCCTCACCCGTCCCCTAATCCTAACCCGTACGCTCACACTAACTCGCGCCCTCACACGCACGCTCCCCCTAAAGCGTTGTCAGACCCTCTCCTGGACCCTAAACCGTCCCCGTCCCCTAACCCTAACCCTAGCCCGAACCCTAACCCTAACCCTTCCCCGAAGCCTGACCCTCACCTGTCCCCTAATCCTAACCCGTAGGCTCCCACTAATCCGCGCCCTCACACGCACGCTCCCCCTAAAGCGTTGTCGGACCCTCTCCTGGACCCTAAACCGTCCCCGTACCCTAACCCTAACCCTAGCCCGAACCCTAACCCTAAACCTTCCCCGAAGCCTGACCCTCACCCGTCACCTAATCGTAACCCGTAGGCTCACACTAACCCGCGCCCTCACACGCACGATCCCCCTAAAGCGTTGTCGGACCCTCACCTGGACTCTAAACCGTCCCCGTCCCCTAACCCTAACCCTAGCCCGAACCCTAACCCTAACCCTTCCCCGAAGCATGACCCTCACACGTCACCTAATCCTAAGCCGTACGCTAACACTAACCCGCGCCCTCACACGCACGCTCCCCATAAGCGTTGTCGGACCCTCACCTGGACCCTAAACCGTCCCCGTCGCCTAACCCTAACCCTAGCCCGAACCCTAACCCTAACCCTTCCCCGAAGCCTGACCCTCACCTGTCCCCTAATCCTAACCCGTAGGCTCACACTAACCCGCGCCCTTACACGCACGCTCCCCCTAAAGCGTTGTCGGACCCTCACCAGGACCCTAAACCGTCCCCGTCCCCTAACCCTAACCCTAGCCCGAACCCTAACCATAACACTTCCCCGAAGCCTGACCCTCACCCGTCCCCTAATCCTAACCCGTACGCTCACACTAACCCGCGCCCTCACACGCACGCTCCCCCTAAAGCGTTGTCGGACCCTCACCTGGACCCTAAACCGTCCCCGTCCCCTAACCCTAACCCTAGCCCGAACCCTAACCCTAACCCTTCCCCGAAGCCTGACGCTCACCCGTCCCCTAATCCTAACCCGTACGGTAACACTAACCCGCACCCTCACACGCACGCTCCCCCTAAAGCGTTGTCGGACACTCACCTGTACCCTAAACCGTCCCCGTCCCCTAAACCTAACCCTAGCCCGAACCCTAACCCTAACCCTTCCCCGAAGCCTGACCCTCACCCGTCCCCTAATCCTAAGCCGTACGCTAACACTAACCCGCGCCCTCACATGCACGCTCCCCCTAAAGCGTTGTCGGACCCTCACCTGGACCCTAAACCGTCCCCGTCCCCTAACCCTAACCCTAGCCCGAACCCTAACCCTAACCCTTCCCCGAAGCCTGACCCTCACCCGTCCCCTAATCCTAACACGTAGGCTCACACTAACCCGCGCCCTTACACGCATGCTCCCCCTAAAGCGTTGTCGGACCCTCACCAGGACCCTAAACCGTCCCCGTCCCCTAATCCTAA
Source organism: Lagenorhynchus albirostris (assembly GCF_949774975.1). Lineage (NCBI taxonomy): Eukaryota > Metazoa > Chordata > Mammalia > Artiodactyla > Delphinidae > Lagenorhynchus > Lagenorhynchus albirostris. Next base: position 54,708 of record NW_026783545.1, on the reverse strand, counting down.
CCCTAGCCCGAACCCTAACCCTAACCCTTCCCCGAAGCCTGACCCTCACCCGTCCCCTAATCCTAACCCGTACGCTCACACTAACTCGCGCCCTCACACGCACGCTCCCCCTAAAGCGTTGTCAGACCCTCATCTGGACCCTAAACCGTCCCCGTCCCCTAACCCTAACCCTAGCCCGAACCCTAACCCTAACCCTTCCCCGAAGCCTGACCCTCACCCGTCCCCTAATCCTAACCCGTACGCTAACACTAACCCGCGCCCTCACACGCACGCTCCCCCTAAAGCGTTGTCGGACCCTCACCTGGACCCTCAACCGTCCCCATCCCCTAACCCTAACCCTAGCCCGAACCCTAACCCTAACTCTTCCCCGAAACCTGATGCTCACCTGTCCCCTAATCCTAACCCGTACGGTAACACTAACCCGCGCCCTCACACGCACGCTCCCCCTGAAGCGTTGTCGGACCCTCACCTGGACACTAAACCGTCCCCGTCCCCTAACCCTAACCCTAGCCCGAACCCTAACCCTAACACTTCCCCGAAGCCTGACCCTCACCCGTCCCCTAATCCTAACCCGTAGGCTCACACTAACCCGCGCCCTCACACGCACGCTCCCCCTAAAGCGTTGTCGGACCCTCACCTGGACCCTAAACCGTCCCCGTACCCTAACCCTAACCCTAGCCCGAACCCTAACCCTAACACTTCAACGAAGCCTGACTCTCACCCGTCCCCTAATCCTAACCCGTAGGCTCACACTAACCCGCGCCCTCACACGCACGCTCCCCCTAAAGCGTTGTCGGACCCTCACCTGGACCCTAAACCGTCCCCGTCCCCTAACCCTAACCCTAACCCTAACACTTCCCCGAAGCCTGACCCTCACCCGTCCCCTAATCCTAACCCGTAGGCTCACACTAACCCGCGCCCTCACACGCACGCTCCCCCTAAAGCGTTGTCGGACACTCACCTCGACCCTAAACCGTCCCCGTCCCCTAACCCTAACCCTAGCCCAAACCCGAACCCTAACACTTCCCCAAAGCCTGACCCTCACCCGTCCCCTAATCCTAACCCGTACGCTCACACAAACTCGCGCCCTCACACGCACGCTCCCCCTAAAGCGTTGTCAGACCCTCACCTGGACCCTAAACCGTCCCCGTCCCCTAACCCTAACCCTAGCCCGAACCCTAACCCTAACCCTTCCCCGAAGCCTGACCCTCACCCGTCCCCTAATCCTAACCCGTAGGCTCACACTAACCCGCGCCCTCACACGCACGCTCCCCCTAAAGCGTTGTTGGACCCTCACCTGGACCCTAAACCGTCCCCGTCCCCTAACCCTAACCCTAGCCCGAACCCTAACCCTAACCCTTCCCCGAAGCCTGACCCTCACCCGTCCCCTAATCCTAACCCGTAGGCTCACACTAACCCGCGCCCTCACACGCACGCTCCCCCTAAAGCATTGTCGGAACCTCACCTGGACCCTAAACCGTCCCCGTCCCCTAACCCTAACCCTAGCCCGAACCCTAACCCTAACCCTTCCCCGAAGCCTGACCCTCACCCGTCCCCTAATCCTAACCCGTACGCTAACACTAACCCACGCCCTCACACGCACGCTCCCCCTATAGCGTTGTCGGACCCTCACCTGGACCCTAAACCGTCCCCGTACCCTAACCCTAACCCTAGCCCGAACCCTAACCCTAACCCTTCCCCGAAGCCTGACCCTCACCCGTCACCTAATCGTAACCCGTAGGCTCACACTAACCCGCGCCCTCACACGCACGCTCCACCTAAAGCGTTCTCGGACCCTCAATTGGACCCTAAGCCGTCCCCGTCCCCTAACCCTAACCCTAGCCCGAACCCTAACCCTAACCCTTCCCCGAAACCTGACCCTCACCCGTCCCCTAATCCTAAACCGCACGCTAACACTAACCCGGGCCCTCACACGCATGCTCCCCCTAAAGCGTTGTCGGACCCTCACCTGGACCCTAAACCGTCCCCGTCCCCTAACCCTAACCCTAGCCCGAACCATAACCCTAACACTTCCCCGAAGCCTGACCCTCACCCGTCCCCTAATCCTAACACGTAGGCTCACACTAACCCGCGCCCTCACACGCACGCTCCCCCTAAAGCGTTGTCGGACCCTCACCTGGACCCTAAACCGTCCCCGTCCCCTAACCCTAACCCTAGCCCGAACCCTAACCCTAACCCTTCCTCGAAGCCTGACCCTCACGCGTCACCTAATCCTAAGCCGAACGCTAACACTAACCCGCGCCCTCACACGCACGCTCACCCTAAAGCGTTGTCGGACCCTCACCTGGACCCTAAACCGTCCCCATCCCCTAACCCTAACCCTAGCCCGAACCCTAACCCTAACCCTTCCCCGAAGCCTGACCCTCACCCGTCCCCTATTCCTAACCCGTACGCTCACACTAACACGCGCCCTCACACGCATGCTCCCCCTAAAGCGTTGTCGGACCCTCACCTGGACCCTAAACCGTCCCCGTCCCCTAACCCTAACCCTAGCCCGAACCCTAACCCTAACCCTTCCCTGAAGCCTGACCCTCACCCGTCCCCTAATCCTAACCCGTAGGCTCACACTAACCCGCGCCCTCACACGCACGCTCCCCATAAAGCGTTGTCGGACCCTCACCTGGACCCTAAACCGTCCCCGTACCCTAACCCTAACCCTAGCCCGAACCCTAACCCTAACCCTTCCCCGAAGCCTGACCCGCAGCCGTCACCTAATCGTAACCCGTAGGCTCACACTAACCCGCGCCCTCACACGCACGATCCCCCTAAAGCGTTGTCGGACCCTCACCTGGACTCTAAACCGTCCCCGGCCCCTAACCCTAACCCTAGCCCGAACCCTAACCCTAACCGTTCCCCGAAGCATGACCCTCACCCGTCCCCTAATCCTAAGCCGTACGATAACACTAACCCGCGCCCTCACACGCACGCTCCCCCTAAAGCGTTGTCGGACCCTCACCTGGACCCTAAACCGTCCCCGTCCCCTAACCCTAACCCTAGCCCGAACCCTAACCCTAACCCTTCCCCGAACCCTGTCCCTCACCCGTCCCCTAATCCTAACCCGTACTCTAACACTAACCCGCGCCCTCACACGCACGCTCCCCTAAAGCGTTGTCGGACCCTCACCTGGACCCTAAACCGTCCCCGTCCCCTAACCCTAACCCTAGCCCGAACCCTAACCCTAACCCTTCCCCGAAGCCTGACCCTCACCCGTCCCCTAATCCTAACCCGTAGGCTCACACTAACCCGCGCCCTCACACGCACGCTCCCCCTAAAGCGTTGTCGGACCCTCACCTGGACCCTAAACCGTCCCCGTACCCTAACCCTAACCCTAGCCCGAACCCTAACCCTAACCCTTCCCCGAAGCCTGACCCTCACCCGTCACCTAATCGTAACCCGTAGGCTCACACTAACCCGCGCCCTCACACGCACGCTCCACCTAAAGCGTTGTCGGACCCTCAATTGGACCCTAAGCCGTCCCCGTCCCCTAACCCTAACCCTAGCCCGAACCCTAACCCTAACCCTTCCCCGAAACCTGACCCTCACCCGTCCCCTAATCCTAAACCGCACGCTAACACTAACCCGGGCCCTCACACGCATGCTCCCCCTAAAGCGTTGTCGGACCCTCACCTGGACCCTAAACCGTCCCCGTCCCCTAACCCTAACCCTAGCCCGAACCATAACCCTAACACTTCCCCGAAGCCTGACCCTCACCCGTCCCCTAATCCTAACACGTAGGCTCACACTAACCCGCGCCCTCACACGCACGCTCCCCCTAAAGCGTTGTCGGACCCTCACCTGGACCCTAAACCGTCCCCGTCCCCTAACCCTAACCCTAGCCCGAACCCTAACCCTAGCCCTTTCCCGAAGCCTGACCCTCACGCGTCACCTAATCCTAAGCCGTACGCTAACACTAACCCGCGCCCTCACACGCACGCTCACCCTAAAGCGTTGTCGGACCCTCACCTGGACCCTAAACCGTCCCTGTCCCCTAACACTAACCCTAGCCCGAACCCTAACCCTAACCCTTCCCCGAATCCTGACCCTCACCCGTCCCCTATTCCTAACCCGTACGCTCACACTAACACGCGCCCTCACACGCATGCTCCCCCTAAAGCGTTGTCGGACCCTCACCTGGACCCTAAACCGTCCCCGTCCCCTAACCCTAACCCTAGCCCGAACCCTAACCCTAACCCTTCCCTGAAGCCTGACCCTCACCCGTCCCCTAATCCTAACCCGTAGGCTCACACTAACCCGCGCCCTCACACGCACGCTCCCCATAAAGCGTTGTCGGACCCTCACCTGGACCCTAAACCGTCCCCGTCCCCTAACCCTAACCCTAGCCCGAACCCTAACCCTAACCCTTCCCCGAAGCCTGACCCTCACCCGTCACCTAATCGTAACCCGTAGGCTCACACTAACCCGCGCCCTCACACGCACGATCCCCCTAAAGCGTTGTCGAACCCTCACCTGGACTCTAAACCGTCCCCGTCCCCTAACCCTAACCCTAGCCCGAACCCTAACCCTAACCCTTCCCCGAAGCATGACCCTCACCCGTCCCCTAATCCTAAGCCGTACGCTAACACTAACCCGCGCCCTCACACGCACGCTCCCCCTAAAGCGTTGTCGGACCCTCACCTGGACCCTAAACCGTCCCCGTCCCCTAACCCTAACCCTAGCCCGAACCCTAACCCTAACCCTTCCCCGAACCCTGACCCTCACCCGTCCCCTAATCCTAACCCGTACGCTACCACTAACCCGCGCCCTCACACGCACGCTCCCCCAAAGCGTTGTCGGACCCTCACCTGGACCCTAAACTTTCCCCGTCCCCTAACCCTAACCCTAGCCCGAACCCTAACCCTAACCCTTCCCCGAAGCCTGACCCTCACCCGTCCCCTAATCCTAACCCGTAGGCTCACACTAACCCGCGCCCTCACACGCACGCTCCCCCTAAAGCGTTGTCGGACCCTCACCTCGACCCTAAACCGTCCCCGTCCCCTAACACTAACCCTAGCCCGAACCCTAACCATAACACTTCCCCGAAGCCTGACCCTCACCCGTCACCTAATCCTAACCCGTACGCTCACACAAACTCGCGCCCTCACACGCACGCTCCCCCTAAAGCGTTGTCAGACCCTCACCTGTACCCTAAACCTTTCACGTCCCCTAACCCTAACCCTAGCCCGAACCCTAACCCTAACCCTTCCCCGAAGCCTGACCCTCTACCGTCCCCTAATCCTAACCCGTAGGCTCACACTAACCCGCGCCCTCACACGCACGCTCCCCCTAAAGCGTTGTCGGACCCTCACCTGGACCCTAAACCGTCCCCATCCCCTAACCCTAACCCTAGCCCGAACCCTAACCCTAACCCTTCCCCGAAGCCTGACCCTCACCCGTCCCCTAATCCTAACCCGTAGGCTCACACTAACCCGCGCCCTCACACGCACACTCCCCCTAAAGCATTGTCGGAACTTCACCTGGACCCTAAACCGTCCCCGTCCCCTAACCCTAACCCTAGCCCGAACCCTAACCCTAACCCTTCCCCGAAGCCTGACCCTCACCCGTCCCCTAATCCTAACCCGTACGCTAACACTAACCCGCCCCCTCACACACACGCTCCCCCTAAAGCGTTGTCGGACCCTCACCTGGACCCTAAACCGTCCCCGTCCCCTAACCCTAACCCTAGCCCGAACCCTAACCCTAACCCTTCCCCGAAGCCTGACCCTCACCCGTCCCCTAATACTAACCCGTAGTCTCAAACTAACCCGCACCCTTACACGCACGCTCCCCCTAAAGCGTTGTCGGAACCTCACCAGGACCCTAAACCGTCCCCGTCCCCTAACCCTAACCCTAGCCCGAACCCTAACCCTAACCCTTCCCCGAAGCCTGACCCTCACCCGTCCCCTAATCCTAACCCGTAGGCTCACACTAACCCGCTCCCTCACACGCACGCTCCCCCTAAAGCGTTGTCGGACCCTCACCTGGACCCTAAACTGTCCCCGTCCCCTAACCCTAACCCTAGCCCGAACCCTAACCCTAACCCTTCCCCGAAGCCTGACCCTCACCCGTCCCCTAATCCTAACCCGTACGCTAACACTAACCCGCGCCCTCACATGCACGCTCCCCCTAAAGCGTTGTCGGACCCTCACCTGGATCCTAAACCGTCCCCGTCCCCTAACCCTAACCCTAGCCGTAACCCTAAGCCTAACCCTTCAACGAAGCCTGACCCTCACCCGTCCCCTAATCCTAACCCGTACGCTAACACTAACCCACGCCCTCACACGCACGCTCCCCCTAAAGCGTTGTCGGACCCTCACCTGGACCCTAAACCGTCCCCGTCCCCTAACCCTAACCCTAGCCCGAACCCTAACCCTAACCCTTCCCCGAAGCCTGACCCTCACCCGTCACCTAATCCTAACCCGTAGGCTCACACTAAACCGCGCCCTCACACGCACGCTCCCCCTAAAGCGTTTTCGGACCCTCACCTGGACCCTAAACCGTCCCCGTCCCCTAACCCTAACCCTAGCCCGAACCCTAACCCTAACCCTTCCCCGAAGCATGACCCTCTCCCGTCCCTTAATCCTAAGCCGTACGCTAACACTAACCCGCGCCCTCACACGCACGCTCCCCCTAAAGCGTTGTCGGACCCTCACCTCGACCCTAAACCGTCCCCGTCCCCTAACCCTAACCCTAGCCCAAACCCGAACCCTAACCCTTCCCCGAAGCCTGACCCTCACCCGTCCCCTAATCCTAACCCGTACGCTAACACTAACCCGCGCCCTCTCATGCATGCTCCCCCTAAAGCGTTGTCGGACCTTCAGCTGGATCCTAAACCGTCCCCGTCCCCTAACCCTAACCCTAGCCCGAACCCTAACCCTAACCCTTCCCCGAAGCCTGACCCTCACCCGTCCCCTAATCCTAACCCGTAGGCTCACACTAACCCGCTCCCTCACACGCACGCTCCCCCTAAAGCGTTGTCGGACCCTCACCTGGACCCTAAACTGTCCCCGTCCCCTAACCCTAACCCTAGCCCGAACCCTAACCCTAACCCTTCCCCGAAGCCTGACCCTCACCCGTCCCCTAATCCTAACCCGTACGCTAACACTAACCCGCGCCCTCACATGCACGCTCCCCCTAAAGCGTTGTCGGACCCTCACCTGGATCCTAAACCGTCCCCGTCCCCTAACCCTAACCCTAGCCTTAACCCTAAGCCTAACCCTTCAACGAAGCCTGACCCTCACCCGTCCCATAATCCTAACCCGTAGGCTCACACTAACCCGCGCCCTTACATGCACGCTCCCCCTAAAGCGTTGTCGGACCCTCACCAGGACCCTAAACAGTCCCCGTCCCCTAACCCTAACCCTAGCCCGAACCCTAACCATAACACTTCCCCGAAGCCTGACCCTCACCCGTCCCCTAATCCTAACCCGTACGCTCACACAAACTCGCGCCCTCACACGCACGCTCCCGCTAAAGCGTTGTCAGACCCTCACCTGGATCCTAAACCGTCCCCGTCCCCTAACCCTAACCCTAGCCCGAACCCTAACCCTAACCCTTCCCCGAAGCCTGACCCTCACCCGTCACCTAATCGTAACCCGTAGGCTCACACTAACCCGCGCCCTCACACGCACGATCCCCCTAAAGCGTTGTCGGACCCTCACCTGGACTCTAAACCGTCCCCGTCCCCTAACCCTAACCCTAGCCCGAACCCTAACCCTAACCCTTCCCCGAAGCATGACCCTCACACGTCCCCTAATCCTAAGCCGTACGCTAACACTAACCCGCACCCTCACACGCACGCTCCCCCTAAAGCGTTGTCGGACCCTCACCTGGACCCTAAACCGTCCCCGTCCCCTAACCCTAACCCTAGCCCGAACCCTAACCCTAACCCTTCCCCGAAGCCTGACCCTCACCCGTCCCCTAATCCTAAACCGTACGCTAATACTAACCCGCGCCCTCACACGCACGCTCCCCCTAAAGCGTTGTCGGACCCTCACCTGGACCCTAAACCGTCCCCGTCCCCTAACCCTAACCCTAGCCCGAACCATAACCCTAACCCTTCCCCGAAGCATGACCCTCACCCGTCCCCTCATCCTAACCCGTAGGCTCACACTAACCCGCGCCCTCACACGCACGCTCCCCCTAAAGCGTTGTCGGACCCTCACCTGGACCCTAAACCGTCCCCGTCCCCTAACCCTAACCCTAGACCGAACCCTAACCCTAACCCTTCCCCGAAGCCTGACCCTCACCCGTCCCCTAATCCTAACCCTTACGCTAACACTAGCCCGCGCCCTCACATGCACGCTCCCCCTAAAGCGTTGTCGGACCCTCAGCTGGATCCTAAATCGTCCCCGTCCCCTAACCCTAACCCTAGCCCGAACCCTAACCCTAACACTTCCCCGAAGCCTGACCCTCACCCGTCCCCTAATCCTAACCCGTACGCTCACACTAACCCGCACCCTTACACGCACGCTCCCCCTAAAGCGTTGTCGGACCCTCACCAGGACCTTAAACCGTCTCCGCCCCCTAACCCTAACCCTAGCCCGAACCCTAACCATAACACTTCCCCGAAGCCTGACCCTCACACGTCCCCTAATCCTAACCCGTACGCTCACACAAACTCGCGCCCTCACACGCACGCTCCCCCTAAAGCGTTGTCGGACCCTCACCTGGATCCTAAACCGTCCCCGTACCCTAACCCTAACCCTAGCCCGAACCCTAACCCTAACACTTCAACGAAGCCTGACCCTCACCCGTCCCCTAATCCTAAACCGTAGGCTCACACTAACCCGCGCCCTCACACGCACGCTCCCCCTAAAGCGTTGTCGGACCCTCACCTGGACCCTAAACCGTCCCCGTCCCCTAACCGTAACCCTAGCCCGAACCCTAACCCTAACACTTCCCCGAAGCATGACCCTCACCCGTCCGCTAATCCTAACCCGTACGCTAACACTAACCCACGCCCTCACACGCACGCTCCCCCTAAAGCGTTGTCGGACCCTCACCTGGACCCTAAACCGTCCCCGTCCCCTAACCCTAACCCTAGCCCGAACCCTAATCTAACCCTTCCCCGAAGCCTGACCATCACCCGTCACCTAATCCTAACCCGTAGGCTCACACTAACCCGCGCCCTCACACGCACGATCCCCCTAAAGCGTTGTCGGACACTCACCTGGACCCTAAACCGTCCCCGTCCCCTAACCCTAACCCTAGCCCGAACCCTAACCCTAACCCTTCCCCGAAGCATGACCCTCACCCGTCCCCTAATCCTAAGCCGTACGCTAACACTAACCCGCGCCCTCACATGCACGCTCCCCCTAAAGCGTTGTCGGACCCTCACCTGGACCCTAAACCGTCCCCGTCCCCTAACCCTAACCCTAGCCCGAACCCTAACCCTAACCCTTCCCCGAAGCCTGACCCTCACCCGTCCCCTAATCCTAACACGTAGGCTCACACTAACCCGCGCCCTTACACGCATGCTCCCCCTAAAGCGTTGTCGGACCCTCACCAGGACCCTAAACCGTCCCCGTCCCCTAACCCTAACCCTAGCCCGAACCCTAACCATAACACTTCCCCGAAGCCTGACCCTCACCCGTCCCTTAATCCTAACCCGTACGCTCACACTAACTCGCGCCCTCACATGCACGCTCCCCCTAAAGCGTTGTCAGACCCTCATCTGGACCCTAAACCGTCCCCGTCCCCTAACCCTAACCCTAGCCCGAAACCTAACCCTAACCCTTCCCCGAAGCCTGACCCTCACCCGTCCCCTAATCCTAACCCGTAGGCTCACACTAACCCGCGCCCTCACACGCACGCTCCCCCTAAAGCGTTGTCGGACCCTCACCTGGACCCTAAACCGTCCCCGTCCCCTAACCCTAACCCTAGCCCGAACCCTAACCCTAACACTTCCCCGAAACCTGACGCTCACCCGTCCCCTAATCCTAACCCGTACGGTAACACTAACCCGCGCCCTCACACGCACGCTCCCCCTAAAGCGTTGTCGGACCCTCACCTGGACACTAAACCGTCCCCGTCCCCTAACCCTAACCCTAGCCCGAACCCTAACCCTAACACTTCCCCGAAGCCTGACCCTCACCCGTCCCCTAATCCTAACCCGTAGGCTCACACTAACCCGCGCCCTCACACGCACGCTCCCCCTAAAGCGTTGTCGGACCCTCACCTGGACCCTAAACCGTCCCCGTCCCCTAACCCTAACCCTAGCCCGAACCCTAACCCTAACACTTCAACGAAGCCTGACCCTCACCCGTCCCCTAATCCTAACCCGTAGGCTCACACTAACCCGCGCCCTCACACGTACGCTCCCCGTAAAGCGTTGTCGGACCCTCACCTGGACCCTAAACCGTCCCCGTCCCCTAACCCTAACCCTAACCCTAACCCTTCCCCGAAGCCTGAACCTCACCCGTCCCCTAATCCTAACACGTAGGCTCACACTAACCCACGCCCTCACACGCACGCTCCCCCTAAAGCGTTGTCGGACCCTCACCTGGACCCTAAACCGACCCCGTCCCCTAACCCTAACCCTAGCCCGAACCCTAACCCTAACCCTTCCCCGAAGCCTGACCCTCACCCGTCACCTAATCCTAACCCGTAGGCTCACACTAACCCGCGCCCTCACACGCACGATCCCCCTAAAGCGTTTTCGGACCCTCACCTGGACCCTAAACCGTCCCCGTCCCCTAACCCTAACCCTAGCCCGAACCCTAACCCTAACCCTTCCCCGAAGTATGACCCTCTCCCGTCCCTTAATCCTAAGCTGTACGCTAACACTAACCCGCGCCCTCACACGCACGCTCCCCCTAAAGCGTTGTCGGACCCTCACCTCGACCCTAAACCGTCCCCGTCCCCTAACCCTAACCCTAGCCCAAACCCGAACCCTAACCCTACCCCGAAGCCTGACCCTCACCCGTCCCCTAATCCGAACCCGTACGCTAACACTAACCCGCGCCCTCTCATGCACGCTCCCCCTAAAGCGTTGTCGGACCTTCAGCTGGATCCTAAACCGTCCCCGTCCCCTAACCCTAACCCTAGCCCGAACCCTAACCCTAACCCTTCCCCGAAGCCTGACCCTCACCCGTCCCCTAATCCTAACCCGTAGGCTCACACTAACCCGCTCCCTCACACGCACGCTCCCCCTAAAGCGTTGTCGGACCCTCACCTGGACCCTAAACTGTCCCCGTCCCCTAACAGTAACCCTAGCCCGAACCCTAACCCTAACCCTTCCCCGAAGCCTGACCCTCACCCGTCCCCTAATCCTAACCCGTACGCTAACACTAACCCGCGCCCTCACATGCACGCTCCCCCTAAAGCGTTGTCGGACCCTCACCTGGATCCTAAACCGTCCCCGTCCCCTAACCCTAACCCTAGCCTTAACCCTAAGCCTAACCCTTCAACGAAGCCTGACCCTCACCCGTCCCATAATCCTAACCCGTAGGCTCACACTAACCCGCGCCCTTACATGCACGCTCCCCCTAAAGCGTTGTCGGACCCTCACCAGGACCCTAAACCGTCCCCGTCCCCTAACCCTAACCCTAGCCCGAACCCTAACCATAACACTTCCCCGAAGCCTGACCCTCACCCGTCCCCTAATCCTAACCTGTACGCTCACACAAACTCGCGCCCTCACACGCACGCTCCCGCTAAAGCGTTGTCAGACCCTCACCTGGACCCTAAACCGTCCCCGTCCCCTAACCCTAACCCTAGCCCGAACCCTAATCTAACCCTTCCCCGAAGCCTGACCATCACCCGTCACCTAATCCTAACCCGTAGGCTCACACTAACCCGCGCCGTCACACGCACGATCCCCCTAAAGCGTTGTCGGACACTCACCTGGACCCTAAACCGTCCCCGTCCCCTAACCCTAACCCTAGCCCGAACCCTAACCCTAACCCTTCCCCGAAGCATGACCCTCACCCGTCCCCTAATCCTAAGCCGTACGCTAACACTAACCCGCGCCCTCACATGCACGCTCCCCCTAAAGCGTTGTCGGACCCTCACCTGGACCCTAAACCGTCCCCGTCCCCTAACCCTAACCCTAGCCCGAACCCTAACCCTAACCCTTCCCCGAAGCCTGACCCTCACCCGTCCCCTAATCCTAACACGTAGGCTCACACTAACCCGCGCCCTTACACGCATGCTCCCCCTAAAGCGTTGTCGGACCCTCACCAGGACCCTAAACCGTCCCCGTCCCCTAACCCTAACCCTAGCCCGAACCCTAACCATAACACTTCCCCGAAGCCTGACCCTCACCCGTCCCTTAATCCTAACCCGTACGCTCACACTAACTCGCGCCCTCACATGCACGCTCCCCCTAAAGCGTTGTCAGACCCTCATCTGGACCCTAAACCGTCCCCGTCCCCTAACCCTAACCCTAGCCCGAACCCTAACCCTAACCCTTCCCCGAAGCCTGACCCTCACCCGTCCCCTAATCCTAACCCGTAGGCTCACACTAACCCGCGCCCTCACACGCACGCTCCCCCTAAAGCGTTGTCGGACCCTCACCTGGACCCTAAACCGTCCCCGTCACCTAACCCTAACCCTAGCCCGAACCCTAACCCTAACACTTCCCCGAAACCTGACGCTCACCGGTCCCCTAATCCTAACCCGTACGGTAACACTAACCCGCGCCCTCACACGCACGCTCCCCCTAAAGCGTTGTCGGACCCTCACCTGGACACTAAACCGTCCCCGTCCCCTAACCCTAACCCTAGCCCGAACCCTAACCCTAACACTTCCCCGAAGCCTGACCCTCACCCGTCCCCTAATCCTAACCCGTAGGCTCACACTAACCCGCGCCCTCACACGCACGCTCCCCCTAAAGCGTTGTCGGACCCTCACCTGGACCCTAAACCGTCCCCGTCCCCTAACCCTAACCCTAGCCCGAACCCTAACCCTAACACTTCAACGAAGCCTGACCCTCACCCGTCCCCTAATCCTAACCCGTAGGCTCACACTAACCCGCGCCCTCACACGTACGCTCCCCGTAAAGCATTGTCGGACCCTCACCTGGACCCTAAACCGTCCCCGTCCCCTAACCCTAACCCTAACCCTAACCCTTCCCCGAAGCCTGACCCTCACCCGTTCCCTAATCCTAACACGTAGGCTCACACTAACCCACGCCCTCACACGCACGCTCCCCCTAAAGCGTTGTCGGACCCTCACCTGGACCCTAAACCGTCCCCGTCCCCGTCCCCTAACCCTAGCCCGAACCCTAACCCTAACCCTTCCCCGAAGCCTGACCCTCACCCGTCACCTAATCCTAACCCGTAGGCTAACACTAACCCGCGCCCTCACACGCACGCTCCCCCTAAAGCGTTGTCGGACCCTCACCTCGACCCTAAACCGTCCCCGTCCCCTAACCCTAACCCTAGCCCAAACCTGAACCCTAACCCTTCCCCGAAGCCTGACCCTCACCCGTCCCCTAATCCGAACCCGTACGCTAACACTAACCCGCGCCCTCTCATGCACGCTCCCCCTAAAGCGTTGTCGGACCTTCAGCTGGATCCTAAACCGTCCCCGTCCTCTAACCCTAACCCTAGCCCGAACCCTAACCCTAACCCTTCCCCGAAGCCTGACCCTCACCCGTCCCCTAATCCTAACCCGTAGGCTCACACTAACCCGCTCCCTCACACGCACGCTCCCCCTAAAGCGTTGTCGGACCCTCACCTGGACCCTAAACTGTCCCCGTCCCCTAACAGTAACCCTAGCCCGAACCCTAACCCTAACCCTTCCCCGAAGCCTGACCCTCACCCGTCCCCTAATCCTAACACGTACGCTAACACTAACCCGCGCCCTCACATGCACGCTCCCCCTAAAGCGTTGTCGGACCCTCACCTGGATCCTAAACCGTCCCCGTCCCCTAACCCTAACCCTAGCCTTAACCCTAAGCCTAACCCTTCAACGAAGCCTGACCCTCACCCGTCCCATAATCCTAACCCGTAGGCTCACACTAACCCGCGCCCTTACATGCACGCTCCCCCTAAAGCGTTGTCGGACCCTCACCAGGACCCTAAACCGTCCCCGTCCCCTAACCCTAACCCTAGCCCGAACCCTAACCATAACACTGCCCCGAAGCCTGACCCTCACCCGTCCCCTAATCCTAACCTGTACGCTCACAAAAACTCGCGCCCTCACACGCACGCTCCCGCTAAAGCGTTGTCAGACCCTCACCTGGATCCTAAACCGTCCCCGTCCCCTAACCCTAACCCTAGCCCGAACCCTAACCCTAACACTTCCCCGAAGCCTGACCCTCACCCGTCACCTAATCGTAACCCGTAGGCTCACACTAACCCGCGCCCTCACACGCACGATCCCCCTAAAGCGTTGTCGGACCCTCACCTGGACTCTAAACCGTCCCCGTCCCCTAACCCTAACCCTAGCCCGAACCCTAACCCTAACCCTTCCCCGAAGCATGACCCTCACACGTCCCCTAATCCTAACCCGTACGCTAACACTAACCCACGCCCTCACACGCACGCTCCCCCTAAAGCGTTGTCGGACCCTCACCTGGACCCTAAACCGTCCCCATCCCCTAACCCTAACCATAGCCCGAACCCTAACCCTAACCCTTCCACGAAGCCTGACCCTCACCCGTCCCCTAATCCTAACCCGTACGCTAACACTAACCCGCGCCCTCACATGCACGCTCCCCCTAAAGCGTTGTCGGACCCTCACCTGGACCCTAAACCGTCCCCGTCCCCTAACCCTAACCCTAGCCCGAACCATAACCCTAACCCTTCCCCGAAGCATGACCCTCACCCGTCCCCTCATCCTAACCCGTAGGCTCACACTAACCCGCGCCCTCACACGCACGCTCCCCCTAAAGCGTTGTCGGACCCTCACCTGGACCCTAAACCGTCCCCGTCCCCTAACCCTAACCCTAGCCCGAACCCTAACCCTAACGCTTCCCCGAAGCCTGACCCTCACCCGTCCCCTAATCCTAACCCTTACGCTAACACTAACCCGCGCCCTCACATGCACGCTCCCCCTAAAGCGTTGTCGGACCCTCAGCTGGATCCTAAATCGTCCCCGTCCCCTAACCCTAACCCTAGCCCGAACCCTAACCCTAACACTTCCCCGAAGCCTGACCCTCACCCGTCCCCTAATCCTAACCCGTAGGCTCACACTAACCCGCACCCTTACACGCATGCTCCCCCTAAAGCGTTGTCGGACCCTCACCAGTACCTTAAACCGTCTCCGTCCCCTAACCCTAACCCTAGCCCGAACCCTAACCATAACACCTCCCCGAAGCCTGACCCTCACCCGTCCCCTAATCCTAACCCGTACGCTCACACAAACTCGCGCCCTCACACGCACGCTCCCCCTAAAGCGCTGTCAGACCCTCACCTGGACCCTAAACCGTCCCCGTCCCCTAACCCTAACCCTAGCCCGAACCCTAACCCTAACCCTTCCCCGAAGCCTGACCCTCACCCGTCCCCTAATCCTAACCCGTAGGCTCACACTAACCCGCCCCCTCACACGCACGCTCCCCCTAAAGGGTTGTTGGACCCTCACCTGGACCCTAAACCGTCCCCGTCCCCTAACACTAACCCTAGCCCGAACCCTAACCCTAACCCTTCCCCGAAGCCTGACCCTCACCCGTCCCCTAATCCTAACCCGTAGGCTCACACTAACCCGCGCCCTCACACGCACGCTCCCCCTAAAGCATTGTCGGAACCTCACCTGGACCCTAAACCGTCCCCGTCCCCTAACCCTAACCCTAGCCCGAACCGTAACCCTAACCCTTCCCCGAAGCCTGACCCTCACCCGTCCCCTAATCCTAACCCGTACGCTAACACTAACCAACGCCCTCACACGCACGCTCCCACTAAAGCGTTGTCGGACCCTCACCTGGACCCTAAACCGTCCCCGTCCCCTAACCCTAACCCTAGCCCGAACCCTAACCCTAACCCTTCCCCGAAGCCTGACCCTCACCCGTCCCCTAATCCTAACCCGTACGCTCACACTAACTCGCGCCCTCACAGGCACGCTCCCCCTAAAGCGTTGTCGGACCCTCACCTGGACCCTAAACCGTCCCCGTCCCCTAACCCTAACCCTAGCCCGAACCCTAACCCTAACCCTTCCCCGAAGCCTGACCCTCACCTGTCCCCTAATCCTAACCCGTAGGCTCACACTAACCAGCGCCCTCACAGGCACGCTCCACCTAAAGCGTTGTCGGACCCTCAATTGGACCCTAAGCCGTCCCCGTCCCCTAACCCTAAACCTAGCCCGAACCCTAACCCTAACCCTTCCCCGAAACCTGACCCTCACCCGTCCCCTAATCCTAAACCGCACGCTAACACTAACCCGGGCCCTCACACGCATGCTCCCCCTAATGCGTTGTCGGACCCTCACCTGGACCCTAAACCGTCCCGTCCCCTAACCCTAACCCTAGCCCGAACCATAACCCTAACACTTCCCCGAAGCCTGACCCTCACCCGTCCCCTAATCCTAACCCGTAGGCTCACACTAACCCGCGCCCTCACACTCACGCTCCCCCTAAAGCGTTGTCGGACCCTCACCTGGACCCTAAACCGTCCCCGTCCCCTAACCCTAACCCTAGCCCGAACCCTAACCCTAACCCTTCCCCGAAGCCTGACCCTCACGCGTCCCCTAATCCTAAGCCGTACGCTAACACTAACCCGCGCCCTCACACGCACGCTCCCCCTAAAGCGTTGTCGGACCCTCACCTGGACCCTAAACCGTCCCCGTCCCCTAACCCTAACCCTAGCCCGAACCCTAACCCTAACCCTTCCCCGAAGCCTGACCCTCACCCGTCCCCTATTCCTAACCCGTACGCTCACACTAACACGCGCCCTCACACGCACGCTCCCCCTAAAGCGTTGTCGGACCCTCACCTGGACCCTAAACCGTCCCCGTCCCCTAACCCTAACCCTAGCCCGAACCCTAACCCTAACCCTTCCCTGAAGCCTGACCCTCACCCGTCCCCTAATCCTAACCCGTAGGCTCACACTAACCCGCGCCCTCACACGCACGCTCCCCCTAAAGCGTTGTCGGACCCTCACCTGGACCCTAAACCGTCCCCGTACCCTAACCCTAACCCTAGCCCGAACCCTAACCCTAACCCTTCCCCGAAGCCTGACCCTCACCCGTCACCTAATCGTAACCCGTAGGCTCACACTAACCCGCGCCCTCACACGCACGATCCCCCTAAAGCGTTGTCGGACCCTCACCTGGACTCTAAACCGTCCCCGTCCCCTAACCCTAACCCTAGCCCGAACCCTAACCCTAACCGTTCCCCGAAGCATGACCCTCAACCATCCCCTAATCCTAAGCCGTACGCTAACACTAACCCGCGCCCTCACACGCACGCTCCCCCTAAAGCGTTGTCGGACCCTCACCTGGACCCTAAACCGTCCCCGTCCCCTAACCCTAACCCTAGCCCGAACCCGAACCCTAAACCTTCCCCGAAACCTGACCCTCACCCGTCCCCTAATCCTAACCTGTACGCTAACACTAACCCGCGCCCTCTCACGCACGCTCCCCCTAAAGCGTTGTCGGACCCTCACCTGGACCCTAAACCGTCCCCGTCCCCTAACCCTAACCCTAGCCCGAACCCTAACCCTAACCCTTCCCCGAAGCCTGACCCTCACCCGTCACCTAATCGTAACCCGTAGGCTCACACTAACCCGCGCCTTCACACGCACGATCCCCCTAAAGCGTTGTCGGACCCTCACCTGGACTCTAAACCGTCCCCGTCCCCTAACCCTAACCCTAGCCCGAACCCTAACCCTAACCCTTCCCCGAAGCATGACCCTCACCCGTCCCCTAATCCTAAGCCGTACGCTAACACTAACCCGCGCCCTCACACGCACGCTCCCCCTAAAGCGTTGTCGGACCCTCACCTGGACCCTAAGCCGTCCCCGTCCCCTAACCCTAACCCTAGCCCGAACCCTAACCCTAACACTTCCCCGAAGCCTGACCCTCACCCGTCCCCTAATCCTAACCCGTAGGATCACACTAACCCACGCCCTCACACGCACGCTCCCCCTAAAGCGTTGTCGGAACCTCACCTCGACCCTAAACCGTCCCCGTCCCCTAACCCTAACCCTAGCCCGAACCCTAAACCTAACCCTTCCCCGAAGCCTGACACTCACCCGTCCCCTAATCCTAACCCGTACGCTAACACTAACCCGCGCCCTCATATGCACGCTCCCCCTAAAGCGTTGTCGGACCCTCACCAGGACCCTAAACCGTCCCCGTCCCCTAACCGTAACCCTAGCCCTAACCCTAACCATAACACTTCCCCGAAGCCTGACCCTCACCCGTCCCCTAATCCTAACCCGTAGGCTCACACTAACCCGCGCCCTCACATGTACGCTCCCCCTAAAGCGTTGTCGGACCCTCACCTGGACCCTAAACCGTCCCCATCCCCTAACCCTAACCCTAGCCCGAACCCTAACCCTAACCCTTCCCCGAAGCCTGACCCTCACCCGTCCCCTAATCCTAACCCGTAGGCTCACACTAACCCGCGCCCTCACACGCACGCTCCCCCTAAAGCATTGTCGGAACTTCACCTGGACCCTAAACCGTCCCCGTCCCCTAACCCTAACCCTAGCCCGAACCCTAACCCTAACACTTCCCCGAAGCCTGACCCTCACCCGTCCCCTAATCGTAACCCGTACGCTAACACTAACCCACGCCCTCACACGCACGCTCCCCCTAAAGCGTTGTCGGACCCTCACCTGGACCCTAAACCGTCCCCGTCCCCTAACCCTAACCCTAGCCCGAACCCTAACCCTAACCCTTCCTCGAAGCCTGACCCTCACCCGTCCCCTAATCCTAACCCGTAGGCTCACACTAACCCGCGCCCTCACACGCACGCTCCCCCTAAAGCATTGTCGGAACCTCACCTGGACCCTAAACCGTCCCCGTCCCCTAACCCTAACCCTAGCCCGAACCCTAACCCTAACCCTTCCCCGAAGCCTGACCCTCACCCGTCCCCTAATCCTAACCCGTACGCTCACACTAACTCGCGCCCTCACACGCACGCTCCCCCTAAAGCGTTGTCGGACCCTCACCTGGACCCTAAACCGTCCCCGTACCCTAACCCTAACCCTAGCCCGAACCCTAACCCTAACCCTTCCCCGAAGCCTGACCCTCACCCGTCCCCTATTCCTAACCCGTACGCTCACACTAATACGCGCCCTCACACGCACTCTCCCCCTAAAGCGTTGTAGGACCCTCACCTGGACCCTAAACCGTCCCCGTCCCCTAACCCTAACCCTAGCCCGAACCCTAACCCTAACACTTCCCTGAAGCCTGACCCTCACCCGTCCCCTAATCCTAACCCGTAGGCTCACACTAACTCGCGCCCTCACACGCACGCTCCCGCTAAAGCGTTGTCGGACCCTCACCTGGACCCTAAACCGTCCCCGTACCCTAACCCTAACCCTAGCCCGAACCCTAACCCTAACCCTTCCCCGAAGCCTGACCCTCACCCGTCACCTAATCGTAACCCGTAGGCTCACACTAACCCGCGCCCTCACACGCAAGATCCCCCTAAAGTGTTGTCGGACCCTCACCTGGACTCTAAACCGTCCCCGTCGCCTAACCCTAACCCTAGCCCGAACCCTAACCCTAACCGTTCCCCGAAGCCTGACCCTCACCCGTCCCCTAATCCTAACCCGTAGGCTCACACTAACCCGCGCCCTCACAGGCACGCTCCCCCTAAAGCGTTTTCGGACCCTCACCTCGACCCTAAACCGTCCCCGTCCCCTAACCCTAACCCTAGCCCGAACCCTAACCCTAACCCTTCCCCGAAGCCTGACACTCACCCGTCCCCTAATCCTAACCCGTACGCTAACACTAACCCGCGCCCTCATATGCACGCTCCCCCTAAAGCGTTGTCGGACCCTCAGCTGGATCCTAAACCGTCCCCGTCCCCTAACCCTAACCCTAGCCTGAACCCTAACCCTAACACTTCCCCGAAGCCTGACCCTCACCCGTCCCCTAATCCTAACCCGTAGGCTCACACTAACCCGCGCCCTTACACGCACGCTCCCCCTAAAGCGTTGTCGGACCCTCACCAGGACCCTAAACCGTCCCCGTCCCCTAACCCTAACCCTAGCCCTAACCCTAACCATAACACTTCCCCGAAGCTGACCCTCACCCGTCCCCTAATCCTAACCCGTACGCTAACACTAACCCACGCCCTCACACGCACGCTCCCCCTAAAGCGTTGTCGGACCCTCACCTGGACCCTAAACCGTCCCCTTCCCCTAACCCTAACCCTAGCCCGAACCCTAACCCTAACCCTTCCCCGAAGCCTGACCCTCACCCGTCCCCTAATCCTAACCCGTACGCTCACACTAACTCGCGCCCTCACACGCACGCTACCCCTAAAGCGTTGTCAGACCCTCACCTGGACCCTAAACCGTCCCCGTCCCCTAACCCTAACCCTAGCCCGAACCCTAACCCTAACCCTTCCCCGAAGCCTGACCCTCACCTGTCCCCTAATCCTAACACGTAGGCTCACACTAACCCGCGCCCTCACACGCACGCTCCCCCTAAAGCGTTGTCGGACCCTCTCCTGGACCCTAAACTGTCCCCGTACCCTAACCCTAACCCTAGCCCGAACCCTAACCCTAACCCTTCCCCGAAGCCTGACCCGCAGCCGTCACCTAATCTTAACCCGTAGGGTCACACTAACCCGCGCCCTCACACGCACGATCCCCCTAAAGCGTTGTCGGACCCTCACCTGGACTCTAAACCGTCCCCGTCCCCTAACCCTAACCCTAGCCCGAACCCTAACCCTAACCCTTCCCCGAAGCATGACCCTCACACGTCCCCTAATCCTAAGCCGTACGCTAACACTAACCCGCGCCCTCACACGCACTCTCCCCCTAAAGCGTTGTCGGACCCTCACCTGGACCCTAAACCGTCCCCGTCCCCTAACCCTAACCCTAGCCCGAACCCTAACCCTAACACTTCCCCGAAGCCTGACCCTCACCCGTCCCCTAATCCTAACCCGTAGGCTCACACTAACCCGCGCCCTCACACGCAGGCTCCCCCTAAAGCGTTGTCGGACCCTCACCTGGACCCTAAACCGTCCCCGTCCCCTAACCCTAACCCTAGCCCGAACCCTAACCCTAACCCTTCCCCGAAGCCTGACCCTCACCCGTCCCCTAATCCTAACCCTTACGCTAACACTAACCCGCGCCCTCACATGCACGCTCCCCCTAAAGCGTTGTCGGACCCTCAGCTGGATCCTAAACCGTCCCCGTCACCTAACCCTAAGCCTAGCCCGAACCCTAACCCTAACACTTCCTCGAAGCCTGACCCTCACCCGTCCCCTAATCCTAACCCGTAGGCTCACACTAACCCGCACCCTTACACGCACGCTCCCCCTAAAGCGTTCTCGGACCCTCACCAGGACCCTAAACCGTCCCCGTCCCCTAACCCTAACCCTAGCCCGAACCCTAACCATAACACTTCCCCGAAGCCTGACCCTCACCCGTCCCCTAATCCTAACCCGTACGCTCACACAAACTCTCGCCCTCACACGCACGCTCCCCCTAAAGCGTTGTCAGACCCTCACCTGGACCCTAAACCGTCCCCGTCCCCTAACCCTAACCCAAGCCCGAACCCTAACCCTAACCCTTCCCCGAAGCCTGACCCTCACCCGTCCCCTAATCCTAACCCGTAGGCTCACACTAACCCGCGCCCTCACACGCACGCTCCCCCTAAAGCGTTGTCGGACCCTCACCTGGACCCTAAACCATCCCCGTCCCCTAACCCTAACCCTAGCCCGAACCCTAACCCTAACCCTTCCCCGAAGCCTGACCCTCACCCGTCCCCTAATCCTAACCCGTAGGCTCACACTAACCCGCGCCCTCACACGCACGCTCCCCCTAAAGCATTGTCGGAACCTCACCTGGACCCTAAACCGTCCCCGTCCCGTAACCCTAACTCTAACCCGAACCCTAACCCTAACCCTTCCCCGAAGCCTGACCCTCACCCGTCCCCTAATCCTAACCCGTACGCTAACAGTAACCCACGCCCTCACACGCACGCTCCCCCTAAAGCGTTGTCGGACCCTCACCTGGAACCCTAAACCGTCCCCGTCCCCTAACCCTAACCCTAGCCCGAACCCTAACCCTAACCCTTCCCCGAAGCCTGACCCTCACCCGTCCCCTAATCCTAACCCGTACGCTCACACTAACTCGCGCCCTCACACGCACGCTCCCCCTAAAGCGTTGTCGGACCCTCACCTGGACCCTAAACCGTCCCGTCCCCTAACCCTAACCCTAGCCCGAACCCTAACCCTAACCCTTCCCCGAAGCCTGACCCTCACCCGTCCCCTAATCCTAACCCGTAGGCTCACACTAACCCGCGCCCTAACACGCACGCTCCCCCTAAAGCGTTGTCGGACCCTCACCTCGACCCTAAACCGTCCCCGTCCCCTAACCCTAACCCTAGCCCGAACCCTAACCCTAACCCTTCCCCGAAGCCTGACCCTCACCCGTCTCCTAATCCTAACCCGTAGGCTCACACTAACCCGCGCCCTCACACGCACGCTCCCCCTAAAGCATTGTCGGAACCTCACCTGGACCCTAAACCGTCCCCGTCCCGTAACCCTAACTCTAACCCGAACCCTAACCCTAACCCTTCCCCGAAGCCTGACCCTCACCCGTCCCCTAATCCTAACCCGTACGCTAACAGTAACCCACGCCCTCACACGCACGCTCCCCCTAAAGCGTTGTCGGACCCTCACCTGGAACCCTAAACCGTCCCCGTCCCCTAACCCTAACCCTAGCCCGAACCCTAACCCTAACCCTTCCCCGAAGCCTGACCCTCACCCGTCCCCTAATCCTAACCCGTACGCTCACACTAACTCGCGCCCTCACACGCACGCTCCCCCTAAAGCGTTGTCGGACCCTCACCTGGACCCTAAACCGTCCCGTCCCCTAACCCTAACCCTAGCCCGAACCCTAACCCTAACCCTTCCCCGAAGCCTGACCCTCACCCGTCCCCTAATCCTAACCCGTAGGCTCACACTAACCCGCGCCCTAACACGCACGCTCCCCCTAAAGCGTTGTCGGACCCTCACCTCGACCCTAAACCGTCCCCGTCCCCTAACCCTAACCCTAGCCCGAACCCTAACCCTAACCCTTCCCCGAAGCCTGACACTCACCCGTCCCCTAATCCTAACCCGTACGCTAACACTAACCCGCGCCCTCATATGCACGCTCCCCCTAAAGCGTTGTCGGACCCTCAGCTGGATCCTAAACCGTCCCCGTCCCCTAACCCTAACCCTAGCCTGAACCCTAACCCTAACACTTCCCAGAAGCCTGACCCTCACCCGTCCCCTAATCCTAACCCGTAGGCTCACACTAACCCGCGCCCTTACACGCACGCTCCCCCTAAAGCGTTGTCGGACCCTCACCAGGACCCTAAACCGTCCCCGTCCCCTAACCCTAACCCTAGCCCTAACCCTAACCATAACACTTCCCCGAAGCTGACCCTCACCCGTCCCCTAATCCTAACCCGTACGCTCACACTAACTCGCGCCCTCACACGCACGCTCCCCCTAAAGCGTTGTCGGACCCTCACCTGGACCCTAAACCGTCCCCGTCCCCTAACCCTAACCCTAGCCCGAACCCTAACCCTAACCCTTCCCCGAAGCCTGACCCTCACCCGTCCCCTAATCCTAACCCGTACGCTCACACTAACTCGCGCCCTCACACGCACGCTCCCCCTAAAGCGTTGTCGGACCCTCACCTGGACCCTAAACCGTCCCGTCCCCTAACCCTAACCCTAGCCCGAACCCTAACCCTAACCCTTCCCCGAAGCCTGACCCTCACCCGTCCCCTAATCCTAACCCGTAGGCTCACACTAACCCGCGCCCTAACACGCACGCTCCCCCTAAAGCGTTGTCGGACCCTCACCTCGACCCTAAATCGTCCCCGTCCCCTAACCCTAACCCTAGCCCGAACCCTAACCCTAACCCTTCCCCGAAGCCTGACCCTCACCCGTCCCCTAATCCTAACCCGTAGGCTCACACTAACCCGCGCCCTCACACGCACGCTCCACCTAAAGCGTTGTCGGACCCTCAATTGGACCCTAAGCCGTCCCCGTCCCCTTACCCTAACCCTAGCCCGAACCCTAACCCTAACCCTTCCCCGAAACATGACCCTCACCCGTCCCCTAATCCTAACCCGCACGCTAACACTAACCCGGGCCCTCACACGCATGCTCCCCCTAAAGCGTTGTCGGACCCTCACCTGGACCCTAAACCGTCCCCGTCCCCTAACCCTAACCCTAGCCCGAACCATAACCCTAACACTTCCCCGAAGCCTGACCCTCACCCGTCCCCTAATCCTAACCCGTAGGCTCACACTAACCCGCGCCCTCACACGCACGCTCCCCCTAAAGCGTTGTCGGACCCTCACCTGGACCCTAAACCGTCCCCGTCCCCTAACCCTAACCCTAGCCCGAACCCTAAACCTAACCCTTCCCCGAAGCCTGACGCTCACCCGTCCCATAATCCTAACCCGTACGCTAACACTAACCCGCGCCCTCACACGCACGCTCCCCCTAAAGCGTTGTCGGACCCTCACCTGGACCCTAAACCGTCCCCGTCCCCTAACCCTAACCCTAGCCCGAACCCTAACCCTAACCCTTCCCCGAAGCCTGACCCTCACCCGTCACCTAATCCTAACCCGTAGGCTCACACTAACCCGCGCCCTCACACACACGCTCCCCCTAAAGCGTTGTCGGACACTCAGATGGACACTAAACCGTCCCCGTCCCCTAACCCTAACCCTAGCCCGAACCCTAACCCTAACCCTTCCCCGAAGCCTGACCCTCACCCTTCCCCTAATCCTAAGCCGTACGCTAACACTAACCCGCGCCCTCACACGCACGCTCCCCCTAAAGCGTTGTCGGACCCTCACCTGGACCCTAAACCGTCCCCGTCCCCTAACCCTAACCCTAGCCCGAACACTAACCCTAACCCTTCCCCGAAGCCTGACCCTCACACGTCCCCTAATCCTAACCCGTACGCTAAAACTAACCCGCGCCCTCACACGCACGCTCCCCCTAAAGCGTTGTCGGACCCTCACCTGGACCCTAAACCGTCCCCGTCCCCTAACCCTAACCCTAGCCCGAACCCTAACCCTAACCCATCCCCGAAGCCTGACCCTCACCCGTCCCCTAATCCTAACCCGTACGCTAACACTAACCCGCGCCCTCACATTCACGCTCCCCCTAAAGCGTTGTCGGACCCTCAGCTGGATCCTAAACCGTCCCCGTCCCCTAACCCTAACCCTAGCCCGAACCCTAACCCTAACCCTTCCCCGAAGCCTGACCCTCACCCGTCCCCTAATCCTAACCCGTAGGCTCACACTAAACCGTGACCTTACACGCACGCTCCCCCTAAAGCGTTGTCGGACCCTCACCAGGACCCTAAACCCTCCCCGTCCCCTAACTCTAACCCTAGCCCGAACCCTAACCATAACACTTCCCCGAAGCCTGACCCTCACCCGTCCCCTAATCCTAACCCGTACGCTCACACTAACTTGCGCCCTCACACGCACGCTCCCCCTAAAGCGTTGTCAAACCCTCACCTGGACCCTAAACCGTCCCCGTCCCCTAACCCTAACCCTAGCCCGAACCCTAACCCTAACCCTTCCCCGAAGCCTGACCCTCACCCGTCCCCTAATCCTAACCCGTAGGCTCACACTAACCTGCGCCCTCACACGCACGCTCCCCCTAAAGCGTTGTCGGACCCTCACCTGGACCCTAAACCGTCCCCGTACCCTAACCCTAACCCTAGCCCGAACCCTAACCCTAACCCTTCAACGAAGCCTGACCCTCACCCGTCCCCTAATCCTAAACCGTAGGCTCACACTAACCCGCGCCCTCACACGCACGCTCCCCCTAAAGCGTTGTCGGACCCTCACCTGGACCCTAAACCGTCCCCGTCCCCTAACCCTAACCCTAGCCCGAACCCTAACCCTAACCCTTCCCCGAAGCCTGACCCTCACCCGTCCCCTAATCCTAACCCGTACGCTAACACTAACCCACGCCCTCACACGCACGCTCCCCCTAAAGCGTTGTCGGACCCTCACCTGGACCCTAAACCGTCCCCGTCCCCTAACCCTAACCCTAGCCCGAACCCTAACCCTAACCCTTCCCCGAAGCCTGACCCTCACCCGTCCCCTATTCCTAACCCGTAGGCTCACACTAACCCGCGCCCTCACACGCACGCTCCCCCTAAAGCGTTGTCGGACCCTCACCTGGACCCTAAACCGTCCCCGTCCCCTAACCCTAACCCTAGCCCGAACCCTAACCCTAACCCTTCCCTAAAGCCTGACCCTCACCCGTCACCTAATCCTAAACCGTAGGCTCACATTAAGGCGCGCCCTCACACGCATGATCCCCCTAAAGCGTTGTCGGACCCTCACCTGGACCCTAAACCGTCCCCGTCCCCTAACCCTAACCCTAGCACGAACCCTAACCCTAACCCTTCCCCGAAGCCTGACCCTCACCCGTCCCCTAATCCTAAGCCGTACGCTAACACTAACCCACGCCCTCACACGCACGCTCCCCCTAAAGCGTTGTCGGACCCTCACCTGGACCCTAAACCGTCCCCGTCCCCTAACCCTAACCCTAGCCCGAACCCTAACCCTAACCCTTCCCCGAAGCCTGACCCTCACCCGTCCCCTAATCCTAACCCGTACGCTAACACTAACCCGCGCCCTCACACGCACGCTCCCCCTAAAGCATTGTCGGACCCTCACCTGGACCCTAAACCGTCCCCGTCCCCTAACCCTAACCCTAGCCCGAACCCTAACCCTAACCCTTCCCCGAAGCCTGACCCTCACCCGTCTCCTAATCCTAACCCGTAGGCTCACACTAACCCGCGCCCTTACACGCACGCTCTCCCTAAAGCGTTGTCGGACCCTCACCTGGACCCTAAACCGTCCCCGTCCCCTAACCCTAACCCTAGCCCGAACACTAAACCTAACCCTTCCCCGAAGCCTGACGCTCACCCGTCCCATAATCCTAACCCGTACGGTAACACTAACCCGCGCCCTCACACGCACGCTCCCCCTAAAGCGTTGTCGGACACTCAGCTGGACACTAAACCGTCCCCGTCCCCTAATCCTAACCCTAGCCCGAACCCTAACCCTAACACTTCCCCGAAGCCTGACCCTCACCCTTCCCCTAATCCTAAGCCGTAGGCTAACACTAACCCGCGCCCTCACACGCACGCTCCCCCTAAAGCGTTGTCGGACCCTCACCTGGACCCTAAACCGTCCCCGTCCCCTAACCCTAACCCTAGCCCGAACCCTAACCCTAACCCTTCCCCGAAGCCTGACTCTCACCCGTCCCCTAATCCTAACCCGTACGCTAACACTAAGCCGCGCCCTCACACGCACACTCCCCCTAAAGCGTTGTCGGACCCTCACCTGGACCCTAAACCGTCCCCGTCCCCTAACCCTAACCCTAGCCCGAACCCTAACCCTAACCCTTCCCCGAAGCCTGACCCTCACCCGTCCCCTAATCCTAACCCGTAGGCTCACACTAACTCGCGCCCTCACACGCACGCTCCCCCTAAAGCGTTGTCGGACCCTCAGCTGGATCCTAAACCGTCCCCGTCCCCTAACCCTAACCCTAGCCCGAACCCTAACCCTAACCCTTCCCCGAAGCCTGACCCTCACCCGTCCCTTAATCCTAACCCGTAGGCTCACACTAACCCGCGCCCTTACACGCACGCTCCCCCTAAAGCGTTGTCGGACCGTCACCAGGACCCTAAACCGTCCCCGTCCCCTAACCCTAACCCTAGCCCGAACCCTAACCATAACACTTCCCCGAAGCCTGACCCTCACCCGTCCCCTAATACTAACCCGTACGCTCACACTAACTCGCGCCCTCACACGCACGCTCCCCCTAAAGCGTTGTCAGACCCTCACCTGGACCCTAAACCGTCCCCGTCCCCTAACCCTAACCCTTGCCCGAACCCTAAGCCTAACCCTTCCCCGAAGCCTGACCCTCACCCGTCCCCTAATCCTAACCCGTACGCTAACACTAACAAGTGCCCTCACACGCACGCTCCCCCTAAAGCGTTGTCGGACCCTCACCTGGACCCTAAACCGTCCCCGTCCCCTAACCCTAACCCTAGCCCGAACCCTAACCCTAACCCTTCCCCGAAGCCTGACCCTCACCCGTCCCCTAATCCTAACCCGTACGCTCACACTAAACCGCACCCTCACACGCACGCTCCCCCTAAAGCGTTGTCGGACCCTCACCTGGACCCTAAACTGTCCCCGTACCCTAACCCTAACCCTAGCCCGAACCCTAACCCTAACCCTTCAACGAAGCCTGAACCTCACCCGTCCCCTAATCCTAAACCGTAGGCTCACACTAACCCGCGCCCTCACACGCACGATCCCCCTAAAGCGTTGTCGGACCCTCACCTGGATCCTAAACCGTCCCCGTCCCCTAACCCTAACCCTAGCCCGAACCCTAACCCTAAAACTTCCCCGAAGCCTGACCCTCACCCGTCCCCTAATCCTAACCCGTAGGCTAACACTAACCCGCGCCCTCACACGCACGCTCCCCCTAAAGCGTTGTCGGACCCTCACCTCGACCCTAAACCGTCCCCGTCCCCTAACCCTAACCCTAGGCCGAACCCTAACCCCAACCCTTCCCCGAAGCCTGACCCTCACCCGTCCCCTAATCCTAACCCGTACGCTAACACTAACCCGCGCCCTCACACGCACACTCCCCCTAAAGCCTTTTCGGACCCTCAATTGGACCCTAAGCCGTCCCCGTCCCCTAACCCTAACCCTAGCCCGAACCCTAACCCTAACCCTTCCCCGAAGCCTGACCCTCACCCGTCCCTTAATCCTAACCCGTAGGCTCACACTAACCCGTGCCCTTACACGCACGCTCCCCCTAAAGCGTTGTTGGACCCTCACCAGACCCTAAACCGTCCCCGTCCCCTAATCCTAACCCTAGCCCGAACCATAACCCTAACACTTCCCCGAAGCCTGACCCTCACCCGTCCCCTAATCCTAACCCGTACGCTAACACTAACCCGCGCCCTCACTCGCACGCTCCCCCTAAAGCGTTGTCGGACCCTCACCTGGACCCTAAACCGTCCCCGTCCCCTAACCCTAACCCTAGCCCGAACCCTAACCCTAACCCTTCCCCGAAGCCTGACCCTCACCCGTCCCCTAATCCTAAACCGTAGGCTCACACTAACCCGCGCCCTCACACGCACGCTCCCCCTAAAGCATTGTCGGACCCTCACCTGGACCCTAAACCGTCCCCGTCCCCTAACCCTAACCCTAGGCCGAACCCTAACCCTAACCCTTCCCCGAAGCCTGACCCTCACCCGTCCCCTAATCCTAACCCGTACGCTAACACTAACCTGCGCCCTCACACGCACGCTCCCCCTAAAGCGTTTTCGGACCCTCAATTGGAACCTAAGCCGTCCCCGTCCCCTAACCCTAACCCTAGCCCGAACCCTAACCCTAACCCTTCCCCGAAGCCTGACCCTCACCCGTCCCCTAATCCTAACCCGCACGCTAACACTAACCCGGGCCCTCACACGCATGCTCCCCCTAAAGCGTTGTCGGACCCTCACCTGGACCCTAAACCGGCCCCGTCCCCTAACCCTAACCCTAGCCCGAACCCTAACCCT
This sequence comes from Lagenorhynchus albirostris, assembly GCF_949774975.1. Taxonomy (NCBI): domain Eukaryota; kingdom Metazoa; phylum Chordata; class Mammalia; order Artiodactyla; family Delphinidae; genus Lagenorhynchus; species Lagenorhynchus albirostris. The sequence goes on along the minus strand of NW_026783545.1, from coordinate 24,995 downwards.
AACCCTTCCCCGAAGCCTGATCCTCACCCGTTCCCTAATCCTAATCCGTAGGCTCACACTAATCCGCGCCCTCATACGCACGCTCCCCTTAAAGCGTTGTCGGACCCTCACCTGGACCCTAAACCGTCCCCATCCCCTAACCCTATCCCTAGCCCGAACCCTAACCCTAACCATTCCGCGAAGCCTGACCTTCACCCGTCCCCTAATCCTAACCCGTACGCTAACACTAACAGGCGCCCTCACACGCACACTCCCACTAAAGCGTTGTCGGACCCTCACCTGGACCCTAAACCGTCCCCGTCCCCTAACCCTAACCCTAGCCCGAACCCTAACCCTAACCCTTCCCCGAAGCCTGACCCTCACCCGTCCCCTAATCCTAACCCATAGGCTCACACTAACTCGCGCCCTCACATGCACGCTCCCCCTAAAGTGTTGTCAGACCCTCACCTGGACCCTAAACCATCCCCGTCCCGTAACCCTAACCCTAGCCCGAACCCTAACACTTCCCCGAAGCCTGACCCTCACCCGTCCCCTAATCCTAACCCGTACGCTAACACTAACCCGCGCCCTCACATGCACGCTACCCCTAAAGTGTTGTCGGACCCTCACCTGGACCCTAAACCGTCCCCGTACCCTAATCCTAACCCTAGCCCGAACCCTAACCCTAACCCTTCAACGAAGCCTGACCCTCACCCGTTCCCTAATCCTAAACCGTAGGCTCACACTAACCCGCGCCCTCACACGCACGCTCCCCCTAAAGCGTTGTCGGACCCTCACCTGGACCCTAAGCCGTCCCCGTCCCCTAACCCTAACCCTAGCCCGAACCCTAACCCTAACCCTTCCCCGAAGCCTGACCCTCACCCGTCCCCTAATCCTAACCCGTACGCTAACACTAACCCACGCCCTCACACGCACGCTCCCCCTAAAGCGTTGTCGGACCCTCACCTGGACCCTAAACCGTCCCCGTCCCCTAACCCTAACCCTAGCCCGAACCCTAACCGTAACCCTTCCCCGAAGCCTGACCCTCACCCGTCCCCTAATCCTAACCCGTACGGTAACACTAACCCGCGCCCTCACACGCACGCTCCCCCTAAAGCGTTGTCGGACCCTCACCTGGACCCTAAACCGTCCCCGACCCCTAACCCTAACCATAGCCCGAACCCTAATCTAACCCTTCCCCGAAGCCTGACCCTCACCCGTCCCCTAATCCTAACCCGTACGCTAACACTAACCCGCGCCCTCACATGCACGCTCCCCCTAAAGCGTTGTCGGACCCTCACCTGGATCCTAAACGGTCCCGTCCCCTAACCCTAACCCTAGCCCCAACCCTAACCCTAACCCTTCCCCGAAGCCTGACACTCACACGTCCCCTAATCCTAACCCGTAGGCTCACACTAACCCGCGCCCTTACACGCATGCTCCCCCTAAAGTGTTGTCGGACCCTCACCAGGACCCTAAACCGTCCCCGTCCCCTAACCCTAACCCTAGCCCGAACCCTAACCATAACACTTCCCCGAAGCCTGACCCTCACCCGTCCCCTAATCCTAACCCGTACGCTCACACTAACTCGCGCCCTCACACGCACGCTCCCGCTAAAGCGTTGTCAGACCCTCATCTGGACCCTAAACCGTCCCCATCCCCTAACCCTAACCCTAGCCCGAACCCTAACCCTAACCCTTCCCCGAAGCCTGACCCTCACCCGTCCCCTAATCCTAACCCGTACGCTAACACTAACCCGCGCCCTCACACGCACGCTCCCCCTAAAGCGTTGTCGGACCATCAATTGGACCCTAAACCGTCCCCGTCCCCTAACTCTAACCCTAGCCCGAACCCTAACCCTAACCCTTCCCCGAAGCCTGACCCTCACCCATCCCCTAATCCTAACCCGCACGCTAACACTAACCCGGGCCCTCACACGCATGCTCCCCCTAAAGCGTTGTCGGACCCTCACCTGGACCCTAAACCTTCCCCGTCCCCTAACCCTAACCCTAGCCCGAACCCTAACCCTAACCCTTCCCCGAAGCCTGACCCTCACCCGTCCCCTAATCCTAACACGTAGGCTCACACTAACCCGCGCCCTCACACGCACGCTCCCCCTAAAGCGTTGTCGGACCCTCACCTGGACCCTAAGCCGTCCCCGTACCCTAACCCTAACCCTAGCCCGAACCCTAACCCTAACCCTTCAACGAAGCCTCACCCTCACCCGTCCCCTAATCCTAACCCGTAGGCTCACACTAACCCGCGCCCTCACACGCACGCTCCCCCTAAAGCGTTGTCAGACCCTCACCTGGACCCTAAACCGTCCCCGTCCCCTAACCCTAACCCTAGCCCGAACCCTAACCCTAACCCTTCCCCGAAGCCTGACGCTCACCCGTCCCCTAATCCTAACCCGTACGGTAACACTAACCCGCGCCCTCACAAGCACGCTCCCCCTAAAGCGTTGTCGGACCCTCACCTGGACCCTAAACCGTCCCCGTCCCCTAACCCTAACCCTAGCCCTAACCCTAACCCTAACCCTTCCCCGAAGCCTGACCCTCACCCGTCCCCTAATCCTAACCCGTAGGCTCACACTAACTCACGCCCTCACACGCACGCTCCCCCTAAAGCGTTGTCGGACCCTCACCTGGACCCTAAACCATCCCCGTCCCCTAACCGTAACCCTAGCCCGAACCCTAACCCTAACCCTTCCCCGAAGCCTGACACTCACCCGTCCCCTAATCCTAACCCGTACGCTAACACTAACGCGCGCCCTCACAAGCACGCTCCCCCTAAAGCGTTGTCGGACCCTCAGCTGGATCCTAAACCGTCCCCGTCCCCTAACCCTAACCCTAGCCCGAACCCTAACCCTAACACTTCCCCGAAGCCTGACCCTCACCCGTCCCCTAATCCTAACCCGTAGGCTCACACTAACCCGCGCCCTTACACGCACGCTCCCCCTAAAGCGTTGTCGGACCCTCACCTGGACCCTAAACCGTCCCCGTCCCCTAACCCTAACCCTAGCCCGAACCCTAACCATAACACTTCCCCGAAGCCTGACCCTCACCTGTCCCCTAATCCTAACCCGTACGCTCACACTAACTCGCGCCCTCACACGCACGCTCCCCCTAAAGCGTTGTCAGACCCTCACCTGGATCCTAAATCGTCCCCGTCCCCTAAACCTAACCCTAGCCCGAACCCTAACCCTAACCCTTCCCCGAAGCCTGACCCTCACCCGTCCCCTAATCCTAAACCGTAGGCTCACACTAACCCGCGCCCTCACACGCACGCTCCCCCTAAAGCGTTGTCGGACCCTCACCTGGACCCTAAACCGTCCCCGTCCCCTAACCCTAACCCTAGCCCGAACCCTAACCCTAACCCTTCCCCGAAGCCTGACCCTCACCCGTCCCCTAATCCTAACCCGTAGGCTCACACTAACCCGCGCCCTCACACGCACGCTCCCCCTAAAGCATTGTCGGAACCTCACCTGGACCCTAAACCGTCCCCGTCCCGTAACCCTAACTCTAGCCCGAACCCTAACCCTAACCCTTCCCCGAAGCCTGACCCTCACCCGTCCCCTAATCCTAACCCGTACGCTAACAGTAACCCACGCCCTCACACGCACGCGCCCCCTAAAGCGTTGTCGGACCCTCACCTGGACCCTAAACCGTCCCCGTCCCCTAACCCTAACCCTAGCCCGAACCCTAACCCTAACCCTTCCCCGAAGCCTGACCCTCACCCGTCCCCTAATCCTAACCCGTACGCTCACACTAACTCGCGCCCTCACACGCACGCTCCCCCTAAAGCGTTGTCGGACCCTCACCTGGACCCTAAACCGTCCCGTCCCCTAACCCTAACCCTAGCCCGAACCCTAACCCTAACCCTTCCCCGAAGCCTGACCCTCACCCGTCCCCTAATCCTAACCCGTAGGCTCACACTAACCCGCGCCCTAACACGCACGCTCCCCCTAAAGCGTTGTCGGACCCTCACCTCGACCCTAAACCGTCCCCGTCCCCTAACCCTAACCCTAGCCCGAACCCTAACCCTAACCCTTCCCCGAAGCCTGACACTCACCCGTCCCCTAATCCTAACCCGTACGCTAACACTAACCCGCGCCCTCATATGCACGCTCCCCCTAAAGCGTTGTCGGACCCTCAGCTGGATCCTAAACCGTCCCCGTCCCCTAACCCTAACCCTAGCCTGAACCCTAACCCTAACACTTCCCCGAAGCCTGACCCTCACCCGTCCCCTAATCCTAACCCGTAGGCTCACACTAACCCGCGCCCTTACACGCACGCTCCCCCTAAAGCGTTGTCGGACCCTCACCAGGACCCTAAACCGTCCCCGTCCCCTAACCCTAACCCTAGCCCTAACCCTAACCATAACACTTCCCCGAAGCTGACCCTCACCCGTCCCCTAATCCTAACCCGTACGCTCACACTAACTCGCGCCCTCACACGCACGCTCCCCCTAAAGCGTTGTCGGACCCTCACCTGGACCCTAAACCGTCCCCGTCCCCTAACCCTAACCCTAGCCCGAACCCTAACCCTAACCCTTCCCCGAAGCCTGACCCTCACCCGTCCCCTAATCCTAACCCGTACGCTCACACTAACTCGCGCCCTCACACGCACGCTCCCCCTAAAGCGTTGTCGGACCCTCACCTGGACCCTAAACCGTCCCGTCCCCTAACCCTAACCCTAGCCCGAACCCTAACCCTAACCCTTCCCCGAAGCCTGACCCTCACCCGTCCCCTAATCCTAACCCGTAGGCTCACACTAACCCGCGCCCTCACACGCACGCTCCCCCTAAAGCGTTGTCGGACCCTCACCTCGACCCTAAACCGTCCCCGTCCCCTAACCCTAACCCTAGCCCGAACCCTAACCCTAACCCTTCCCCGAAGCCTGACACTCACCCGTCCCCTAATCCTAACCCGTACGCTAACACTAACCCGCGCCCTCATATGCACGCTCCCCCTAAAGCGTTGTCGGACCCTCACCTGGACCCTAAACCGTCCCCGTCCCCTAACCCTAACCCTAGCCCGAACCCTAACCATAACACTTCCCCGAAGCCTGACCCTCACCTGTCCCCTAATCCTAACCCGTACGCTCACACTAACTCGCGCCCTCACACGCACGCTCCCCCTAAAGCGTTGTCAGACCCTCACCTGGATCCTAAATCGTCCCCGTCCCCTAAACCTAACCCTAGCCCGAACCCTAACCCTAACCCTTCCCCGAAGCCTGACCCTCACCCGTCCCCTAATCCTAAACCGTAGGCTCACACTAACCCGCGCCCTCACACGCACGCTCCCCCTAAAGCGTTGTCGGACCCTCACCTGGACCCTAAACCGTCCCCGTCCCCTAACCCTAACCCTAGCCCGAACCCTAACCCTAACCCTTCCCCGAAGCCTGACCCTCACCCGTCCCCTAATCCTAACCCGTAGGCTCACACTAACCCGCGCCCTCACACGCACGCTCCCCCTAAAGCATTGTCGGAACCTCACCTGGACCCTAAACCGTCCCCGTCCCGTAACCCTAACTCTAGCCCGAACCCTAACCCTAACCCTTCCCCGAAGCCTGACCCTCACCCGTCCCCTAATCCTAACCCGTACGCTAACAGTAACCCACGCCCTCACACGCACGCGCCCCCTAAAGCGTTGTCGGACCCTCACCTGGACCCTAAACCGTCCCCGTCCCCTAACCCTAACCCTAGCCCGAACCCTAACCCTAACCCTTCCCCGAAGCCTGACCCTCACCCGTCCCCTAATCCTAACCCGTACGCTCACACTAACTCGCGCCCTCACACGCACGCTCCCCCTAAAGCGTTGTCGGACCCTCACCTGGACCCTAAACCGTCCCGTCCCCTAACCCTAACCCTAGCCCGAACCCTAACCCTAACCCTTCCCCGAAGCCTGACCCTCACCCGTCCCCTAATCCTAACCCGTAGGCTCACACTAACCCGCGCCCTAACACGCACGCTCCCCCTAAAGCGTTGTCGGACCCTCACCTCGACCCTAAACCGTCCCCGTCCCCTAACCCTAACCCTAGCCCGAACCCTAACCCTAACCCTTCCCCGAAGCCTGACACTCACCCGTCCCCTAATCCTAACCCGTACGCTAACACTAACCCGCGCCCTCATATGCACGCTCCCCCTAAAGCGTTGTCGGACCCTCAGCTGGATCCTAAACCGTCCCCGTCCCCTAACCCTAACCCTAGCCTGAACCCTAACCCTAACACTTCCCCGAAGCCTGACCCTCACCCGTCCCCTAATCCTAACCCGTAGGCTCACACTAACCCGCGCCCTTACACGCACGCTCCCCCTAAAGCGTTGTCGGACCCTCACCAGGACCCTAAACCGTCCCCGTCCCCTAACCCTAACCCTAGCCCTAACCCTAACCATAACACTTCCCCGAAGCTGACCCTCACCCGTCCCCTAATCCTAACCCGTACGCTCACACTAACTCGCGCCCTCACACGCACGCTCCCCCTAAAGCGTTGTCGGACCCTCACCTGGACCCTAAACCGTCCCCGTCCCCTAACCCTAACCCTAGCCCGAACCCTAACCCTAACCCTTCCCCGAAGCCTGACCCTCACCCGTCCCCTAATCCTAACCCGTACGCTCACACTAACTCGCGCCCTCACACGCACGCTCCCCCTAAAGCGTTGTCGGACCCTCACCTGGACCCTAAACCGTCCCGTCCCCTAACCCTAACCCTAGCCCGAACCCTAACCCTAACCCTTCCCCGAAGCCTGACCCTCACCCGTCCCCTAATCGTAACCCGTAGGCTCACACTAACCCGCGCCCTCACACGCACGCTCCCCCTAAAGCGTTGTCGGACCCTCACCTCGACCCTAAACCGTCCCCGTCCCCTAACCCTAACCCTAGCCCGAACCCTAACCCTAACCCTTCCCCGAAGCCTGACACTCACCCGTCCCCTAATCCTAACCCGTACGCTAACACTAACCCGCGCCCTCATATGCACGCTCCCCCTAAAGCGTTGTCGGACCCTCAGCTGGATCCTAAACCGTCCCCGTCCCCTAACCCTAACCCTAGCCTGAACCCTAACCCTAACACTTCCCCGAAGCCTGACCCTCACCCGTCCCCTAATCCTAACCCGTAGGCTCACACTAACCCGCGCCCTTACACGCACGCTCCCCCTAAAGCGTTGTCGGACCCTCACCAGGACCCTAAACCGTCCCCGTCCCCTAACCCTAACCCTAGCCCTAACCCTAACCATAACACTTCCCCGAAGCTGACCCTCACCCGTCCCCTAATCCTAACCCGTACGCTCACACTAACTCGCGCCCTCACACGCACGCTCCCCCTAAAGCGTTGTCGGACCCTCACCTGGACCCTAAACCGTCCCCGTCCCCTAACCCTAACCCTAGCCCGAACCCTAACCCTAACCCTTCCCCGAAGCCTGACCCTCACCTGTCCCCTAATCCTAACCCGTAGGCTCACACTAACCCGCGCCCTCACACGCACGCTCCACCTAAAGCGTTGTCGGACCCTCAATTGGACCCTAAGCCGTCCCCGTCCCCTTACCCTAACCCTAGCCCGAACCCTAACCCTAACCCTTCCCCGAAACATGACCCTCACCCGACCCCTAATCCTAACCCGCACGCTAACACTAACCCGGGCCCTCACACGCATGCTCCCCCTAAAGCGTTGTCGGACCCTCACCTGGACCCTAAACCGTCCCCGTCCCCTAACCCTAACCCTAGCCCGAACCATAACCCTAACACTTCCCCGAAGCCTGACCCTCACCCGTCCCCTAATCCTAACCCGTACGCTCACACTAACCCGCGCCCTCACACGCACGCTCCCCCTAAAGCGTTGTCGGACCCTCACCTGGACCCTAAACCGTCCCCGTCCCCTAACCCTAACCCTAGCCCGAACCCTAAACCTAACCCTTCCCCGAAGCCTGACGCTCACCCGTCCCATAATCCTAACCCGTACGCTAACACTAACCCGCGCCCTCACACGCACGCTCCCCCTAAAGCGTTGTCGGACCCTCACCTGGACCCTAAACCGTCCCCGTCCCCTAACCCTAACCCTAGCCCGAACCCTAACCCTAACCCTTCCCCGAAGCCTGACCCTCACCCGTCACCTAATCCTAACCCGTAGGCTCACACTAACCCGCGCCCTCACACACACGCTCCCCCTAAAGCGTTGTCGGACACTCAGATGGACACTAAACCGTCCCCGTCCCCTAACCCTAACCCTAGCCCGAACCCTAACCCTAACCCTTCCCCGAAGCCTGACCCTCACCCGTCCCCTAATCCTAACCCGTACGCTAACACTAACCCGCGCCCTCACACGCACGCTCCCCCTAAAGCGTTGTCGGACCCTCACCTGGACCCTAAACCGTCCCCGTCCCCTAACCCTAACCCTAGCCCGAACCCTAACCCTAACCCATCCCCGAAGCCTGACCCTCACCCGTCCCCTAATCCTAACCCGTACGCTAACACTAACTCGCGCCCTCACATTCACGCTCCCCCTAAAGCGTTGTCGGACCCTCAGCTGGATCCTAAACCGTCCCCGTCCCCTAACCCTAACCCTAGCCCGAACCCTAACCCTAACCCTTCCCCGAAGCCTGACCCTCACCCGTCCCCTAATCCTAACCCGTAGGCTCACACTAAACCGTGACCTTACACGCACGCTCCCCCTAAAGCGTTGTCGGACCCTCACCAGGACCCTAAACCCTCCCCGTCCCCTAACTCTAACCCTAGCCCGAACCCTAACCATAACACTTCCCCGAAGCCTGACCCTCACCCGTCCCCTAATCCTAACCCGTACGCTCACACTAACTTGCGCCCTCACACGCACGCTCCCCCTAAAGCGTTGTCAAACCCTCACCTGGACCCTAAACCGTCCCCGTCCCCTAACCCTAACCCTAGCCCGAACCCTAACCCTAACCCTTCCCCGAAGCCTGACCCTCACCCGTCCCCTAATCCTAACCCGTAGGCTCACACTAACCTGCGCCCTCACACGCACGCTCCCCCTAAAGCGTTGTCGGACCCTCACCTGGACCCTAAACCGTCCCCGTACCCTAACCCTAACCCTAGCCCGAACCCTAACCCTAACCCTTCAACGAAGCCTGACCCTCACCCGTCCCCTAATCCTAAACCGTAGGCTCACACTAACCCGCGCCCTCACACGCACGCTCCCCCTAAAGCGTTGTCGGACCCTCACCTGGACCCTAAACCGTCCCCGTCCCCTAACCCTAACCCTAGCCCGAACCCTAACCCTAACCCTTCCCCGAAGCCTGACCCTCACCCGTCCCCTAATCCTAACCCGTACGCTAACACTAACCCACGCCCTCACACGCACGCTCCCCCTAAAGCGTTGTCGGACCCTCACCTGGACCCTAAACCGTCCCCGTCCCCTAACCCTAACCCTAGCCCGAACCCTAACCCTAACCCTTCCCCGAAGCCTGACCCTCACCCGTCCCCTATTCCTAACCCGTAGGCTCACACTAACCCGCGCCCTCACACGCACGCTCCCCCTAAAGCGTTGTCGGACCCTCACCTGGACCCTAAACCGTCCCCGTCCCCTAACCCTAACCCTAGCCCGAACCCTAACCCTAACCCTTCCCTAAAGCCTGACCCTCACCCGTCACCTAATCCTAAACCGTAGGCTCACATTAAGGCACGCCCTCACACGCATGATCCCCCTAAAGCGTTGTCGGACCCTCACCTGGACCCTAAACCGTCCCCGTCCCCTAACCCTAACCCTAGCACGAACCCTAACCCTAACCCTTCCCCGAAGCCTGACCCTCACCCGTCCCCTAATCCTAAGCCGTACGCTAACACTAACCCACGCCCTCACACGCACGCTCCCCCTAAAGCGTTGTCGGACCCTCACCTGGACCCTAAACCGTCCCCGTCCCCTAACCCTAACCCTAGCCCGAACCCTAACCCTAACCCTTCCCCGAAGCCTGACCCTCACCCGTCCCCTAATCCTAACCCGTACGCTAACACTAACCCGCGCCCTCACACGCACGCTCCCCCTAAAGCATTGTCGGACCCTCACCTGGACCCTAAACCGTCCCCGTCCCCTAACCCTAACCCTAGCCCGAACCCTAACCCTAACCCTTCCCCGAAGCCTGACCCTCACCCGTCTCCTAATCCTAACCCGTAGGCTCACACTAACCCGCGCCCTTACACGCACGCTCTCCCTAAAGCGTTGTCGGACCCTCACCTGGACCCTAAACCGTCCCCGTCCCCTAACCCTAACCCTAGCCCGAACACTAAACCTAACCCTTCCCCGAAGCCTGACGCTCACCCGTCCCATAATCCTAACCCGTACGGTAACACTAACCCGCGCCCTCACACGCACGCTCCCCCTAAAGCGTTGTCGGACACTCAGCTGGACACTAAACCGTCCCCGTCCCCTAATCCTAACCCTAGCCCGAACCCTAACCCTAACACTTCCCCGAAGCCTGACCCTCACCCTTCCCCTAATCCTAAGCCGTAGGCTAACACTAACCCGCGCCCTCACACGCACGCTCCCCCTAAAGCATTGTCGGACCCTCACCTGGACCCTAAACCGTCCCCGTCCCCTAACCCTAACCCTAGCCCGAACCCTAACCCTAACCCTTCCCCGAAGCCTGACTCTCACCCGTCCCCTAATCCTAACCCGTACGCTAACACTAAGCCGCGCCCTCACACGCACGCTCCCCCTAAAGCGTTGTCGGACCCTCACCTGGACCCTAAACCGTCCCCGTCCCCTAACCCTAACCCTAGCCCGAACCCTAACCCTAACCCTTCCCCGAAGCCTGACCCTCACCCGTCCCCTAATCCTAACCCGTAGGCTCACACTAACTCGCGCCCTCACACGCACGCTCCCCCTAAAGCGTTGTCGGACCCTCAGCTGGATCCTAAACCGTCCCCGTCCCCTAACCCTAACCCTAGCCCGAACCCTAACCCTAACCCTTCCCCGAAGCCTGACCCTCACCCGTCACTTAATCCTAACCCGTAGGCTCACACTAACCCGCGCCCTTACACGCACGCTCCCCCTAAAGCGTTGTCGGACCGTCACCAGGACCCTAAACCGTCCCCGTCCCCTAACCCTAACCCTAGCCCGAACCCTAACCATAACACTTCCCCGAAGCCTGACCCTCACCCGTCCCCTAATCCTAACCCGTACGCTCACACTAACTCGCGCCCTCACACGCACGCTCCCCCTAAAGCGTTGTCAGACCCTCACCTGGACCCTAAACCGTCCCCGTCCCCTAACCCTAACCCTTGCCCGAACCCTAAGCCTAACCCTTCCCCGAAGCCTGACCCTCACCCGTCCCCTAATCCTAACCCGTACGCTAACACTAACAAGCGCCCTCACACGCACGCTCCCCCTAAAGCGTTGTCGGACCCTCACCTGGACCCTAAACCGTCCCCGTCCCCTAACCCTAACCCTAGCCCGAACCCTAACCCTAACCCTTCCCCGAAGCCTGACCCTCACCCGTCCCCTAATCCTAACCCGTACGCTCACACTAAACCGCACCCTCACACGCACGCTCCCCCTAAAGCATTGTCGGACCCTCACCTGGACCCTAAACTGTCCCCGTACCCTAACCCTAACCCTAGCCCGAACCCTAACCCTAACCCTTCAACGAAGCCTGAACCTCACCCGTCCCCTAATCCTAAACCGTAGGCTCACACTAACCCGCGCCCTCACACGCACGATCCCCCTAAAGCGTTGTCGGACCCTCACCTGGATCCTAAACCGTCCCCGTCCCCTAACCCTAACCCTAGCCCGAACCCTAACCCTAAAACTTCCCCGAAGCCTGACCCTCACCCGTCCCCTAATCCTAACCCGTAGGCTAACACTAACCCGCGCCCTCACACGCACGCTCCCCCTAAAGCGTTGTCGGACCCTCACCTCGACCCTAAACCGTCCCCGTCCCCTAACCCTAACCCTAGGCCGAACCCTAACCCCAACCCTTCCCCGAAGCCTGACCCTCACCGTCCCCTAATCCTAACCCGTACGCTAACACTAACCCGCGCCCTCACACGCACGCTCCCCCTAAAGCCTTTTCGGACCCTCAATTGGACCCTAAGCCGTCCCCGTCCCCTAACCCTAACCCTAGCCCGAACCCTAACCCTAACCCTTCCCCGAAGCCTGACCCTCACCCGTCCCTTAATCCTAACCCGTAGGCTCACACTAACCCGCGCCCTTACACGCACGCTCCCCCTAAAGCGTTGTTGGACCCTCACCAGACCCTAAACCGTCCCCGTCCCCTAATCCTAACCCTAGCCCGAACCCTAACCCTAACACTTCCCCGAAGCCTGACCCTCACCCGTCCCATAATCCTAACCCGTACGCTCACACTAACTCGCGCCCTCACACGCACGCTCCCCCTAAAGCGTTGTCAGACCCTCACCTGGACCCTAAACCGTCCCCGTCCCCTAACCCTAACCCTTGCCCGAACCCTAAGCCTAACCCTTCCCCGAAGCCTGACCCTCACCCGTCCCCTAATCCTAACCCGTACGCTAACACTAACCCGCGCCCTCACTCGCACGCTCCCCCTAAAGCGTTGTCGGACCCTCACCTGGACCCTAAACCGTCCCCGTCCCCTAACCCTAACCCTAGCCCGAACCCTAACCCTAACCCTTCCCCGAAGCCTGACCCTCACCCGTCCCCTAATCCTAAACCGTAGGCTCACACTAACCCGCGCCCTCACACGCACGCTCCCCCTAAAGCGTTGTCGGACCCTCACCTGGACCCTAAACCGTCCCCGTCCCCTAACCCTAACCCTAGGCCGAACCCTAACCCTAACCCTTCCCCGAAGCCTGACCCTCACCCGTCCCCTAATCCTAACCCGTACGCTAACACTAACCTGCGCCCTCACACGCACGCTCCCCCTAAAGCGTTTTCGGACCCTCAATTGGAACCTAAGCCGTCCCCGTCCCCTAACCCTAACCCTAGCCCGAACCCTAACCCTAACCCTTCCCCGAAGCCTGACCCTCACCCGTCCCCTAATCCTAACCCGCACGCTAACACTAACCCGGGCCCTCACACGCATGCTCCCCCTAAAGCGTTGTCGGACCCTCACCTGGACCCTAAACCGGCCCCGTCCCCTAACCCTAACCCTAGCCCGAACCCTAACCCTAACCCTTCCCCGAAGCCTGATCCTCACCCGTTCCCTAATCCTAATCCGTAGGCTCACACTAATCCGCGCCCTCATACGCACGCTCCCCTTAAAGCGTTGTCGGACCCTCACCTGGACCCTAAACCGTCCCCATCCCCTAACCCTATCCCTAGCCCGAACCCTAACCCTAACCCTTCCGCGAAGCCTGACCTTCACCCGTCCCCTAATCCTAACCCTTACGCTAACACTAACAGGCGCCCTCACACGCACACTCCCCCTAAAGCGTTGTCGGACCCTCACCTGGACCCTAAACCGTCCCCGTCCCCTAACCCTAACCCTAGCCCGAACCCTAACCATAACACTTCCCCGAAGCCTGACCCTCACCCGTCCCCTAATCCTAACCCGTACGCTCACACTAACTCGCGCCCTCACACGCACGCTCCCGCTAAAGCGTTGTCAGACCCTCATCTGGACCCTAAACCGTCCCCATCCCCTAACCCTAACCCTAGCCCGAACCCTAACCCTAACCCTTCCCCGAAGCCTGACCCTCACCCGTCCCCTAATCCTAACCCGTACGCTAACACTAACCCGCGCCCTCACACGCACGCTCCCCCTAAAGCGTTGTCGGACCATCAATTGGACCCTAAACCGTCCCCGTCCCCTAACTCTAACCCTAGCCCGAACCCTAACCCTAACCCTTCCCCGAAGCCTGACCCTCACCCATCCCCTAATCCTAACCCGCACGCTAACACTAACCCGGGCCCTCACACGCATGCTCCCCCTAAAGCGTTGTCGGACCCTCACCTGGACCCTAAACCTTCCCCGTCCCCTAACCCTAACCCTAGCCCGAACCCTAACCCTAACCCTTCCCCGAAGCCTGACCCTCACCCGTCCCCTAATCCTAACACGTAGGCTCACACTAACCCGCGCCCTCACACGCACGCTCCCCCTAAAGCGTTGTCGGACCCTCACCTGGACCCTAAGCCGTCCCCGTACCCTAACCCTAACCCTAGCCCGAACCCTAACCCTAACCCTTCAACGAAGCCTCACCCTCACCCGTCCCCTAATCCTAACCCGTAGGCTCACACTAACCCGCGCCCTCACACGCATGCTCCCCCTAAAGCGTTGTCGGACCCTCACCTGGACCCTAAACCGTCCCCGTCCCCTAACCCTAACCCTAGCCCGAACCCTAACCCTAACCCTTCCCCGAAGCCTGACGCTCACCCGTCCCCTAATCCTAACCCGTACGGTAACACTAACCCGCGCCCTCACAAGCACGCTCCCCCTAAAGCGTTGTCGGACCCTCACCTGGACCCTAAACCGTCCCCGTCCCCTAACCCTAACCCTAGCCCTAACCCTAACCCTAACCCTTCCCCGAAGCCTGACCCTCACCCGTCCCCTAATCCTAACCCGTAGGCTCACACTAACTCACGCCCTCACACGCACGCTCCCCCTAAAGCGTTGTCGGACCCTCACCTGGACCCTAAACCATCCCCGTCCCCTAACCGTAACCCTAGCCCGAACCCTAACCCTAACCCTTCCCCGAAGCCTGACACTCACCCGTCCCCTAATCCTAACCCGTACGCTAACACTAACGCGCGCCCTCACATGCACGCTCCCCCTAAAGCGTTGTCGGACCCTCAGCTGGATCCTAAACCGTCCCCGTCCCCTAACCCTAACCCTAGCCCGAACCCTAACCCTAACACTTCCCCGAAGCCTGACCCTCACCCGTCCCCTAATCCTAACCCGTAGGCTCACACTAACCCGCGCCCTTACACGCACGCTCCCCCTAAAGCGTTGTCGGACCCTCACCAGGACCCTAAACCGTCCCCGTCCCCTAACCCTAACCCTAGCCCGAACCCTAACCATAACACTTCCCCGAAGCCTGACCCTCACCCGTCCCCTAATCCTAACCCGTACGCTCACACTAACTCGCGCCCTCACACGCACGCTCCCCCTAAAGCGTTGTCAGACCCTCACCTGGATCCTAAACCGTCCCCGTCCCCTAAACCTAACCCTAGCCCGAACCCTAACCCTAACCCTTCCCCGAAGCCTGACCCTCACCCGTCACATAATCGTAACCCGTAGGCTCACACTAACCCGCGCCCTCACACGCACGATCCCCCTAAAGCGTTGTCGGACCCTCACCTGGACTCTAAACCGTCCCCGTCCCCTAACCCTAACCGTAGCCCGAACCCTAACCCTAACCCTTCGCCGAAGCATGACCCTCACCCGTCCCCTAATCCTAAGCCGTACGCTAACACTTACCCGCACCCTCACACGCACGCTCCCCCTAAAGCGTTGTCGGACCCTCACCTGGACCCTAAACCGTCCCCGTCCGCTAACCCTAACCCTAGCCCGAACCCTAACCCTAACCCTTCCCCGAAGCCTGACCCTCACCCGTCCCCTAATCCTAACTCGTACGCTAACACTAACCCGCGCCCTCACACGCACGCTCCCCCTAAAGCGTTGTCGGACCCTCACCTGGACCCTAAACCGTCCCCGTCCCCTAACCCTAACCCTAGCCCGAACCCTAACCCTAACCCTTCCCCGAAGCCTGACCCTCACCCGTCCCCTAATCCTAACCCGTAGGCTCACACTAACCCGCGCCCTCACACGCACGCTCCCCCTAAAGCGTTGTCGGACCCTCATCTCGACCCTAAACCGTCCCCGTCCCCTAACCCTAACCCTAGCCCGAACCATAACCCTAACCCTTCCCCGAAGCCTGACCCTCACCCATCCCCTAATCCTAACCCGTACGCTAACACTAACCCGCGCTCTCACAGGCACGCTCCCCCTAAAGCGTTGTCGGACCCTCACCTGGATCCTAAACCGTCCCCGTCCCCTAACCCTAACCCTAGCCCGAACCCTAACCCTAACCCTTCCCCGAAGCCTGACCCTCACCCGTCCCCTAATCCTAACCCGTAGGCTCACACTAACCCGCGCCCTTACACGCACGCTCCCCCTAAAGCGTTGTCGGACCCTCACCAGGACCCTAAGCCGTCCCCGTCCCCTAACCCTAACCCTAGCCCGAACCCTAACCATAACACTTCCCCGAAGCCTGACCCTCACCCGTCCCCTAATCCTAACCCGTACGCTCACACAAACTCGCGCCCTCACACGCACGCTCCCCCTAAAGCGTTGTCAGACCCTCACCTGGACCCTAAACCATCCCCGTCCCCTAACCCTAACCCTAGCCCGAACCCTAACCCTAACCCTTCCCCGAAGCCTGACCCTCACCCGTCCCCTAATCCTAACCCGTAGGCTCACACTAACCCGCGCCCTTACACGCACGCTCCCCCTAAAGCGTTGTCGGACCCTCACCAGGACCCTAAGCCGTCCCCGTCCCCTAACCCTAACCCTAGCCCGAACCCTAACCATAACACTTCCCCGAAGCCTGACCCTCACCCGTCCCCTAATCCTAACCCGTACGCTCACACTAACCTGCGCCCTCACACGCACGCTCCCCCTAAAGCGTTGTCAGACCCTCACCTGGACCCTAAACCATCCCCGTCCCCTAACCCTAACCCTAGCCCGAACCCTAACGTTAACCCTTCCCCGAAGCCTGACCCTCACCCGTCCCCTAATCCTAACCCACACGCTAACACTAACGCGGGCCCTCACACGCATGCTCCCCCTAAAGCGTTGTCGGACCCTCACCTGGACCCTAAACCTTCCCCGTCCCCTAACCCTAACCCTAGCCCGAACCCTAACCCTAACACTTCCCCAAAGCCTGACCCTCACCCGTCCCCTAATCCTAACCCGTAGGCTCACACTAACCCGCGCCCTCACACGCACGCTCCCCCTAAAGCGTTGTCGGACCCTCACCTGGACCCTAAACCGTCCCCGTACCCTAACCCTAACCCTAGCCCGAACCCTAACCCTAACACTTC
Organism: Lagenorhynchus albirostris; assembly: GCF_949774975.1. Lineage (NCBI taxonomy): Eukaryota > Metazoa > Chordata > Mammalia > Artiodactyla > Delphinidae > Lagenorhynchus > Lagenorhynchus albirostris. The sequence goes on along the minus strand of NW_026783545.1, from coordinate 8,036 downwards.
AACGAAGCCTCACCCTCACCCGTCGCCTAATCCTAACCCGTAGGCTCACACTAACCCGCGCCCTCACACGCACGCTCCCTCTAAAGCGTTGTCGGACCCTCACCTGGACCCTAAACCGTCTCCGTCCCCTAACCCTAACCCTAGCCCGAACCCTAACCCTAACCCTTCCCCGAAGCCTGACACTCACCCGTCCCCTAATCCTAACCCGTACGGTAACACTAACCCGCACCCTCACAAGCACGCTCCCCATAAAGCGTTGTCGGACCCTCACCTGGACCCTAAACGGTCCCCGTCCCCTAACCCTAACCCTAGCCCGAACCCTAACCCTAACCCTTCCCCGAAGCCTGACCCTCACCTGTCCCCTAATCCTAAGCCGTACGCTAACACTAACCCGCGCCCTCACACGCACGCTCCCCCTAAAGCGTTGTCGGACCCTCACCTGGACCCTAAACCATCCCCGTCCCCTAACCCTAACCCTAGCCCGAACCCTAACCCTAACCCTTCCCCGAAGCCTGACCCTCACCCGTCCCCTAATCCTAACCCGTACGCTAACACTAACCCGCGCCCTCACACGCACGCTCCCCCTAAAGCGTGGTCGGACCCTCACCTGGACCCTAAACCGTCCCCGTCCCCTAACCCTAACCCTAGCCCGAACCCTAACCCTAACACTTCACCGAAGCCTGACCCTCACCCGTCCCCTTATCCTAACCCGTAGGCTCACACTAACTCGCTCCCTCACAGGCACGCTCCCCCTAAAGCGTTGTCGGACCCTCACCTCGACCCTAAACCGTCCCCGTCCCCTAACCCTAACCCTAGCCCGAACCCTAACCCTAACCCTTCCCCGAAGCCTGACCCTCACCCGTCCCCTAATCCTAACCCGTACGCTAACACTAACCCGCGCCCTCACATGCACACTCCCCCTAAAGCGTTGTCGGACCCTCAGCTGGATCCTAAACCATCCCCGTCCCCTAACCCTAACCCTAGCCCGAACCCTAACCCTAACCCTTCCCCGAAGCCTGACCCTCACCAGTCCCCTAATCCTAACCCGTAGGCTCACACTAACCCGAGCCCTTACACGCACGCTCCCCCTAAAGCGTTGTCGGACCCTCACCTGGACCCTAAACCGTCCCCGTCCCCTATCCCTAACCCTATCCCGAACCCTAACCATAACACTTCCCCGAAGCCTGACCCTCACCCGTCCCCTAATCCTAACCCGTACGCTCACACTAACTCGCACCCTCACACGCACGCTCCCCCTAAAGCGTTGTCCGATCCTCACCTGGACCCTAAACCGTCCCCTAACCCTAACCCTAACCCTAGCCCGAACCCTAACCCTAACCCTTCCCCGAAGCCTGACCCTCACCCGTCCCCTAATCCTAACACGTAGGCTCACACTAACCTGCGCCCTCACACGCACGCTCCCCCTAAAGCGTTGTCGGACCCTCACCTGGACCCTAAACCGTCCCCGTCCCCTAACCCTAACCCTAGCCCGAACCCTAACCCTAACACTTCAACGAAGCCTGACCCTCACCCGTCCCCTAATCCTAACCCGTAGGCTCACACTAACCCGTGCCCTCACACGCACGCTCCCCCTAAAGCGTTGTCGGACCCTCACCTGGACCCTAAACGGTCCCCGTCCCCTAACCCTAACCCTAGCCCGAACCCTAACCCTAACCCTTCCCCGAAGCCTGACCCTCACCCGTCCCCTAATCCTAACCCGTAGGCTCACACTAACCCGCGCCCTCACACGCACGCTCCCCTTAAAGCGTTGTCGGACCCTCACCTGGACCCTAAACCGTCCCCGTACCCTAACCCTAACCCTAGCCCGAACCCTAACCCTAACCCTTCAACGAAGCCTGACCCTCACCCGTCCCCTAATCCTAAACCGTAGGCTCACACTAACCCGCGCCCTCACACGCACGCTCCCCCTAAAGCGTTGTCGGACCCTCACCTGGACCCTAAACCGTCCCCGTCCCCTAACCCTAACCCTAGCCCGAACCCTAACCCTAACCCTTCCCCGAAGCCTGACCCTCACCAGTCCTCTAATCCTAACCCGTAGGCTCACACTAACCCGAGCCCTTACACGCACGCTCCCCCTAAAGCGTTGTCGGACCCTCACCTGGACCCTAAACCGTCCCCGTCCCCTATCCCTAACCCTATCCCGAACCCTAAGCATAACACTTCCCCGAAGCCTGACCCTCACCCGTCCCCTAATCCTAACCCGTACGCTCACACTAACTCGCACCCTCACACGCACGCTCCCCCTAAAGCGTTGTCCGATCCTCACCTGGACCCTAAACCGTCCCCTAACCCTAACCCTAACCCTAGCCCGAACCCTAACCCTAACCCTTCCCCGAAGCCTGACCCTCACCCGTCCCCTAATCCTAACACGTAGGCTCACACTAACCTGCGCCCTCACACGCACGCTCCCCCTAAAGCGTTGTCGGACCCTCACCTGGACCCTAAACCGTCCCCGTCCCCTAACCCTAACCCTAGCCCGAACCCTAACCCTAACACTTCCCCGAAGCCTGACCCTCACCCGTCCCCTAATCCTAACCCGTACGCTCACACTAACCCGCGCCCTCACACGCACGCTCCCCCTAAAGCGTTGTCGGACCCTCACCTGGACCCTAAACCGTCCCCGTACCCTAACCCTTACCCTAGCCCGAACCCTAACCCTAACACTTCAACGAAGCCTGACCCTCACCCGTCCCCTAATCCTAACCCGTAGGCTCACACTAACCCGTGCCCTCACACGCACGCTCCCCCTAAAGCGTTGTCGGACCCTCACCTGGACCCTAAACCGTCCCCGTCCCCTAACCCTAACCCTAGCCCGAACCCTAACCCTAACCCTTCCCCGAAGCCTGACCCTCACCCGTCCCCTAATCCTAACCCGTAGGCTCACACTAACCCGCGCCCTCACACGCACGCTCCCCTTAAAGCGTTGTCGGACCCTCACCTGGACCCTAAACCGTCCCCGTACCCTAACCCTAACCCTAGCCCGAACCCTAACCCTAACCCTTCAACGAAGCCTGACCCTCACCCGTCCCCTAATCCTAAACCGTAGGCTCACACTAACCCGCGCCCTCACACGCACGCTCCCCCTAAAGCGTTGTCGGACCCTCACCTGGACCCTAAACCGTCCCCGTCCCCTAACCCTAAACCTAGCCCGAACCCTAACCCTAACCCTTCCCCGAAGCCTGACCCTCTCCCGTCCCCTAATCCTAACCCGTACGCTAACACTAACCCACGCCCTCACACGCACGCTCCCCCAATGCGTTGTCGGACCCTCACCTGGACCCTAAACCGTCCCCGTCCCCTAACCCTAACCCTAGCCCGAACCCTAACCCTAACTCTTCCCCGAAGCCTGACCCTCACCCGTCCCCTAATCCTAACCCGTACGCTAACACTAACCCGCGCCCTCACACGCACACTCCCCCTAAAGCGTTGTCGGACCCTCACCTGGAGCCTAAAATGTCCCCGTACCCTAACCCTAACCCTAGCCGGATCCCTAACCCTAACACTTCAACGAAGCCTCACCCTCACCCTTCGCCTAATCCTAACCCGTAGGCTCACACTAACCCGCGCCCTCACACGCACGCTCCCCCTAAAGCGTTGTCGGACCCTCACCTGGACCCTAAACCGTCTCCGTCCCCTAACCCTAACCCTAGCCCGAACCCTAACCATAACCCTTCCCCGAAGCCTGACACTCACCCGTCCCCTAATCCTAACCCGTACGGTAACACTAACCCGCGCCCTCACAAGCACGCTCCCCCTAAAGCGTTGTCGGACCCTCACCTGGACCCTAAACGGTCCCCGTCCCCTAACCCTAACCCTAGCCCGAACCCTAACCCTTCCCCGAAGCCTGACCCTCACCCGTCCCCTAATCCTAAGCCGTACGCTAACACTAACACGCGCCCTCACACGCACGCTCCCCCTAAAGCGTTGTCGGACCCTCACCTGGACCCTAAACCGTCCCCGTCCCCTAACCCTAACCCTAGCCCGAACCCTAACCCTAACCCTTCCCCGAAGCCTGACCCTCACCCGTCCCCTAATCCTAACCCGTACGCTAACACTAACCCGCGCCCTCACACGCACGCTCCCCCTAAAGCGTGGTCGGACCCTCACCTGGACCCTAAACCGTCCCCGTCCCCTAACCCTAACCCTAGCCCGAACCCTAACCCTAACACTTCCCCGAAGCCTGACCCTCACCCGTCCCCTTATCCTAACCCGTAGGCTCACACTAACTCGCTCCCTCACAGGCACGCTCTCCCTAAAGCGTTGTCGGACCCTCACCTCGACCCTAAACCGTCCCCGTCCCCTAACCCTAACCCTAGCACGAACCCTAAGCCTAACCCTTCCCCGAAGCCTGACCCTCACCCGTCCCCTAATCCTAACCCGTACGCTAACACTAACCCGCGCCCTCACATGCAAACTCCCCCTAAAGCGTTGTCGGACCCTCAGCTGGATCCTAAACCATCCCCGTCCCCTAACCCTAACCCTAGCCCGAACCCTAACCCTAACCCTTCCCCGAAGCCTGACCCTCACCAGTCCCCTAATCCTAACCCGTAGGCTCACACTAACCCGAGCCCTTACACGCACGCTCCCCCTAAAGCGTTGTCGGACCCTCACCTGGACCCTAAACCGTCCCCGTCCCCTAACCCTAACCCTAGCCCGAACCCTAACCATAACTCTTCCCCGAAGCCTGACCCTCACCCGTCCCCTAATCCTAACCCGTACGCTCACACTAACTCGCACCCTCACACGCACGCTCCCCCTAAAGCGTTGTCCGACCCTCACCTGGACCCTAAACCGTCCCCTAACCCTAACCCTAACCCTAGCCCGAACCCTAACCCTAACCCTTCCCCGAAGCCTGACCCTCACCCGTCCCCTAATCCTAACCCGTAGGCTCACACTAACCCGCGCCCTCACACGCACGCTCCCCCTAAAGCGTTGTCGGACCCTCACCTGGACCCTAAACCATCCCCGTCCCCTAACCCTAACCCTAGCCCGAACCCTAACCCTAACCCTTCCCCGAAGCCTGACCCTCACCCGTCCCCTAATCCTAACCCATAGGCTCACACTAACCCGCGCCCTCACATGCACGCTCCCCTTAAAGCGTTGTCGGACCCTCACCTGGACCCTAAACCGTCCCCGTACCCTAACCCTAACCCTTGCCAGAACCCTAACCCTAACCCTTCAACGAAGCCTGACCCACACCCGTCCCCTAATCCTAAACCGTAGGCTCACACTAACCCGCGCCCTCACACGCACGCTCCCCCTAAAGCGTTGTCGGACCCTCACCTGGACCCTAAACCGTCCCCGTCCCCTAACCCTAACCCTAGCCCGAACCCTAACCCTAACCCTTCCCCGAAGCCTGACCCTCACCCGTCCCCTAATCCTAACCCGTACGCTAACACTAACCCACGCCCTCACACGCACGCTCCCCCTAATGCGTTGTCGGACCCTCACCTGGACCCTAAACCGTCCCCGTCCCCTAACCCTAACCCTAGCCCGAACCCTAACCCTAACCCTTCCCCGAAGCCTGACCCTCACCCGTCCCCTAATCCTAACCCGTACGCTAACACTAACCCGCGCCCTCACACGCACACTCCCCCTAAAGCGTTGTCGGACGCTCACCTGGACCCTAAACCGTCCCCGTCCCCTAACCCTAACCCTAGCCCGAACCCTAACCCTAACCCTTCCCCGAAGCCTGACCCTCACCCGTCCCCGAATCCTAACCCGCACGCTAACACTAACCCGGGCCCTCACACGCATGCTCCCCCTAAAGCGTTGTCGGACCCTCACCTGGACCCTAAACCTTCCCCGTCCCCTAACCCTAACCCTAGCCCGAACCCTAACCCTAACACTTCCCCGAAGCCTGACCCTCACCCGTCCCCTAATCCTAACCCGTAGGCTCACACTAACCCGCGCCCTCACACGCACGCTCCCCCTAAAGCGTTGTCGGACCCTCACCTCGACCCTAAACCGTCCCCGTCCCCTAACCCTAACCCTAGGCCGAACCCTAACCCTAACCCTTCCCCGAAGCCTGACCCTCACCCGTCCCCTAATCCTAACCCGCACGCTAACACTAACCCGGACCCTCACACGCATGCTCCCCCTAAAGCGTTGTCGGACCCTCACCTGGACCCTAAACCGGCCCCGTCCCCTAACCCTAACCCTAGCCCGAACCCTAACCCTAACCCTTCCCCGAAGCCTGATCCTCACCCGTTCCCTAATCCTAATCCGTAGGCTCACACTAATCCGCGCCCTCACACGCACGCTCCCCCTAAAGCGTTGTTGGACCCTCACCTGGACCCTAAACCGTCCCCGACCCCTAACCCTAACCATAGCCCGAACTCTAATCTAACCCTTCCCCGAAGCCTGACTATCACCCGTCACCTAATCCTAACCCGTAGGCTCACACTAACCCGCGCCCTCACACGCACGATCCCCCTAAAGCGTTGTCGGAGCCTCACGAGGACCCTAAACCCTCCCCGTCCCCTAACCCTAACCCTAGCCCGAACCCTAACCCTAACCCTTCCCCGAAGCATGACCCTCACCCGTCCCCTAATCCTAAGTCGTACGCTAACACTAACCCGCGCCCTCACACGCACGCTCCCCCTAAAGCGTTGTCGGACCCTCACCTGGACCCTAAACCGTCCCCGTCCCCTAACCCTAACCCTAGCCCGAACGCTAACCCTAACCCTTCCCCGAAGCCTGACCCTCACCCGTCCCCTAATCCTAACCCGTAGGCTAACACTAACCCGCGCCCTCACACGCACGCTCCCCCTAAAGCGTTGTCGGACCCTCAGCTGGATCCTAAACGGTCCCCGTCCCCTAACCCTAACCCTAGCCCGAACCCTAACCCTAACCCTTCCCCGAAGCCTGACCCTCACCCGTCCCCTAATCCTAACTCGTAGGCTCACACTAACCCGCGCCCTTACACGCATGCTCCCCCTAAAGCGTTGTCGGACCCTCACCAGGACCCTAAACCGTCCCCGTCCCCTAACCCTAACCCTAGCCCGAACCCTAACCATAACACTTCCCCGAAGCCTGACCCTCACCCGTCCCCTAATCCTAACCCGTACGCTCACACTAACTCGTGCCCTCACACGCACGCTCCCGCTAAAGCGTTGTCAGACCCTCATCTGGACCCTAAACGGTCCCCGTCCCCTAACCCTAACCCTAGCCCGAACCCTAACCCCAACACTTCAACGAAGCCTCACCCTCACCCGTCCCCTAATCCTAACCCGTAGGCTCACACTAACCCGCGCCCTCACACGCACGCTCCCCCTAAAGCGTTGTCGGACCCTCACCTGGACCCTAAACCGTCCCCGTCCCCTAACCCTAACCCTAGCCCGAACCCTAACCCTAACCCTTCCCCGAAGCCTGACCCTCACCCGTCCCCTAATCCTAACCCGTACGCTAACACTAACCCACGCCCTCACACGCACGCTCCCCCTAAAGCGTTGTCGGACCCTCACCTGGACCCTAAACGGTCCCCGTCCCCTAACCCTAACCCTAGCCCGAACCCTAACCCTAACCCTTCCCCGAAGCCTGACCCTCACCCGTCCCCTAATCCTAACCCGTAGGCTCACACTAACCCGTGCCCTCACACGCACGATCCCCCTAAAGCGTTGTCGGACCCTCACCTGGACCCTAAACCGTCCCCGTCCCCTAACCCTAACCCTAGCCCGAACCCTAACCCTAACCCTTCCCCTAAGCATGACCCTCACCCGTCCCCTAATCCTAAGCCGTACGCTAACACTAACCCGCGCCCTCACACGCACGCTCCCCCTAAAGCGTTGTCGGACCCTCACCTGGACCCTAAACCGTCCCCGTCCCCTAACCCAAACCCTAGCCCGAACCCTAACCCTAACACTTCCCCGAAGCCTGACCCTCACCCGTCCCCTAATCCTAACACGTAGGCTCACACTAACCCACGCCCTCACACGCACGCTCCCCCTAAAGCGTTGTCGGACCGTCACCTGGACCCTAAACCGTCCCCGTCCCCTAACCCTAACCCTAGCCCG